>NC_090341.1:59733385-60069197 GCF_035084215.1 Heptranchias perlo | reverse complement strand
GAGGCCCGAGAGTGGGGATAAAAGCAGCAACAGACCGAGGCCCGAGAGTGGGGATAAAAGCAGCAGCAGACCGAGGCCCGAGAGTGGGGATAAAAGCAGCATCAGACCGAGGCCCGAGAGTGGGGATAAAAGCAGCAACAGACTGAGGCCCGAGAGTGGGGATAAAAGCAGCAGACCGAGGCCCGAGAGTGGGGATAAAAGCAGCAGCAGACCGAGGCCCGAGAGTGGGAATAAAAGCAGCAACAGACCGAGGACCGAGAGTGGGGATAAAAGCAGCAACAGACCGAGGCCCGAGAGTGGGGATAAAAGCAGCAGCAGACCGAGGCCCGAGAGTGGGGATAAAAGCAGCAGCAGACCGAGGCCCGAGAGTGGGGATAAAAGCAGCAACAGACCGAGGCCCGAGAGTGGGGATAAAAGCAGCAACAGACCGAGGCCCGAGAGTGGGGATAAAAGCAGCAACAGACCGAGGCCCGAGAGTGGGGATAAAAGCAGCAGCAGACCGAGGCCCGAGAGTGGGGATAAAAGCAGCAACAGACCGAGGCCCGAGAGTGGGGATAAAAGCAGCAACAGACTGAGGCCCGAGAGTGGGGATAAAAGCAGCAGACCGAGGCCCGAGAGTGGGGATAAAAGCAGCAGCAGACCGAGGCCCGAGAGTGGGAATAAAAGCAGCAACAGACCGAGGACCGAGAGTGGGGATAAAAGCAGCAGCAGACCGAGGCCCGAGAGTGGGGATAAAAGCAGCAGACCGAGGCCCGAGAGTGGGGATAAAAGCAGCAACAGACCGAGGCCCGAGAGTGGGGATAAAAGCAGCAACAGACCGAGGCCCGAGAGTGGGGATAAAAGCAACAGACCGAGGCCCGAGAGTGGGGATAAAAGCAGCAACAGACCGAGGCCCGAGAGTGGGGATAAAAGCAGCAGACCGAGGCCCGAGAGTGGGGATAAAAGCAGCAACAGACCGAGGCCCGAGAGTGGGGATAAAAGCAACAGACCGAGGCCCGAGAGTGGGGATAAAAGCAGCAGACCGAGGCCCGAGAGTGGGGATAAAAGCAGCAGACCGAGGCCCGAGAGTGGGGATAAAAGCAACAGACCGAGGCCCGAGAGTGGGGATAAAAGCAGCAGCAGACCGAGGCCCGAGAGTGGGGATAAAAGCAGCAACAGACCGAGGCCCGAGAGTGGGGATAAAAGCAGCAACAGACCGAGGCCCGAGAGTGGGGATAAAAGCAGCAACAGACCGAGGCCCGAGAGTGGGGATAAAAGCAGCAACAGACCGAGGCCCGAGAGTGGGGATAAAAGCGGCAGCAGACTGAGGCCCGAGAGTGGGGATAAAAGCAGCAACAGACCGAGGCCCGAGAGTGGGGATAAAAGCAGCAGCAGACCGAGGCCCGAGAGTGGGGATAAAAGCAGCAACAGACCGAGGCCCGAGAGTGGGGATAAAAGCAGCAACAGACCGAGGCCCGAGAGTGGGGATAAAAGCAACAGACCGAGGCCCGAGAGTGGGGATAAAAGCAGCAACAGACCGAGGCCCGAGAGTGGGGATAAAAGCAGCAGCAGACTGAGGCCCGAGAGTGGGGATAAAAGCAGCAACAGACCGAGGCCCGAGAGTGGGGATAAAAGCAGCAGCAGACCGAGGCCCGAGAGTGGGGATAAAAGCAGCAGCAGACCGAGGCCCGAGAGTGGGGATAAAAGCAGCAACAGACTGAGGCCCGAGAGTGGGGATAAAAGCAGCAGCAGACCGAGGCCCGAGAGTGGGGATAAAAGCAGCAGCAGACCGAGGCCCGAGAGTGGGGATAAAAGCAACAGACCGAGGCCCGAGAGTGGGGATAAAAGCAGCAACAAACCGAGGCCCGAGAGTGGGGATAAAAGCAGCAACAGACCGAGGCCCGAGAGTGGGGATAAAAGCAGCAGCAGACCGAGGCCCGAGAGTGGGGATAAAAGCAGCAGCAGACCGAGGCCCGAGAGTGGGGATAAAAGCAGCAGCAGACCGAGGCCCGAGAGTGGGGATAAAAGCAGCAGCAGACCGAGGCCCGAGAGTTGGGATAAAAGCAGCAGACCGAGGCCCGAGAGTGGGGATAAAAGCAGCAACAGACCGAGGCCCGAGAGTGGGGATAAAAGCAGCAACAGACCGAGGCCCGAGAGTGGGGATAAAAGCAGCAACAGACCGAGGCCCGAGAGTGGGGATAAAAGCAGCAGACCGAGGCCCGAGAGTGGGGATAAAAGCAGCAACAGACCGAGGCCCGAGAGTGGGGATAAAAGCAGCAACAGACCGATGCCCGAGAGTGGGGATAAAAGCAGCAGCAGACCGAGGCCCGAGAGTGGGGATAAAAGCAGCAGCAGACCGAGGCCCGAGAGTGGGGATAAAAGCAGCAACAGACCGAGGCCCGAGAGTGGGGATAAAAGCAGCAACAGACCGAGGCCCGAGAGTGGGGATAAAAGCAGCAACAGACTGAGGCCCGAGAGTGGGGATAAAAGCAGCAGACCGAGGCCCGAGAGTGGGGATAAAAGCAGCAGCAGACCGAGGCCCGAGAGTGGGAATAAAAGCAGCAACAGACCGAGGACCGAGAGTGGGGATAAAAGCAGCAACAGACCGAGGCCCGAGAGTGGGGATAAAAGCAGCAGCAGACCGAGGCCCGAGAGTGGGGATAAAAGCAACAGACCGAGGCCCGAGAGTGGGGATAAAAGCAGCAGCAGACCGAGGCCCGAGAGTGGGGATAAAAGCAGCAGCAGACCGAGGCCCGAGAGTGGGGATAAAAGCAGCAGCAGACCGAGGCCCGAGAGTGGGGATAAAAGCAGCAGCAGACCGAGGCCCGAGAGTGGGGATAAAAGCAGCAGCAGACCGAGGCCCGAGAGTGGGGATAAAAGCAGCAACAGACCGAGGCCCGAGAGTGGGGATAAAAGCAGCAGCAGACCGAGGCCCGAGAGTGGGGATAAAAGCAGCAGCAGACCGAGGCCCGAGAGTGGGGATAAAAGCAGCAGCAGACCGAGGCCCGAGAGTGGGGATAAAAGCAGCAACAGACCGAGGCCCGAGAGTGGGGATAAAAGCAGCAGCAGACCGAGGCCCGAGAGTGGGGATAAAAGCAGCAACAGACCGAGGCCCGAGAGTGGGGATAAAAGCAGCAGCAGACCGAGGCCCGAGAGTGGGGATAAAAGCAGCAGCAGACCGAGGCCCGAGAGTGGGGATAAAAGCAGCAGCAGACCGAGGCCCGAGAGTGGGGATAAAAGCAGCAACAGACCGAGGCCCGAGAGTGGGGATAAAAGCAGCAGACCGAGGCCCGAGAGTGGGGATAAAAGCAGCAACAGACCGAGGCCCGAGAGTGGGGATAAAAGCAGCAGACCGAGGCCCGAGAGTGGGGATAAAAGCAGCAGCAGACCGAGGCCCGAGAGTGGGAATAAAAGCAGCAACAGACCGAGGACCGAGAGTGGGGATAAAAGCAGCAGCAGACCGAGGCCCGAGAGTGGGGATAAAAGCAGCAACAGACCGAGGCCCGAGAGTGGGGATAAAAGCAACAGCAGACCGAGGCCCGAGAGTGGGGATAAAAGCAGCAGCAGACCGAGGCCCGAGAGTGGGGATAAAAGCAGCAGACCGAGGCCCGAGAGTGGGGATAAAAGCAGCAGCAGACCGAGGCCCGAGAGTGGGGATAAAAGCAGCAGCAGACCGAGGCCCGAGAGTGGGGATAAAAGCAGCAACAGACCGAGGCCCGAGAGTGGGGATAAAAGCAGCAGCAGACCGAGGCCCGAGAGTGGGGATAAAAGCAGCAACAGACCGAGGCCCGAGAGTGGGGATAAAAGCAGCAACAGACCGAGGCCCGAGAGTGGGGATAAAAGCAGCAACAGACCGAGGCCCGAGAGTGGGGATAAAAGCAGCAACAGACCGAGGCCCGAGAGTGGGGATAAAAGCAGCAGCAGACCGAGGCCCGAGAGTGGGGATAAAAGCAGCAACAGACCGAGGCCCGAGAGTGGGGATAAAAGCAGCAACAGACCGAGGCCCGAGAGTGGGGATAAAAGCAGCAACAGACCGAGGCCCGAGAGTGGGGATAAAAGCAGCAACAGACCGAGGCCCGAGAGTGGGGATAAAAGCAGCAACAGACCGAGGCCCGAGAGTGGGGATAAAAGCAGCAACAGACCGAGGCCCGAGAGTGGGGATAAAAGCAGCAACAGACCGAGGACCGAGAGTGGGGATAAAAGCAGCAGCAGACCGAGGCCCGAGAGTGGGGATAAAAGCAGCAACAGACCGAGGACCGAGAGTGGGGATAAAAGCAGCAGCAGACCGAGGCCCGAGAGTGGGGATAAAAGCAGCAGCAGACCGAGGCCCGAGAGTGGGGATAAAAGCAGCAGCAGACTGAGGCCCGAGAGTGGGGATAAAAGCAGCAACAGACCGAGGCCCGAGAGTGGGGATAAAAGCAGCAGCAGACCGAGGCCCGAGAGTGGGGATAAAAGCAGCAACAGACCGAGGCCCGAGAGTGGGGATAAAAGCAGCAGCAGACCGAGGCCCGAGAGTGGGGATAAAAGCAGCAACAGACCGAGGCCCGAGAGTGGGGATAAAAGCAGCAACAGACCGAGGCCCGAGAGTGGGGATAAAAGCAGCAACAGACCGAGGCCCGAGAGTGGGGATAAAAGCAGCAGCAGACCGAGGCCCGAGAGTGGGGATAAAAGCAGCAGCAGACCGAGGCCCGAGAGTGGGGATAAAAGCAGCAGCAGACCGAGGCCCGAGAGTGGGGATAAAAGCAGCAGCAGACCGAGGGCTGAGAGTGGGGATAAAAGCAGCAGCAGACCGAGGCCCGAGAGTGGGGATAAAAGCAGCAGACCGAGGCCCGAGAGTGGGGATAAAAGCAGCAGCAGACCGAGGCCCGAGAGTGGGGATAAAAGCAGCAGACCGAGGCCCGAGAGTGGGGATAAAAGCAGCAACAGACCGAGGCCCGAGAGTGGGGATAAAAGCAGCAGCAGACCGAGGCCCGAGAGTGGGGATAAAAGCAGCAGCAGACCGAGGCCCGAGAGTGGGGATAAAAGCAGCAGCAGACCGAGGCCCGAGAGTGGGGATAAAAGCAGCAACAGACCGAGGCCCGAGAGTGGGGATAAAAGCAGCAACAGACCGAGGCCCGAGAGTGGGGATAAAAGCAGCAGCAGACCGAGGCCCGAGAGTGGGGATAAAAGCAGCAGCAGACCGAGGCCCGAGAGTGGGGATAAAAGCAGCAGCAGACCGAGGCCCGAGAGTGGGGATAAAAGCAGCAACAGACCGAGGCCCGAGAGTGGGGATAAAAGCAGCAGCAGACCGAGGCCCGAGAGTGGGGATAAAAGCAGCAGCAGACCGAGGCCCGAGAGTGGGGATAAAAGCAGCAACAGACCGAGGCCCGAGAGTGGGGATAAAAGCAGCAGCAGACCGAGGCCCGAGAGTGGGGATAAAAGCAACAACAGACCGAGGCCCGAGAGTGGGGATAAAAGCAGCAGACCGAGGCCCGAGAGTGGGGATAAAAGCAGCAGCAGACCGAGGCCCGAGAGTGGGGATAAAAGCAGCAGCAGACCGAGGCCCGAGAGTGGGGATAAAAGCAGCAGACCGAGGCCCGAGAGTGGGGATAAAAGCAGCAACAGACCGAGGCCCGAGAGTGGGGATAAAAGCAGCAGACCGAGGCCCGAGAGTGGGGATAAAAGCAGCAGCAGACCGAGGCCCGAGAGAGGGGATAAAAGCAGCAACAGACCGAGGCCCGAGAGTGGGGATAAAAGCAGCAGCAGACCGAGGCCCGAGAGTGGGGATAAAAGCAACAGACCGAGGCCCGAGAGTGGGGATAAAAGCAGCAGCAGACCGAGGCCCGAGAGTGGGGATAAAAGCAGCAGACCGAGGACCGAGAGTGGGGATAAAAGCAGCAGCAGACCGAGGCCCGAGAGTGGGGATAAAAGCAGCAACAGACCGAGGCCCGAGAGTGGGGATAAAAGCAGCAACAGACCGAGGCCCGAGAGTGGGGATAAAAGCAGCAACAGACCGAGGCCCGAGAGTGGGGATAAAAGCAGCAACAGACCGAGGCCCGAGAGTGGGGATAAAAGCAGCAGCAGACCGAGGCCTGAGAGTGGGGATAAAAGCAGCAACAGACCGAGGCCCGAGAGTGGGGATAAAAGCAGCAACAGTCCGAGGCCCGAGAGTGGGGATAAAAGCAGCAGACCGAGGCCCGAGAGTGGGGATAAAAGCAGCAGCAGACCGAGGCCCGAGAGCGGGGATAAAAGCAGCAACAGACCGAGGCCCGAGAGTGGGGATAAAAGCAGCAGCAGACCGAGGCCCGAGAGCGGGGATAAAAGCAGCAACAGACCGAGGCCCGAGAGTGGGGATAAAAGCAGCAGCAGACCGAGGCCCGAGAGTGGGGATAAAAGCAGCAACAGACCGAGGCCCGAGAGTGGGGATAAAAGCAGCAGCAGACCGAGGCCCGAGAGTGGGGATAAAAGCAGCAGCAGACCGAGGCCCGAGAGTGGGGATAAAAGCAGCAGCAGACCGAGGCCCGAGAGTGGGGATAAAAGCAGCAACAGACCGAGGCCCGAGAGTGGGGATAAAAGCAGCAACAGACCGAGGCCCGAGAGTGGGGATAAAATCAGCAACAGACCGAGGCCCGAGAGCGGGGATAAAAGCAGCAACAGACCGAGGCCCGAGAGTGGGGATAAAAGCAGCAGCAGACCGAGGCCCGAGAGTGGGGATAAAAGCAGCAGCAGACCGAGGCCCGAGAGTGTGGATAAAAGCAGCAACAGACCGAGGCCCGAGAGTGGGGATAAAAGCAGCAACAGACCGAGGCCCGAGAGTGGGGATAAAAGCAGCAGCAGACCGAGGCCCGAGAGTGGGGATAAAAGCAGCAGCAGACCGAGGCCCGAGAGTGGGGATAAAAGCAGCAACAGACCGAGGCCCGAGAGTGGGGATAAAAGCAGCAGCAGACCGAGGCCCGAGAGTGGGGATAAAAGCAGCAGCAGACCGAGGCCCGAGAGTGGGGATAAAAGCAGCAGCAGACCGAGGCCCGAGAGTGGGGATAAAAGCAGCAACAGACCGAGGCCCGAGAGTGGGGATAAAAGCAGCAACAGACCGAGGCCCGAGAGTGGGGATAAAAGCAGCAACAGACCGAGGCCCGAGAGTGGGGATAAAAGCAGCAACAGACCGAGGCCCGAGAGTGGGGATAAAAGCAGCAGCAGACCGAGGCCCGAGAGTGGGGATAAAAGCAGCAACAGACCGAGGCCCGAGAGTGGGGATAAAAGCAGCAACAGACCGAGGCCCGAGAGTGGGGATAAAAGCAGCAACAGACCGAGGCCCGAGAGTGGGGATAAAAGCAGCAGCAGACCGAGGCCCGAGAGTGGGGATAAAAGCAGCAACAGACCGAGGCCCGAGAGTGGGGATAAAAGCAGCAACAGACCGAGGCCCGAGAGTGGGGATAAAAGCAGCAGCAGACCGAGGCCCGAGAGTGGGGATAAAAGCAGCAGCAGACCGAGGCCCGAGAGTGGGGATAAAAGCAGCAACAGACCGAGGCCCGAGAGTGGGGATAAAAGCAGCAGCAGACTGAGGCCCGAGAGTGGGGATAAAAGCAGCAACAGACCGAGGCCCGAGAGTGGGGATAAAAGCAGCAGCAGACCGAGGCCCGAGAGTGGGGATAAAAGCAGCAACAGACCGAGGCCCGAGAGTGGGGATAAAAGCAGCAGCAGACTGAGGCCCGAGAGTGGGGATAAAAGCAGCAGCAGACCGAGGCCCGAGAGTGGGGATAAAAGCAGCAGCAGACCAAGGCCCGAGAGTGGGGATAAAAGCAGCAGACCGAGGCCCGAGAGTGGGGATAAAAGCAGCAGACCGAGGCCCGAGAGTGGGGATAAAAGCAGCAGCAGACTGAGGCCCGAGAGAGGGGATAAAAGCTACAGACCACGGCCCGAGAGTGGGGATAAAAGCAGCAGCAGACCGAGGCCCGAGAGCGGGGATAAAAGCAGCAACAGACCGAGGCCCGAGAGTGGGGATAAAAGCAGCAGCAGACCGAGGCCCGAGAGCGGGGATAAAAGCAGCAACAGACCGAGGCCCGAGAGTGGGGATAAAAGCAGCAACAGACCGAGGCCCGAGAGTGGGGATAAAAGCAGCAGCAGACAGAGGCCCGAGAGTGGGGATAAAAGCAGCAGCAGACCGAGGCCCGAGAGTGGGGATAAAAGCAGCAGCAGACCGAGGCCCGAGAGTGGGGATAAAAGCAGCAACAGACCGAGGCCCGAGAGTGGGGATAAAAGCAGCAACAGACCGAGGCCCGAGAGTGGGGATAAAAGCAGCAACAGACCGAGGCCCGAGAGTGGGGATAAAAGCAGCAGCAGACCGAGGCCCGAGAGTGGGGATAAAAGCAGCAACCGACCGAGGCCCGAGAGTGGGGATAAAAGCAGCAACCGACCGAGGCCCGAGAGTGGGGATAAAAGCAGCAACAGACCGAGGCCCGAGAGTGGGGATAAAAGCAGCAACAGACCGAGGCCCGAGAGTGGGGATAAAAGCAGCAGCAGACCGAGGCCCGAGAGTGGGGATAAAAGCAGCAGCAGACCGAGGCCCGAGAGTGGGGATAAAAGCAGCAGCAGACCGAGGCCCGAGAGTGGGGATAAAAGCAGCAACCGACCGAGGCCCGAGAGTGGGGATAAAAGCAGCAACCGACCGAGGCCCGAGAGTGGGGATAAAAGCAGCAACAGACCGAGGCCCGAGAGTGGGGATAAAAGCAGCAACAGACCGAGGCCCGAGAGTGGGGATAAAAGCAGCAGCAGACCGAGGCCCGAGAGTGGGGATAAAAGCAGCAGCAGACCGAGGCCCGAGAGTGGGGATAAAAGCAGCAACAGACCGAGGCCCGAGAGTGGGGATAAAAGCAGCAGACCGAGGCCCGAGAGTGGGGATAAAAGCAGCAGCAGACCGAGGCCCGAGAGTGGAGATAAAAGCAGCAGACCGAGGCCCGAGAGTGGGGATAAAAGCAGCAACAGACCGAGGCCCGAGAGTGGGGATAAAAGCAGCAACAGACCGAGGCCCGAGAGTGGGGATAAAAGCAGCAACAGACCGAGGCCCGAGAGTGGGGATAAAAGCAGCAGCAGACCGAGGCCCGAGAGTGGGGATAAAAGCAGCAACAGACCGAGGCCCGAGAGTGGGGATAAAAGCAGCAGCAGACCGAGGCCCGAGAGTGGGGATAAAAGCAGCAACAGACCGAGGGCCGAGAGTGGGGATAAAAGCAGCAACAGACGGAGGCCCGAGAGTGGGGATAAAAGCAGCAACAGACCGAGGCCCGAGAGTGGGGATAAAAGCAGCAGCAGACCGAGGCCCGAGAGTGGGGATAAAAGCAGCAACAGACCGAGGCCCGAGAGTGGGGATAAAAGCAGCAACAGACCGAGGCCCGAGAGTGGGGATAAAAGCAGCAACAGACCGAGGCCCGAGAGTGGGGATAAAAGCAGCAACAGACCGAGGCCCGAGAGTGGGGATAAAAGCAGCAACAGACCGAGGCCCGAGAGTGGGGATAAAAGCAGCAGCAGACCGAGGCCCGAGAGTGGGGATAAAAGCAGCAGACCGAGGCCCGAGAGTGGGGATAAAAGCAGCAGAAGACCGAGGCCTGAGAGTGGGGATAAAAGCAGCAGCAGACCGAGGCCCGAGAGTGGGGATAAAAGCAGCAGCAGACTGAGGCCCGAGAGTGGGGATAAAAGCAGCAGCAGACCGAGGCCCGAGAGTGGGGATAAAAGCAGCAGCAGACTGAGGCCCGAGAGTGGGGATAAAAGCAGCAGCAGACCGAGGCCCGAGAGTGGGGGTAAAAGCAACAACAGACCGAGGCCCGAGAGTGGGGATAAAAGCAGCAACAGACCGAGGCCCGAGAGTGGGGATAAAAGCAGCAACAGACCGAGGCCCGAGAGTGGGGATAAAAGCAGCAACAGACCGAGGCCCGAGAGTGGGGATAAAAGCAGCAGCAGACCGAGGCCCGAGAGTGGGGATAAAAGCAGCAGCAGACTGAGGCCCGAGAGTGGGGATAAAAGCAGCAGCAGACCGAGGCCCGAGAGTGGGGATAAAAGCAGCAGCAGACTGAGGCCCGAGAGAGGGGATAAAAGCTACAGACCGCGGCCCGAGAGTGGGGATAAAAGCAGCAGCAGACCGAGGCCCGAGAGCGGGGATAAAAGCAGCAACAGACCGAGGCCCGAGAGTGGGGATAAAAGCAGCAGCAGACCGAGGCCCGAGAGCGGGGATAAAAGCAGCAACAGACCGAGGCCCGAGAGTGGGGATAAAAGCAGCAACAGACCGAGGCCCGAGAGTGGGGATAAAAGCAGCAGCAGACCGAGGCCCGAGAGTGGGGATAAAAGCAGCAACAGACCGAGGCCCGAGAGTGGGGATAAAAGCAGCAACAGACCGAGGCCCGAGAGTGGGGATAAAAGCAGCAACAGACCGAGGCCCGAGAGTGGGGATAAAAGCAGCAACAGACCGAGGCCCGAGAGTGGGGATAAAAGCAGCAGCAGACCGAGGCCCGAGAGTGGGGATAAAAGCAGCAGACCGAGGCCCGAGAGTGGGGATAAAAGCAGCAGCAGACCGAGGCCCGAGAGTGGGGATAAAAGCAGCAGCAGACCGAGGCCCGAGAGTGGGGATAAAAGCAGCAACCGACCGAGGCCCGAGAGCGGGGATAAAAGCAGCAACAGACCGAGGCCCGAGAGTGGGGATAAAAGCAGCAACAGACCGAGGCCCGAGAGTGGGGATAAAAGCAGCAACAGACCGAGGCCCGAGAGTGGGGATAAAAGCAGCAGCAGACCGAGGCCCGAGAGTGGGGATAAAAGCAGCAACAGACCGAGGCCCGAGAGTGGGGATAAAAGCAGCAACAGACCGAGGCCCGAGAGCGGGGATAAAAGCAGCAACAGACCGAGGCCCGAGAGCGGGGATAAAAGCAGCAACAGACCGAGGCCCGAGAGTGGGGATAAAAGCAGCAGCAGACCGAGGCCCGAGAGTGGGGATAAAAGCAGCAGCAGACCGAGGCCCGAGAGTGGGGATAAAAGCAGCAACAGACCGAGGCCCGAGAGTGGGGATAAAAGCAGCAGCAGACCGAGGCCCGAGAGTGGGGATAAAAGCAGCAGACCGAGGCCCGAGAGTGGGGATAAAAGCAGCAACAGACCGAGGCCCGAGAGTGGGGATAAAAGCAGCAACAGACCGAGGCCCGAGAGTGGGGATAAAAGCAGCAACAGACCGAGGCCCGAGAGTGGGGATAAAAGCAGCAACAGACCGAGGCCCGAGAGTGGGGATAAAAGCAGCAACAGACCGAGGCCCGAGAGTGGGGATAAAAGCAGCAGCAGACCGAGGCCCGAGAGTGGGGATAAAAGCAGCAGCAGACCGAGGCCCGAGAGTGGGGATAAAAGCAGCAGCAGACCGAGGCCCGAGAGTGGGGATAAAAGCAGCAGACTGAGGCCCGAGAGTGGGGATAAAAGCAGCAACAGACTGAGGCCCGAGAGTGGGGATAAAAGCAGCAACAGACCGAGGCCCGAGAGTGGGGATAAAAGCAGCAACAGACTGAGGCCCGAGAGTGGGGATAAAAGCAGCAACAGACCGAGGCCCGAGAGTGGGGATAAAAGCAGCAACAGACCGAGGCCCGAGAGTGGGGATAAAAGCAGCAACAGACCGAGGCCCGAGAGTGGGGATAAAAGCAGCAACAGACCGAGGCCCGAGAGTGGGGATAAAAGCAGCAGCAGACCGAGGCCCGAGAGTGGGGATAAAAGCAGCAGCAGACCGAGGCCCGAGAGTGGGGATAAAAGCAGCAACAGACGGAGGCCCGAGAGTGGGGATAAAAGCAGCAGCAGATCGAGGCCCGAGAGTGGGGATAAAAGCAGCAGACCGAGGCCCGAGAGTGGGGATAAAAGCAGCAACAGACCGAGGCCCGAGAGTGGGGATAAAAGCAGCAACAGACCGAGGCCCGAGAGTGGGGATAAAAGCAGCAGACCGAGGCCCGAGAGTGGGGATAAAAGCAGCAACAGACCGAGGCCCGAGAGTGGGGATAAAAGCAGCAACAGACCGAGGCCCGAGAGTGGGGATAAAAGCAGCAACAGACCGAGGCCCGAGAGTGGGGATAAAAGCAGCAGCAGACCGAGGCCCGAGAGTGGGGATAAAAGCAGCAGCAGACCGAGGCCCGAGAGTGGGGATAAAAGCAGCAGCAGACCGAGGCCCGAGAGTGGGGATAAAAGCAGCAGCAGACCGAGGCCCGAGAGTGGGGATAAAAGCAGCAACAGACCGAGGCCCGAGAGTGGGGATAAAAGCAACAGACCGAGGCCCGAGAGTGGGGATAAAAGCAGCAGCAGACCGAGGCCCGAGAGTGGGGATAAAAGCAGCAACAGACTGAGGCCCGAGAGTGGGGATAAAAGCAGCAACAGACCGAGGCCCGAGAGTGGGGATAAAAGCAGCAACAGACCGAGGCCCGAGAGTGGGGATAAAAGCAGCAGCAGACCGAGGCCCGAGAGTGGGGATAAAAGCAGCAACAGACCGAGGCCCGAGAGTGGGGATAAAAGCAGCAACAGACCGAGGCCCGAGAGTGGGGATAAAAGCAGCAGCAGACCGAGGCCCGAGAGTGGGGATAAAAGCAGCAGCAGACCGAGGCCCGAGAGTGGGGATAAAAGCAGCATCAGACCGAGGCCCGAGAGTGGGGATAAAAGCAGCAGCAGACCGAGGCCCGAGAGTGGGGATAAAAGCAGCAACAGACCGAGGCCCGAGAGTGGGGATAAAAGCAGCAACAGACCGAGGCCCGAGAGTGGGGATAAAAGCAGCAACAGACCGATGCCCGAGAGTGGGGATAAAAGCAGCAACAGACCGATGCCCGAGAGTGGGGATAAAAGCAGCAGCAGACCGAGGCCCGAGAGTGGGGATAAAAGCAGCAGCAGACCGAGGCCCGAGAGTGGGGATAAAAGCAGCAACAGACCGAGGCCCGAGAGTGGGGATAAAAGCAGCAGTGACCGAGGCCCGAGAGTGGGGATAAAAGCAGCAACAGACCGAGGCCCGAGAGTGGGGATAAAAGCAGCAGCAGACCGAGGCCCGAGAGTGGGGATAAAAGCAGCAGACCGAGGCCCGAGAGTGGGGATAAAAGCAGCAGCAGACCGAGGCCCGAGAGTGGGGATAAAAGCAGCAACAGACCGAGGCCCGAGAGTGGGGATAAAAGCAGCAGTGACCGAGGCCCGAGAGTGGGGATAAAAGCAGCAACAGACCGAGGCCCGAGAGTGGGGATAAAAGCAGCAGCAGACCGAGGCCCGAGAGTGGGGATAAAAGCAGCAGACCGAGGCCCGAGAGTGGGGATAAAAGCAGCAACAGACCGAGGCCCGAGAGTGGGGATAAAAGCAGCAGCAGACCGAGGCCCGAGAGTGGGGACAAAAGCAGCAGCAGACCGAGGCCCGAGAGTGGGGATAAAAGCAGCAGCAGACCGAGGCCCGAGAGTGGGGATAAAAGCAGCAACAGACCGAGGACCGAGAGTGGGGATAAAAGCAGCAGCAGACCGAGGCCCGAGAGTGGGGATAAAAGCAGCAGCAGACCGAGGCCCGAGAGTGGGGATAAAAGCAGCAGCAGACTGAGGCCCGAGAGTGGGGATAAAAGCAGCAGACCGAGGCCCGAGAGTGGGGATAAAAGCAGCAGACTGAGGCCCGAGAGTGGGGATAAAAGCAGCAGCAGACCGAGGCCCGAGAGTGGGGATAAAAGCAGCAACAGACCGAGGCCCGAGAGTGGGGATAAAAGCAGCAACAGACCGAGGCCCGAGAGTGGGGATAAAAGCAGCAGCAGACTGAGGCCCGAGAGTTGGGATAAAAGCAGCAACAGACCGAGGCCCGAGAGTGGGGATAAAAGCAGCAACAGACCGAGGCCCGAGAGTGGGGATAAAAGCAGCAACAGACCGAGGCCCGAGAGTGGGGATAAAAGCAGCAGACCGAGGCCCGAGAGTGGGGATAAAAGCAGCAGCAGACCGAGGCCCGAGAGTGGGGATAAAAGCAGCAACAGACCGAGGCCCGAGAGTGGGGATAAAAGCAGCAACAGACCGAGGCCCGAGAGTGGGGATAAAAGCAGCAGCAGACCGAGGCCCGAGAGTGGGGATAAAAGCAGCAGACCGAGGCCCGAGAGTGGGGATAAAAGCAGCAGCAGACCGAGGCCCGAGAGTGGGGATAAAAGCAGCAGCAGACCGAGGCCCGAGAGTGGGGATAAAAGCAGCAACAGACCGAGGCCCGAGAGTGGGGATAAAAGCAGCAACAGACCGAGGCCCGAGAGTGGGGATAAAAGCAGCAACAGACCGAGGCCCGAGAGTGGGGATAAAAGCAGCAGCAGACCGAGGCCCGAGAGTGGGGATAAAAGCAGCAGCAGACCGAGGCCCGAGAGTGGGGATAAAAGCAGCAACAGACCGAGGCCCGAGAGTGGGGATAAAAGCAGCAACAGACCGAGGCCCGAGAGTGGGGATAAAAGCAGCAGCAGACCGAGGCCCGAGAGTGGGGATAAAAGCAGCAGCAGACCGAGGCCCGAGAGTGGGGATAAAAGCAGCAACAGACCGAGGCCCGAGAGTGGGGATAAAAGCAGCAGCAGACCGAGGCCCGAGAGTGGGGATAAAAGCAGCAACAGACTGAGGCCCGAGAGTGGGGATAAAAGCAGCAACAGACCGAGGCCTGAGAGTGGGGATAAAAGCAACAGACCGAGGCCCGAGAGTGGGGATAAAAGCAGCAGCAGACCGAGGCCCGAGAGTGGGGATAAAAGCAGCAACAGACCGAGGCCCGAGAGTGGGGATAAAAGCAGCAACAGACCGAGGCCCGAGAGTGGGGATAAAAGCAGCAACAGACCGAGGCCCGAGAGTGGGGATAAAAGCAGCAGCAGACCGAGGCCCGAGAGTGGGGATAAAAGCAGCAGCAGACTGAGGCCCGAGAGTGGGGATAAAAGCAGCAACAGACCGAGGCCCGAGAGTGGGGATAAAAGCAGCAACAGACCGAGGCCCGAGAATGGGGATAAAAGCAGCAACAGACCGAGGCCCGAGAGTGGGGATAAAAGCAGCAACAGACCGAGGCCCGAGAGTGGGGATAAAAGCAGCAACAGACCGAGGCCCGAGAGTGGGGATAAAAGCAGCAACAGACCGAGGCCCGAGAGTGGGGATAAAAGCAGCAACAGACCGAGGCCCGAGAGTGGGGATAAAAGCAGCAGCAGACCGAGGCCCGAGAGTGGGGATAAAAGCAGCAGCAGACCGAGGCCCGAGAGTGGGGATAAAAGCAGCAACAGACCGAGGCCCGAGAGTGGGGATAAAAGCAACAGACCGAGGCCCGAGAGTGGGGATAAAAGCAGCAACAGACCGAGGCCCGAGAGTGGGGATAAAAGCAACAGACCGAGGCCCGAGAGTGGGGATAAAAGCAGCAGCAGACTGAGGCCCGAGAGTGGGGATAAAAGCAGCAGCAGACCGAGGCCCGAGAGTGGGGATAAAAGCAGCAGCAGACCGAGGCCCGAGAGTGGGGATAAAAGCAGCAACAGACCGAGGCCTGAGAGTGGGGATAAAAGCAGCAGCAGACTGAGGCCCGAGAGTGGGGATAAAAGCAGCAACAGACCGAGGCCCGAGAGCGGGGATAAAATCAGCAACAGACCGAGGCCCGAGAGCGGGGATAAAAGCAGCAACAGACCGAGGCCCGAGAGTGGGGATAAAAGCAGCAGCAGACCGAGGCCCGAGAGTGGGGATAAAAGCAGCAGCAGACCGAGGCCCGAGAGTGGGGATAAAAGCAGCAACAGACCGAGGCCCGAGAGTGGGGATAAAAGCAGCAACAGACCGAGGCCCGAGAGTGGGGATAAAAGCAGCAGCAGACCGAGGCCCGAGAGAGGGGATAAAAGCTACAGACCGCGGCCCGAGAGCGGGGATAAAAGCAGCAGCAGACCGAGGCCCGAGAGCGGGGATAAAAGCAGCAACAGACCGAGGCCCGAGAGTGGGGATAAAAGCAGCAACAGACCGAGGCCCGAGAGTGGGGATAAAAGCAGCAGCAGACCGAGGCCCGAGAGTGGGGATAAAAGCAGCAGCAGACCGAGGCCCGAGAGTGGGGATAAAAGCAGCAGCAGACCGAGGCCCGAGAGTGGGGATAAAAGCAGCAACAGACCGAGGCCCGAGAGTGGGGATAAAAGCAGCAACAGACCGAGGCCCGAGAGTGGGGATAAAAGCAGCAGCAGACCGAGGCCCGAGAGTGGGGATAAAAGCAGCAGCAGACCGAGGCCCGAGAGTGGGGATAAAAGCAGCAGACCGAGGCCCGAGAGTGGGGATAAAAGCAGCAGACCGAGGCCCGAGAGTGGGGATAAAAGCAGCAGACCGAGGCCCGAGAGTGGGGATAAAAGCAGCAGACTGAGGCCCGAGAGTGGGGATAAAAGCAGCAGACCGAGGCCCGAGAGTGGGGATAAAAGCAGCAGACTGAGGCCCGAGAGTGGGGATAAAAGCAGCAGACCGAGGCCCGAGAGCGGGGATAAAAGCAGCAGCAGACCGAGGCCCGAGAGTGGGGATAAAAGCAGCAACAGACCGAGGCCCGAGAGTGGGGATAAAAGCAGCAACAGACCGAGGCCCGAGAGTGGGGATAAAAGCAGCAGCAGACTGAGGCCCGAGAGTGGGGATAAAAGCAGCAGCAGACCGAGGCCCGAGAGCGGGGATAAAAGCAGCAGCAGACTGAGGCCCGAGAGTGGGGATAAAAGCAGCAGACCGAGGCCCGAGAGTGGGGATAAAAGCAGCAACAGACCGAGGCCCGAGAGTGGGGATAAAAGCAGCAACAGACCGAGGCCCGAGAGTGGGGATAAAAGCAGCAGCAGACCGAGGCCCGAGAGTGGGGATAAAAGCAGCAACAGACCGAGGCCCGAGAGTGGGGATAAAAGCAGCAACAGACCGAGGCCCGAGAGTGGGGATAAAAGCAGCAGCAGACCGAGGCCCGAGAGTGGGGATAAAAGCAGCAGCAGACCGAGGCCCGAGAGTGGGGATAAAAGCAGCAACAGACCGAGGCCCGAGAGTGGGGATAAAAGCAGCAACAGACCGAGGCCCGAGAGTGGGGATAAAAGCAGCAGCAGACCGAGGCCCGAGAGTGGGGATAAAAGCAGCAACAGACTGAGGCCCGAGAGTGGGGATAAAAGCAGCAACAGACCGAGGCCTGAGAGTGGGGATAAAAGCAACAGACCGAGGCCCGAGAGTGGGGATAAAAGCAGCAACAGACCGAGGCCCGAGAGTGGGGATAAAAGCAGCAGCAGACCGAGGCCCGAGAGAGGGGATAAAAGCAGCAGACCGAGGCCCGAGAGTGGGGATAAAAGCAGCAGCAGACCGAGGCCCGAGAGTGGGGATAAAAGCAGCAACAGACCGAGGCCCGAGAGTGGGGATAAAAGCAGCAGCAGACTGAGGCCCGAGAGTGGGGATAAAAGCAGCAACAGACCGAGGCCCGAGAGTGGGGATAAAAGCAGCAGCAGACCGAGGCCCGAGAGAGGGGATAAAAGCAGCAGACCGAGGCCCGAGAGTGGGGATAAAAGCAGCAGCAGACTGAGGCCCGAGAGTGGGGATAAAAGCAGCAGCAGACCGAGGCCCGAGAGTGGGGATAAAAGCAGCAGCAGACCGAGGCCCGAGAGTGGGGATAAAAGCAACAGACCGAGGCCCGAGAGTGGGGATAAAAGCAGCAGACCGAGGCCCGAGAGTGGGGATAAAAGCAGCAGACCGAGGCCCGAGAGTGGGGATAAAAGCAGCAGACCGAGGCCCGAGAGTGGGGATAAAAGCAGCAGCAGACTGAGGCCCGAGAGTGGGGATAAAAGCAGCAGCAGACCGAGGCCCGAGAGTGGGGATAAAAGCAGCAACAGACCGAGGCCCGAGAGTGGGGATAAAAGCAGCAACAGACCGAGGCCCGAGAGTGGGGATAAAAGCAGCAGCAGACCGAGGCCCGAGAGTGGGGATAAAAGCAGCAACAGACCGAGGCCCGAGAGTGGGGATAAAAGCAGCAACAGACCGAGGCCCGAGAGTGGGGATAAAAGCAGCAACAGACCGAGGCCCGAGAGTGGGGATAAAAGCAGCAACAGACCGAGGCCCGAGAGTGGGGATAAAAGCAGCAACAGACCGAGGCCCGAGAGTGGGGATAAAAGCAGCAACAGACCGAGGCCCGAGAGTGAGGATAAAAGCAGCAGCAGACCGAGGCCCGAGAGTGGGGATAAAAGCAGCAGCAGACCGAGGCCCGAGAGTGGGGATAAAAGCAGCAACAGACCGAGGCCCGAGAGTGGGGATAAAAGCAGCAACAGACCGAGGCCCGAGAGTGGGGATAAAAGCAGCAACAGACCGAGGCCCGAGAGTGGGGATAAAAGCAGCAACAGACCGAGGCCCGAGAGTGGGGATAAAAGCAGCAACAGACCGAGGCCCGAGAGTGGGGATAAAAGCAGCAGCAGACCGAGGCCCGAGAGTGGGGATAAAAGCAGCAACAGACCGAGGCCCGAGAGTGGGGATAAAAGCAGCAACAGACCGAGGCCCGAGAGTGGGGATAAAAGCAGCAGCAGATCGAGGCCCGAGAGTGGGGATAAAAGCAGCAGCAGACCGAGGCCCGAGAGTGGGGATAAAAGCAGCAGCAGACCGAGGCCCGAGAGTGGGGATAAAAGCAGCAACAGACCGAGGCCCGAGAGTGGGGATAAAAGCAGCAACAGACCGAGGCCCGAGAGTGGGGATAAAAGCAGCAGACCGAGGCCCGAGAGTGGGGATAAAAGCAGCAGCAGACCGAGGCCCGAGAGTGGGGATAAAAGCAGCAGCAGACCGAGGCCCGAGAGTGGGGATAAAAGCAGCAGCAGACCCAGGCCCGAGAGTGGGGATAAAAGCAGCAACAGACCGAGGCCCGAGAGTGGGGATAAAAGCAGCAACAGACCGAGGCCCGAGAGTGGGGATAAAAGCAGCAACAGACCGAGGCCCGAGAGTGGGGATAAAAGCAGCAACAGACCGAGGCCCGAGAGAGGGGATAAAAGCAGCAACAGACCGAGGCCCGAGAGTGGGGATAAAAGCAGCAACAGACCGAGGCCCGAGAGTGGGGATAAAAGCAGCAACAGACCGAGGCCCGAGAGTGGGGATAAAAGCAGCAGCAGACCGAGGCCCGAGAGTGGGGATAAAAGCAGCAACAGACCGAGGCCCGAGAGTGGGGATAAAAGCAGCAGCAGACCGAGGCCCGAGAGTGGGGATAAAAGCAGCAGCAGACCGAGGCCCGAGAGTGGGGATAAAAGCAGCAGCAGACCGAGGCCCGAGAGTGGGGATAAAAGCAGCAGCAGACCGAGGCCCGAGAGTGGGGATAAAAGCAGCAGCAGACCGAGGCCCGAGAGTGGGGATAAAAGCAGCAACAGACCGAGGCCCGAGAATGGGGATAAAAGCAACAACAGACCGAGGCCCGAGAGTGGGGATAAAAGCAGCAACAGACCGAGGCCCGAGAGTGGGGATAAAAGCAGCAACAGACCGAGGCCCGAGAGTGGGGATAAAAGCAGCAGCAGACCGAGGCCCGAGAGTGGGGATAAAAGCAGCAACAGACCGAGGGCCGAGAGTGGGGATAAAAGCAGCAGCAGACCGAGGCCCGAGAGTGGGGATAAAAGCAGCAGCAGACCGAGGCCCGAGAGTGGGGATAAAAGCAGCAGCAGACCGAGGCCCGAGAGTGGGGATAAAAGCAGCAGCAGACCGAGGCCCGAGAGTGGGGATAAAAGCAACAGACCGAGGCCCGAGAGTGGGGATAAAAGCAGCAGACCGAGGCCCGAGAGTGGGGATAAAAGCAACAGACCGAGGCCCGAGAGTGGGGATAAAAGCAGCAACAGACCGAGGCCCGAGAGTGGGGATAAAAGCAGCAACAGACCGAGGCCCGAGAGTGGGGATAAAAGCAGCAACAGACCGAGGCCCGAGAGTTGGGATAAAAGCAGCAGACCGAGGCCCGAGAGTGGGGATAAAAGCAGCAACAGACCGAGGCCCGAGAGTGGGGATAAAAGCAGCAGCAGACCGAGGGCCGAGAGTGGGGATAAAAGCAGCAACAGACCGAGGGCCGAGAGTGGGGATAAAAGCAGCAACAGACCGAGGGCCGAGAGTGGGGATAAAAGCAGCAGCAGACCGAGGCCCGAGAGTGGGGATAAAAGCAGCAACAGACCGAGGCCCGAGAGTGGGGATAAAAGCAGCAACAGACCGAGGCCCGAGAGTTGGGATAAAAGCAGCAGACCGAGGCCCGAGAGTGGGGATAAAAGCAGCAACAGACCGAGGCCCGAGAGTGGGGATAAAAGCAGCAACAGACCGAGGGCCGAGAGTGGGGATAAAAGCAGCAGCAGACCGAGGCCCGAGAGTGGGGATAAAAGCAGCAGCAGACCGAGGCCCGAGAGTGGGGATAAAAGCAGCAGCAGACCGAGGCCCGAGAGTTGGGATAAAAGCAGCAGACCGAGGCCCGAGAGTGGGGATAAAAGCAGCAACAGACCGAGGCCCGAGAGTGGGGATAAAAGCAGCAACAGACCGAGGCCCGAGAGTGGGGATAAAAGCAGCAGCAGACCGAGGCCCGAGAGTGGGGATAAAAGCAGCAGACTGAGGCCCGAGAGTGGGGATAAAAGCAGCAGCAGACCGAGGCCCGAGAGTGGGGATAAAAGCAGCAACAGACCGAGGCCCGAGAGCGGGGATAAAAGCAGCAGCAGACCGAGGCCCGAGAGTGGGGATAAAAGCAGCAGACCGAGGCCCGAGAGTGGGGATAAAAGCAGCAACAGACCGAGGCCCGAGAGTGGGGATAAAAGCAGCAACAGACCGAGGCCCGAGAGTGGGGATAAAAGCAGCAGCAGACCGAGGCCCGAGAGTGGGGATAAAAGCAGCAGACTGAGGCCCGAGAGTGGGGATAAAAGCAGCAGCAGACCGAGGCCCGAGAGTGGGGATAAAAGCAGCAACAGACCGAGGCCCGAGAGCGGGGATAAAAGCAGCAGCAGACTGAGGCCCGAGAGTGGGGATAAAAGCAGCAGCAGACCGAGGCCCGAGAGTGGGGATAAAAGCAGCAACAGACCGAGGCCCGAGAGTGGGGATAAAAGCAGCAGCAGACCGAGGCCCGAGAGTGGGGATAAAAGCAGCAGCAGACCGAGGCCCGAGAGTTGGGATAAAAGCAGCAGACCGAGGCCCGAGAGTGGGGATAAAAGCAGCAACAGACCGAGGCCCGAGAGTGGGGATAAAAGCAGCAGCAGACCGAGGCCCGAGAGTGGGGATAAAAGCAGCAACAGACCGAGGCCCGAGAGTGGGGATAAAAGCAGCAACAGACCGAGGCCCGAGAGTGGGGATAAAAGCAGCAACAGACCGAGGCCCGAGAGTGGGGATAAAAGCAGCAACAGACCGAGGCCCGAGAGTGGGGATAAAAGCAGCAACAGACCGAGGCCCGAGAGTGGGGATAAAAGCAGCAACAGACTGAGGCCCGAGAGTGGGGATAAAAGCAGCAGACCGAGGCCCGAGAGTGGGGATAAAAGCAGCAGCAGACCGAGGCCCGAGAGTGGGGATAAAAGCAGCAGCAGACCGAGGCCCGAGAGTGGGGATAAAAGCAGCAACAGACCGAGGCCCGAGAGTGGGGATAAAAGCAGCAACAGACCGAGGCCCGAGAGTGGGGATAAAAGCAGCAACAGACCGAGGCCCGAGAGTGGGGATAAAAGCAGCAACAGACCGAGGCCCGAGAGTGGGGATAAAAGCAGCAACAGACCGAGGCCCGAGAGTGGGGATAAAAGCAACAGCAGACCGAGGCCCGAGAGTGGGGATAAAAGCAGCAACAGACCGAGGCCCGAGAGTGGGGATAAAAGCAGCAACAGACCGAGGCCCGAGAGTGGGGATAAAAGCAGCAACAGACCGAGGCCCGAGAGTGGGGATAAAAGCAGCAGCAGACCGAGGCCCGAGAGTGGGGATAAAAGCAGCAACAGACCGAGGCCCGAGAGTGGGGATAAAAGCAGCAACAGACCGAGGCCCGAGAGTGGGGATAAAAGCAGCAACAGACCGAGGCCCGAGAGTGGGGATAAAAGCAGCAACAGACCGAGGCCCGAGAGTGGGGATAAAAGCAGCAACAGACCGAGGCCCGAGAGTGGGGATAAAAGCAGCAACAGACCGAGGCCCGAGAGTGGGGATAAAAGCAGCAACAGACCGAGGCCCGAGAGTGGGGATAAAAGCAGCAACAGACCGAGGCCCGAGAGTGGGGATAAAAGCAGCAACAGACCGAGGCCCGAGAGTGGGGATAAAAGCAGCAACAGACCGAGGACCGAGAGTGGGGATAAAAGCAGCAGCAGACCGAGGCCCGAGAGTGGGGATAAAAGCAGCAGACCGAGGCCCGAGAGTGGGGATAAAAGCAGCAGCAGACCGAGGCCCGAGAGTGGGGATAAAAGCAACAACAGACCGAGGCCCGAGAGTGGGGATAAAAGCAACAGACCGAGGCCCGAGAGTGGGGATAAAAGCAGCAGCAGACCGAGGCCCGAGAGTGGGGATAAAAGCAGCAGCAGACCGAGGCCCGAGAGTGGGGATAAAAGCAGCAGACCGAGGCCCGAGAGTGGGGATAAAAGCAGCAACAGACCGAGGCCCGAGAGTGGGGATAAAAGCAACAACAGACCGAGGCCCGAGAGTGGGGATAAAAGCAGCAACAGACCGAGGCCCGAGAGTGGGGATAAAAGCAGCAACAGACCGAGGCCCGAGAGTGGGGATAAAAGCAGCAACAGACCGAGGCCCGAGAGTGGGGATAAAAGCAGCAACAGACCGAGGCCCGAGAGTGGGGATAAAAGCAGCAGCAGACCGAGGCCCGAGAGTGGGGATAAAAGCAGCAACAGACCGAGGCCCGAGAGTGGGGATAAAAGCAGCAGCAGACCGAGGCCCGAGAGTGGGGATAAAAGCAGCAACAGACCGAGGCCCGAGAGTGGGGATAAAAGCAACAACAGGCAGAGGCCCGAGAGTGGGGATAAAAGCAGCAACAGACCGAGGCCCGAGAGTGGGGATAAAAGCAACAACAGACCGAGGCCCGAGAGTGGGGATAAAAGCAGCAGCAGACGGAGGCCCGAGAGTGGGGATAAAAGCAGCAACAGACCGAGGCCCGAGAGTGGGGATAAAAGCAGCAGCAGACCGAGGCCCGAGAGTGGGGATAAAAGCAGCAACAGACCGAGGCCCGAGAGTGGGGATAAAAGCAACAACAGACCGAGGCCCGAGAGTGGGGATAAAAGCAGCAGCAGACTGAGGCCCGAGAGTGGGGATAAAAGCAGCAGCAGACCGAGGCCCGAGAGTGGGGATAAAAGCAGCAACAGACCGAGGCCCGAGAGTGGGGATAAAAGCAGCAGCAGACCGAGGCCCGAGAGTGGGGATAAAAGCAGCAGCAGACCGAGGCCCGAGAGTGGGGATAAAAGCAGCAGCAGACCGAGGCCCGAGAGTGGGGATAAAAGCAGCAGCAGACCGAGGCCCGAGAGTGGGGATAAAAGCAGCAGCAGACCGAGGCCCGAGAGTGGGGATAAAAGCAGCAGCAGACCGAGGCCCGAGAGTGGGGATAAAAGCAGCAGCAGACCGAGGCCCGAGAGTGGGGATAAAAGCAGCAGCAGACCGAGGCCCGAGAGTGGGGATAAAAGCAGCAACAGACCGAGGCCCGAGAGTGGGGATAAAAGCAGCAACAGACCGAGGCCCGAGAGTGGGGATAAAAGCAGCAGCAGACCGAGGCCCGAGAGTGGGGATAAAAGCAGCAACAGACCGAGGCCCGAGAGTGGGGATAAAAGCAGCAGCAGACCGAGGCCCGAGAGTGGGGATAAAAGCAACAACAGACCGAGGCCCGAGAGTGGGGATAAAAGCAGCAGCAGACCGAGGCCCGAGAGTGGGGATAAAAGCAGCAACAGACCGAGGGCCGAGAGTGGGGATAAAAGCAGCAACAGACCGAGGCCCGAGAGTGGGGATAAAAGCAGCAGCAGACCGAGGCCCGAGAGTGGGGATAAAAGCAGCAGCAGACCGAGGCCCGAGAGTGGGGATAAAAGCAGCAGCAGACCGAGGCCCGAGAGTGGGGATAAAAGCAGCAGCAGACCGAGGCCCGAGAGTGGGGATAAAAGCAGCAGCAGACCGAGGCCCGAGAGTGGGGATAAAAGCAGCAGACCGAGGCCCGAGAGTGGGGATAAAAGCAGCAACAGACCGAGGCCCGAGAGTGGGGATAAAAGCAGCAGACCGAGGCCCGAGAGTGGGGATAAAAGCAGCAGCAGACCGAGGCCCGAGAGAGGGGATAAAAGCAGCAACAGACCGAGGCCCGAGAGTGGGGATAAAAGCAGCAGACCGAGGCCCGAGAGTGGGGATAAAAGCAGCAACAGACCGAGGCCCGAGAGTGGGGATAAAAGCAACAGACCGAGGCCCGAGAGTGGGGATAAAAGCAGCAACAGACCGAGGCCCGAGAGTGGGGATAAAAGCAGCAGCAGACCGAGGCCCGAGAGTGGGGATAAAAGCAGCAACAGACCGAGGCCCGAGAGTGGGGATAAAAGCAGCAGCAGACCGAGGCCCGAGAGTGGGGATAAAAGCAGCAGCAGACCGAGGCCCGAGAGTGGGGATAAAAGCAGCAGCAGACCGAGGCCCGAGAGTGGGGATAAAAGCAGCAGCAGACCGAGGGCCGAGAGTGGGGATAAAAGCAGCAACAGACCGAGGCCCGAGAGTGGGGATAAAAGCAGCAACAGACCGAGGCCCGAGAGTGGGGATAAAAGCAGCAACAGACCGAGGCCCGAGAGTGGGGATAAAAGCAGCAACAGACCGAGGCCCGAGAGTGGGGATAAAAGCAGCAGCAGACCGAGGCCCGAGAGTGGGGATAAAAGCAGCAACAGACCGAGGCCCGAGAGTGGGGATAAAAGCAGCAGACCGAGGCCCGAGAGTGGGGATAAAAGCAGCAACAGACCGAGGCCCGAGAGTGGGGATAAAAGCAGCAACAGACCGAGGCCCGAGAGTGGGGATAAAAGCAGCAACAGACCGAGGCCCGAGAGTGGGGATAAAAGCAGCAGCAGACCGAGGCCCGAGAGTGGGGATAAAAGCAACAGACCGAGGCCCGAGAGTGGGGATAAAAGCAGCAACAGACCGAGGCCCGAGAGTGGGGATAAAAGCAGCAACAGACCGAGGCCCGAGAGTGGGGATAAAAGCAGCAACAGACCGAGGCCCGAGAGTGGGGATAAAAGCAGCAGCAGACCGAGGCCCGAGAGTGGGGATAAAAGCAGCAACAGACCGAGGCCCGAGAGTGGGGATAAAAGCAGCAGACCGAGGCCCGAGAGTGGGGATAAAAGCAGCAGCAGACCGAGGCCCGAGAGTGGGGATAAAAGCAGCAGCAGACCGAGGCCCGAGAGTGGGGATAAAAGCAGCAGCAGACCGAGGCCCGAGAGTGGGGATAAAAGCAGCAGCAGACCGAGGCCCGAGAGTGGGGATAAAAGCAACAGACCGAGGCCCGAGAGTGGGGATAAAAGCAGCAGCAGACCGAGGCCCGAGAGTGGGGATAAAAGCAACAGACCGAGGCCCGAGAGTGGGGATAAAAGCAGCAACAGACCGAGGCCCGAGAGTGGGGATAAAAGCAGCAACAGACCGAGGCCCGAGAGTGGGGATAAAAGCAGCAGACCGAGGCCCGAGAGTGGGGATAAAAGCAGCAACAGACCGAGGCCCGAGAGTGGGGATAAAAGCAACAGACCGAGGCCCGAGAGTGGGGATAAAAGCAGCAACAGACCGAGGCCCGAGAGTGGGGATAAAAGCAGCAGCAGACCGAGGCCCGAGAGTGGGGATAAAAGCAGCAACAGACCGAGGCCCGAGAGTGGGGATAAAAGCAGCAACAGACCGAGGCCCGAGAGTGGGGATAAAAGCAGCAACAGACCGAGGCCCGAGAGTGGGGATAAAAGCAGCAGCGACCGAGGCCCGAGAGTGGGGATAAAAGCAGCAACAGACCGAGGCCCGAGAGTGGGGATAAAAGCAGCAGCAGACCGAGGCCCGAGAGTGGGGATAAAAGCAGCAGCAGACCGAGGCCCGAGAGTGGGGATAAAAGCAGCAACAGACCGAGGCCCGAGAGTGGGGATAAAAGCAGCAGCAGACCGAGGCCCGAGAGTGGGGATAAAAGCAGCAGCAGACCGAGGCCCGAGAGTGGGGATAAAAGCAGCAACAGACCGAGGCCCGAGAGTGGGGATAAAAGCAGCAACAGATCGAGGCCCGAGAGTGGGGATAAAAGCAGCAACAGACCGAGGCCCGAGAGTGGGGATAAAAGCAACAGACCGAGGCCCGAGAGTGGGGATAAAAGCAGCAACAGACCGAGGCCCGAGAGTGGGGATAAAAGCAGCAGACCGAGGCCCGAGAGTGGGGATAAAAGCAGCAACAGACCGAGGCCCGAGAGTGGGGATAAAAGCAACAGACCGAGGCCCGAGAGTGGGGATAAAAGCAGCAACAGACCGAGGCCCGAGAGTGGGGATAAAAGCAGCAGCAGACCGAGGCCCGAGAGTGGGGATAAAAGCAGCAACAGACCGAGGCCCGAGAGTGGGGATAAAAGCAGCAACAGACCGAGGCCCGAGAGTGGGGATAAAAGCAGCAACAGACCGAGGCCCGAGAGTGGGGATAAAAGCAGCAGCGACCGAGGCCCGAGAGTGGGGATAAAAGCAGCAACAGACCGAGGCCCGAGAGTGGGGATAAAAGCAGCAGCAGACCGAGGCCCGAGAGTGGGGATAAAAGCAGCAGCAGACCGAGGCCCGAGAGTGGGGATAAAAGCAGCAACAGACCGAGGCCCGAGAGTGGGGATAAAAGCAGCAGCAGACCGAGGCCCGAGAGTGGGGATAAAAGCAGCAGCAGACCGAGGCCCGAGAGTGGGGATAAAAGCAGCAACAGACCGAGGCCCGAGAGTGGGGATAAAAGCAGCAACAGATCGAGGCCCGAGAGTGGGGATAAAAGCAGCAACAGACCGAGGCCCGAGAGTGGGGATAAAAGCAACAGACCGAGGCCCGAGAGTGGGGATAAAAGCAGCAACAGACCGAGGCCCGAGAGTGGGGATAAAAGCAGCAACAGACCGAGGCCCGAGAGTGGGGATAAAAGCAGCAACAGACCGAGGCCCGAGAGTGGGGATAAAAGCAGCAACAGACCGAGGACCGAGAGTGGGGATAAAAGCAGCAGCAGACCGAGGCCCGAGAGTGGGGATAAAAGCAGCAACAGACCGAGGACCGAGAGTGGGGATAAAAGCAGCAGCAGACCGAGGCCCGAGAGTGGGGATAAAAGCAGCAGCAGACTGAGGCCCGAGAGTGGGGATAAAAGCAGCAGCAGACCGAGGCCCGAGAGTGGGGATAAAAGCAGCAGCAGACTGAGGCCCGAGAGTGGGGATAAAAGCAGCAGCAGACCGAGGCCCGAGAGTGGGGATAAAAGCAGCAGCAGACCGAGGGCCGAGAGTGGGGATAAAAGCAGCAGCAGACCGAGGCCCGAGAGTGGGGATAAAAGCAGCAGACCGAGGCCCGAGAGTGGGGATAAAAGCAGCAACAGACCGAGGCCCGAGAGTGGGGATAAAAGCAGCAACAGACCGAGGCCCGAGAGTGGGGATAAAAGCAGCAGCAGACCGAGGCCCGAGAGTGGGGATAAAAGCAGCAGCAGACCGAGGCCCGAGAGTGGGGATAAAAGCAGCAGACCGAGGCCCGAGAGTGGGGATAAAAGCAGCAGCAGACCGAGGCCCGAGAGTGGGGATAAAAGCAGCAACAGACCGAGGCCCGAGAGTGGGGATAAAAGCAGCAGACCGAGGCCCGAGAGTGGGGATAAAAGCAGCAGCAGACCGAGGCCCGAGAGTGGGGATAAAAGCAGCAACAGACCGAGGCCCGAGAGTGGGGATAAAAGCAGCAGCAGACCGAGGCCCGAGAGTGGGGATAAAAGCAGCAACAGACCGAGGCCCGAGAGTGGGGATAAAAGCAGCAGCAGACCGAGGCCCGAGAGTGGGGATAAAAGCAGCAACAGACCGAGGCCCGAGAGTGGGGATAAAAGCAGCAGACCGAGGCCCGAGAGTGGGGATAAAAGCAGCAGCAGACCGAGGCCCGAGAGTGGGGATAAAAGCAGCAACAGACCGAGGCCCGAGAGTGGGGATAAAAGCAGCAGCAGACCGAGGCCCGAGAGTGGGGATAAAAGCAGCAGCAGACCGAGGCCCGAGAGTGGGGATAAAAGCAGCAGCAGACCGAGGCCCGAGAGTGGGGATAAAAGCAGCAGCAGACCGAGGCCCGAGAGTGGGGATAAAAGCAGCAGACCGAGGCCCGAGAGTGGGGATAAAAGCAGCAACAGACCGAGGCCCGAGAGTGGGGATAAAAGCAGCAACAGACCGAGGCCCGAGAGTGGGGATAAAAGCAGCAGCAGACCGAGGCCCGAGAGTGGGGATAAAAGCAGCAGCAGACCGAGGCCCGAGAGTGGGGATAAAAGCAGCAGCAGACCGAGGCCCGAGAGTGGGGATAAAAGCAGCAACAGACCGAGGCCCGAGAGTGGGGATAAAAGCAGCAGCAGACCGAGGCCCGAGAGTGGGGATAAAAGCAGCAGCAGACCGAGGCCCGAGAGTGGGGATAAAAGCAGCAGCAGACCGAGGCCCGAGAGTGGGGATAAAAGCAGCAGCAGACCGAGGCCCGAGAGTGGGGATAAAAGCAGCAACAGACCGAGGCCCGAGAGTGGGGATAAAAGCAGCAACAGACCGAGGCCCGAGAGTGGGGATAAAAGCAGCAACAGACCGAGGCCCGAGAGTGGGGATAAAAGCAGCAGCAGACCGAGGCCCGAGAGTGGGGATAAAAGCAACAACAGACCGAGGCCCGAGAGTGGGGATAAAAGCAGCAGACCGAGGCCCGAGAGTGGGGATAAAAGCAGCAGCAGACCGAGGCCCGAGAGTGGGGATAAAAGCAGCAGCAGACCGAGGCCCGAGAGTGGGGATAAAAGCAGCAGACCGAGGCCCGAGAGTGGGGATAAAAGCAGCAACAGACCGAGGCCCGAGAGTGGGGATAAAAGCAGCAGACCGAGGCCCGAGAGTGGGGATAAAAGCAGCAGCAGACCGAGGCCCGAGAGAGGGGATAAAAGCAGCAACAGACCGAGGCCCGAGAGTGGGGATAAAAGCAGCAACAGACCGAGGCCCGAGAGTGGGGATAAAAGCAGCAACAGACCGAGGCCCGAGAGTGGGGATAAAAGCAGCAGCAGACCGAGGCCCGAGAGTGGGGATAAAAGCAGCAACAGACCGAGGCCCGAGAGTGGGGATAAAAGCAGCAGACCGAGGCCCGAGAGTGGGGATAAAAGCAGCAACAGACCGAGGCCCGAGAGTGGGGATAAAAGCAGCAACAGACCGAGGCCCGAGAGTGGGGATAAAAGCAGCAACAGACCGAGGCCCGAGAGTGGGGATAAAAGCAGCAGCAGACCGAGGCCCGAGAGTGGGGATAAAAGCAACAGACCGAGGCCCGAGAGTGGGGATAAAAGCAGCAACAGACCGAGGCCCGAGAGTGGGGATAAAAGCAGCAACAGACCGAGGCCCGAGAGTGGGGATAAAAGCAGCAGCAGACCGAGGCCCGAGAGTGGGGATAAAAGCAGCAACAGACCGAGGCCCGAGAGTGGGGATAAAAGCAGCAGACCGAGGCCCGAGAGTGGGGATAAAAGCAGCAGCAGACCGAGGGCCGAGAGTGGGGATAAAAGCAGCAGCAGACCGAGGCCCGAGAGTGGGGATAAAAGCAGCAACAGACCGAGGCCCGAGAGTGGGGATAAAAGCAGCAGCAGACCGAGGCCCGAGAGTGGGGATAAAAGCAGCAGCAGACCGAGGCCCGAGAGTGGGGATAAAAGCAACAGCAGACCGAGGCCCGAGAGTGGGGATAAAAGCAGCAGACCGAGGCCCGAGAGTGGGGATAAAAGCAGCAACAGACCGAGGCCCGAGAGTGGGGATAAAAGCAGCAACAGACCGAGGCCCGAGAGTGGGGATAAAAGCAGCAGCAGACCGAGGCCCGAGAGTGGGGATAAAAGCAGCAACAGACCGAGGCCCGAGAGTGGGGATAAAAGCAGCAGACCGAGGCCCGAGAGTGGGGATAAAAGCAGCAACAGACCGAGGCCCGAGAGTGGGGATAAAAGCAACAGACCGAGGCCCGAGAGTGGGGATAAAAGCAGCAACAGACCGAGGCCCGAGAGTGGGGATAAAAGCAGCAGCAGACCGAGGCCCGAGAGTGGGGATAAAAGCAGCAACAGACCGAGGCCCGAGAGTGGGGATAAAAGCAGCAACAGACCGAGGCCCGAGAGTGGGGATAAAAGCAGCAGCAGACCGAGGCCCGAGAGTGGGGATAAAAGCAGCAGCAGACCGAGGCCCGAGAGTGGGGATAAAAGCAGCAGCAGACCGAGGCCCGAGAGTGGGGATAAAAGCAGCAGCAGACCGAGGCCCGAGAGTGGGGATAAAAGCAGCAGCAGACCGAGGCCCGAGAGTGGGGATAAAAGCAGCAACAGACCGAGGCCCGAGAGTGGGGATAAAAGCAGCAACAGATCGAGGCCCGAGAGTGGGGATAAAAGCAGCAACAGACCGAGGCCCGAGAGTGGGGATAAAAGCAACAGACCGAGGCCCGAGAGTGGGGATATAAGCAGCAACAGACCGAGGCCCGAGAGTGGGGATAAAAGCAGCAGCAGACCGAGGCCCGAGAGTGGGGATAAAAGCAGCAGCAGACCGAGGCCCGAGAGTGGGGATAAAAGCAGCAGCAGACCGAGGCCCGAGAGAGTGGATAAAAGCAGCAGCAGACCGAGGCCCGAGAGTGGGGATAAAAGCAGCAGCAGACCGAGGCCCGAGAGAGGGGATAAAAGCAGCAACAGACCGAGGCCCGAGAGTGGGGATAAAAGCAGCAGACCGAGGCCCGAGAGTGGGGATAAAAGCAGCAGACCGAGGCCCGAGAGTGGGGATAAAAGCAGCAACAGAACGAGGCCCGAGAGTGGGGATAAAAGCAGCAGCAGACCGAGGCCCGAGAGAGGGGATAAAAGCAGCAGCAGACCGAGGCCCGAGAGCGGGGATAAAAGCAGCAGCAGACCGAGGCCCGAGAGTGGGGATAAAAGCAGCAGACCGAGGCCCGAGAGTGGGGATAAAAGCAGCAGCAGACCGAGGCCCGAGAGTGGGGATAAAAGCAGCAACAGACCGAGGCCCGAGAGTGGGGATAAAAGCAGCAGCAGACCGAGGCCCGAGAGTGGGGATAAAAGCAGCAGACCGAGGCCCGAGAGTGGGGATAAAAGCAGCAACAGACCGAGGCCCGAGAGTGGGGATAAAAGCAGCAGCAGACCGAGGCCCGAGAGTGGGGATAAAAGCAGCAACAGACCGAGGCCCGAGAGTGGGGATAAAAGCAGCAACAGACCGAGGCCCGAGAGTGGGGATAAAAGCAGCAACAGACCGAGGCCCGAGAGTGGGGATAAAAGCAGCAACAGACCGAGGCCCGAGAGTGGGGATAAAAGCAGCAACAGACCGAGGCCCGAGAGTGGGGATAAAAGCAGCAACAGACCGAGGCCCGAGAGTGGGGATAAAAGCAGCAACAGACCGAGGCCCGAGAGTGGGGATAAAAGCAGCAGCAGACCGAGGCCCGAGAGTGGGGATAAAAGCAGCAGCAGACCGAGGCCCGAGAGTGGGGATAAAAGCAGCAGCAGACCGAGGCCCGAGAGTGGGGATAAAAGCAGCAGCAGACCGAGGCCCGAGAGTGGGGATAAAAGCAGCAAAAGACCGAGGCCCGAGAGTGGGGATAAAAGCAGCAGACCGAGGCCCGAGAGTGGGGATAAAAGCAGCAGCAGACCGAGGCCCGAGAGTGGGGATAAAAGCAGCAGCAGACCGAGGCCCGAGAGTGGGGATAAAAGCAGCAGCAGACCGAGGCCCGAGAGTGGGGATAAAAGCAGCAACAGACCGAGGCCCGAGAGTGGGGATAAAAGCAGCAGCAGACCGAGGCCCGAGAGTGGGGATAAAAGTAGCAGACCGAGGCCCGAGAGTGGGGATAAAAGCAGCAGCAGACCGAGGCCTGAGAGTGGGGATAAAAGCAGCAGCAGACCGAGGCCTGAGAGTGGGGATAAAAGCAGCAACAGACCGAGGCCCGAGAGTGGGGATAAAAGCAGCAACAGACCGAGGCCCGAGAGTGGGGATAAAAGCAGCAGCAGACCGAGGCCCGAGAGTGGGGATAAAAGCAGCAACAGACCGAGGCCCGAGAGTGGGGATAGAAGCAGCAGCAGACCGAGGCCCGAGAGTGGGGATAAAAGCAGCAACAGACCGAGGCCCGAGAGTGGGGATAGAAGCAGCAGCAGACCGAGGCCCGAGAGTGGGGATAAAAGCAACAACAGACCGAGGCCCGAGAGTGGGGATAAAAGCAGCAACAGACCGAGGCCCGAGAGTGGGGATAAAAGCAGCAGCAGACCGAGGCCCGAGAGTGGGGATAAAAGCAGCAACAGACCGAGGCCCGAGAGTGGGGATAAAAGCAGCAACAGACCGAGGCCCGAGAGTGGGGATAAAAGCAGCAGCAGACCGAGGCCCGAGAGTGGGGATAAAAGCAGCAACAGACCGAGGCCCGAGAGTGGGGATAAAAGCAGCAGCAGACCGAGGCCCGAGAGTGGGGATAAAAGCAGCAGCAGACCGAGGCCCGAGAGTGGGGATAAAAGCAGCAACAGACTGAGGCCCGAGAGTGGGGATAAAAGCAGCAACAGACCGAGGCCCGAGAGTGGGGATAAAAGCAGCAGCAGACCAGGGCCCGAGAGTGGGGATAAAAGCAGCAGCAGACCGAGGCCCGAGAGTGGGGATAAAAGCAGCAGCAGACCGAGGCCCGAGAGTGGGGATAAAAGCAGCAGACCGAGGCCCGAGAGTGGGAATAAAAGCAGCAACAGACCGAGGCCCGAGAGTGGGGATAAAAGCAGCAACAGACCGAGGCCCGAGAGTGGGGATAAAAGCAGCAGCAGACCGAGGCCCGAGAGTGGGGATAAAAGCAACAACAGACCGAGGCCCGAGAGTGGGGATAAAAGCAGCAGCAGACCGAGGCCCGAGAGTGGGGATAAAAGCAGCAGCTGACTGAGGCCCGAGAGTGGGGATAAAAGCAGCAGACCGAGGCCCGAGAGTGGGGATAAAAGCAGCAACAGACTGAGGCCCGAGAGTGGGGATAAAAGCAGCAGCAGACCGAGGCCCGAGAGTGGGGATAGAAGCAGCAGACCGAGGCCCGAGAGTGGGGATAAAAGCAACAACAGACCGAGGCCCGAGAGTGGGGATAAAAGCAGCAGCAGACCGAGGCCCGAGAGTGGGGATAAAAGCAGCAACAGACTGAGGCCCGAGAGTGGGGATAAAAGCAGCAGACCGAGGCCCGAGAGTGGGGATAAAAGCAGCAGACCGAGGCCCGAGAGTGGGGATAAAAGCAGCAACAGACTGAGGCCCGAGAGTGGGGATAAAAGCAGCAGCAGACCGAGGCCCGAGAGTGGGGATAGAAGCAGCAGACCGAGGCCCGAGAGTGGGGATAAAAGCAACAACAGACCGAGGCCCGAGAGTGGGGATAAAAGCAGCAGCAGACCGAGGCCCGAGAGTGGGGATAAAAGCAGCAGCAGACCGAGGCCCGAGAGTGGGGATAAAAGCAGCAACAGACTGAGGCCCGAGAGTGGGGATAAAAGCAGCAACAGACCGAGGCCCGAGAGTGGGGATAAAAGCAGCAGCAGACCGAGGCCCGAGAGTGGGGATAAAAGCAGCAACAGACCGAGGCCCGAGAGTGGGGATAAAAGCAGCAGCAGACCGAGGCCCGAGAGTGGGGATAAAAGCAGCAGACCGAGGCCCGAGAGTGGGGATAAAAGCAGCAGCAGACCGAGGCCCGAGAGTGGGGATAAAAGCAGCAACAGACCGAGGCCCGAGAGTGGGGATAAAAGCAGCAACAGACCGAGGCCCGAGAGTGGGGATAAAAGCAGCAACAGACTGAGGCCCGAGAGTGGGGATAAAAGCAGCAGACTGAGGCCCGAGAGTGGGGATAAAAGCAGCAACAGACTGAGGCCCGAGAGTGGGGATAAAAGCAGCAACAGACCAAGGCCCGAGAGTGGGGATAAAAGCAGCAACAGACCGAGGCCCGAGAGTGGGGATAAAAGCAGCAGCAGACCGAGGCCCGAGAGTGGGGATAAAAGCAACAACAGACCGAGGCCCGAGAGTGGGGATAAAAGCAGCAGCAGACCGAGGCCCGAGAGTGGGGATAAAAGCAGCAGCAGACCGAGGCCCGAGAGTGGGGATAAAAGCAGCAACAGACCGAGGCCCGAGAGTGGGGATAAAAGCAACAACAGACCGAGGCCCGAGAGTGGGGATAAAAGCAGCAACAGACCGAGGCCCGAGAGTGGGGATAAAAGCAGCAACAGACCGAGGCCCGAGAGTGGGGATAAAAGCAGCAGCAGACCGAGGCCCGAGAGTGGGGATAAAAGCAACAGACCGATGCCCGAGAGTGGGGATAAAAGCAGCAGACTGAGGCCCGAGAGTGGGGATAAAAGCAGCAGACTGAGGCCCGAGAGTGGGGATAAAAGCAGCAACAGACCGAGGCCCGAGAGTGGGGATAAAAGCAGCAACAGACCGAGGCCCGAGAGTGGGGATAAAAGCAGCAACAGACCGAGGCCCGAGAGTGGGGATAAAAGCAGCAACAGACCGAGGCCCGAGAGTGGGGATAAAAGCAGCAACAGACCGAGGCCCGAGAGTGGGGATAAAAGCAGCAGCAGACCGAGGCCCGAGAGTGGGGATAAAAGCAGCAACAGACCGAGGCCCGAGAGTGGGGATAAAAGCAGCAGCAGACCGAGGCCCGAGAGTGGGGATAAAAGCAGCAACAGACCGAGGCCCGAGAGTGGGGATAAAAGCAGCAACAGACCGAGGCCCGAGAGTGGGGATAAAAGCAGCAGCAGACCGAGGCCCGAGAGTGGGGATAAAAGCAGCAACAGACCGAGGCCCGAGAGTGGGGAAAAAAGCAGCAGCAGACCGAGGCCCGAGAGTGGGGATAAAAGCAGCAGCAGACCGAGGCCCGAGAGTGGGGATAAAAGCAGCAGACCGAGGCCCGAGAGTGGGGATAAAAGCAGCAACAGACCGAGGCCCGAGAGTGGGGATAAAAGCAGCAACAGACCGAGGCCCGAGTGTGGGGATAAAAGCAGCAGCAGACCGAGGCCCGAGAGTGGGGATAAAAGCAGCAACAGACCGAGGCCCGAGAGTGGGGATAAAAGCAGCAACAGACCGAGGCCCGAGAGTGGGGATAAAAGCAGCAACAGACCGAGGCCCGAGAGTGGGGATAAAAGCAGCAGCAGACCGAGGCCCGAGAGTGGGGATAAAAGCAGCAACAGACCGAGGCCCGAGAGTGGGGATAAAAGCAGCAACAGACCGAGGCCCGAGAGTGGGGATAAAAGCAGCAACAGACCGAGGCCCGAGAGTGGGGATAAAAGCAGCAACAGACCGAGGCCCGAGAGAGGGGATAAAAGCAGCAACAGACCGAGGCCCGAGAGTGGGGATAAAAGCAGCAACAGACCGAGGCCCGAGAGTGGGGATAAAAGCAGCAGCAGACCGAGGGCCGAGAGTGGGGATAAAAGCAGCAGCAGACTGAGGCCCGAGAGTGGGGATAAAAGCAGCAACAGACCGAGGCCCGAGAGTGGGGATAAAAGCAGCAGACCGAGGGCCGAGAGTGGGGATAAAAGCAGCAGCAGACCGAGGCCCGAGAGTGGGGATAAAAGCAGCAGCAGACCGAGGCCCGAGAGTGGGGATAAAAGCAGCAGCAGACCGAGGGCCGAGAGTGGGGATAAAAGCAGCAGCAGACCGAGGCCCGAGAGTGGGGATAAAAGCAGCAGCAGACCGAGGCCCGAGAGTGGGGATAAAAGCAGCAGCAGACCGAGGCCCGAGAGTGGGGATAAAAGCAGCAGCAGACCGAGGCCCGAGAGTGGGGATAAAAGCAGCAGCAGACCGAGGCCCGAGAGAGGGGATAAAAGCAGCAGCAGACCGAGGCCCGAGAGTGGGGATAAAAGCAGCAGCAGACCGAGGCCCGAGAGTGGGGATAAAAGCAGCAGCAGACCGAGGCCCGAGAGTGGGGATAAAAGCAGCAACAGACCGAGGCCCGAGAGTGGGGATAAAAGCAACAACAGACCGAGGCCCGAGAGTGGGGATAAAAGCAGCAACAGACCGAGGCCCGAGAGTGGGGATAAAAGCAGCAACAGACCGAGGCCCGAGAGTGGGGATAAAAGCAGCAGCAGACCGAGGCCCGAGAGTGGGGATAAAAGCAGCAACAGACCGAGGCCCGAGAGTGGGGATAAAAGCAGCAGACCTGCAACAAGAGAAAACAGCAGAGTGACGTCACAGGTGAGGCAGGTAAATGATTGGTAGTGACTGTGGGCTAAGCTTTAAGTTAATTAAATTTTAAAAACTAAACTTAATTTAATTAATCTAATTAAATGAGGTAAATAATTTGATTAACACTAAACTGATTAATTAAATAAATAAAATAATGGGAGAACAGGAGATGTGTTGCTGCTGCAATATGTGGGAGCTTGTGGACATTTTTGTCCAGGGCGACTGCATCTGCAGTAAGTGTCTGCGGCTCGAGGAACTTCGGCTCCGAGTTGAGGAGCTGGAGTCCGAACTGCAGACATCGCGAGGCATCAGGGAGGGAGAAAGTGACCTGGACACTTTGATCCAGGAGGCAGCCACACCCCTTAGACTAAATACTGTAGAATTGACACGTGGTCAGGGACAGGAGGGTGTGACTGCGAGTGAGGCAGGTATGGGGATCCAGGAGGTAGTACTGCAGGAGCCTCAGTCCCTCCACTTGTCCAATAGATCTGAGGTTCTTGCAGCCCTTGTGGACGAGTGCGGGGACTGCGGGGAGGATGAGCAAACTGACCACAGCACCGTGGTACAGGAAGCCGTTCAAGTTGGGGGAGTAAAAAGCAAGGTGGTTGTAGTTGGCGACAGTATAGTTCGGGGGATGGACACTGTTCTCTGCAGCCAGGAGCGAGAGTCCCGAAGGCTTCGTTGCCTACCCGGTGTCAGGGTTAAGGACATCTCCTCCGGGCTGGAGAAGAACTTGGAGTGGGAGGGGGAGGATCCAGTTGTCGTGGTCCACGTAGGTACCAACATCATAGGTAGGACTAAGAAAAAGGTTCTGCTGAGAGAGTTTGAGCAGCTAGGGACTAAATTAAAAAAGCAGAACCACAAAGGTAATAATCTCCGGATTATTACCCGAGCCACGAGCAAATTGGCACAGGGCCAATACGATCAGGGAGATGGATGCATGGCTCAAAGATTGGAGTGGGAGAAGGGGGTTTCGATTCGTGGGACACTGGCACCAGTACTGGGGAAAGAGAGAACTGTTCCATTGGGCGGACTACACCTGAACCGTGCTGGGACCAGAGTTCTAGCGAATCGAATAACTCGGGAGATAGATAGGGCTTTAAACTAAATAAGGGAGGGGGAGGGTCCCGGTGGAGAGAAATCTAGAATGCTGAAGAGAAAAGGCAAAGAAGCTGTGCAGGAAAGTGATTGGGGTAAGGATAACCAGATTGTGTCAGGAAGGGACAGAGCGAACAAACAAAAGACAATAAATAGGGTCCGGGTAAGAAAAAATGGTAATAAGTCAAATAGGGCCATAGTACATAAAAATGTTAAGATGTCTAAAAATGTTAAAAAGACAAATCTAAAGGCACTGTATCTGAATGCACGAAGCATTCATAATAAGGTAGATGAATTAACAGCATAAATAGATGTAAACGGATATGATATAATTGCGATTACGGAGACATGGCTGCAGGGTGACCAAGGCTGGGAGCTGAATATCCAAGGGTATTCGATATTTAGGAAGGACAGGCAAAAAGGAAAAGGAGGTGGGGTGGCGTTGTTAGTAAAGGATGAAATCAGAGCAATAGTGAGAAAGGATATTGGCTCAGAAAATCAAGATGTAGAATCAGTCTGGGTGGAGTTAAGAAGCACCAAGGGGCAGAAAACACTGGTGGGAGTTGTCTATAGGCCTCTAAACAGTAGTGGTAATGTAGGGGATGGGATCAAACAGGAAATTAGAGATGCATGTAACAAGGGTACTACAGTAATCATGGGTGACTTTAATCTGCATATAGACTGGCCAAACCAAATTAGCACTAATACTGTGGAGGATGAATTCCTGGAGTGTGTACGAGATGGTTTTTTAGACCAGTACATTGAGAAGCCAACCAGGGAACAGGCTATCCTAGATTGGGTATTGTGCAACGAGAAGGGGTTAATTAATAACCTTGTTGTGCGGGGTCCTTTAGGGAAGAGTGACCATAACATGATAGAATTCTTCATTAAGATGGAAAGTGAAGTAGTCCAATCCCAAACAAGGGTCCTAAATCTAAACAAAGGAAACTACGAAGGTACGAGGAGTGAGTTGGCTATGATAGATTGGGGAGCTTCATTAAAAGGCATGACAGTAGACAGGCAATGACGAACATTTAAGGAACGAATGCATGAATTGCAACAATTATACATTCCTTTCTGGCGCAAAAACACAAAAGGAAAAGCGGCCCAACCATGGATAACAAAAGAAATTAAGGATAGTATTAGATCCAAAGAGTCATAGAGTCATAGAGTTATACAGCACGGATAGAGGCCCTTCGGCCCATCGTGTCCGCGCCGGCCATCAGCCCTGTCTACTCTAATCCCATATTCCAGCATTTGGTCCGTAGCCTTGTATGCTATGGCATTTCAAGTGCTCATCCAAATGCTTCTTGAATGTTGTGAGGGTTCCTGCCTCCACAACCCTTTCAGGCAGTGAGTTCCAGACTCCAACCACCCTCTGGGTGAAAAAGTTCTTTCTCAAATCGCTTCTAAACCTCCCGCCTTTTACCTTGAATCTATGCCTCCTTGTTATAGAACCCTCAACGAAGGGAAAAAGCTCCTTAGTATCTATCCTATCTGTGCCCCTCATAATTTTGTACACCTCAATCATGTCCCCCCTCAGCCTCCTCTGCTCCAAGGAAAACAAACCCAATCTTCCCAGTCTCTCTTCATAGCTGAAGCGCTCCAGCCCTGGTAACATCCTGGTGAATCTCCTCTGCACCCTCTCCAAAGCGATCACATCCTTCCTGTAGTGTGGCGACCAGAACTGCACACAGTACTCCAGCTGTGGCCTAACCAGTGTTTTATACAGCTCCATCATAACCTCCTTGCTCTTATATTCTATGCCTCGGCTAATAAAGGCAAGTATCCCATATGCCTTCTTTACCACCTTATCTACCTGTTCCGCCGCCTTCAGGGATCTGTGAACTTGCACACCAAGATCCCTCTGACCCTCTGTCTTGCCCAGGGTCCTCCCATTCATTGTGTATTCCCTTGCCTTGTTAGTCCCTCCAAAGTGCATCACCTCGCACTTTTCCGGGTTAAATTCCATTTGCCACTGTTCCGCCCATCTGACCAACCCATCTATATCGTCCTGCAGACTGAGGCTATCCTCCTCGCTATTTACCACCCTACCAATCTTTGTATCATCAGCGAACTTACTGATCATACCTTTTACATTCATATCCAAGTCATTAATGTAGACCACAAACAGCAAGGGACCCAGCACCGATCCCTGTGGTACCCCACTGGCCACAGGCTTCCAGTCACAAAAACAACCTTTGACCATCACCCTCTGCCTTCTGCCACTAAGCCAGTTTTGTATCCAAAGTGCCAAGGCACCCTGGATTCCATGGGCTCGTACCTTCTTGACCAGTCTCCTGTGGGGGACTTTATCGAAGGCCTTACTGAAATCCATGTATACCACATCCACTGCGTTACCCTCATCCACACGCCTAGTCACCCCCTCAAAAAATTCAATCAAATTAGTCAGACATGATCTTCCCTTGACAAAGCCATGTTGACTATCCCTGATTAATCCTTGCTTCTCCAAGTGGAGACTAATTTTGTCCTTCAGAATTTTTTCCAATAATTTTCCTACCACTGATGTTAGGCTCACTGGCCTGTAGTTCCCCAGTTTTTCCCTACTCCCCTTCTTGAATAATGGTATTACATTAGCGGTTCTCCAGTCCTCTGGCACATCCCCTGTGGCCAGAGAGGTTCTGAATATATGTGTCAGAGCCCCCGCAATCTCCTCCTTTGCCTCACACAGTAGCCTGGGATACATTTCGTCCGGGCCTGGGGATTTATCCATTTTTAGGCCTGCTAAAACCGCCAATACCTCCTCCCGCTCGATGTTAATATGATCGAGTATATCACAGTCCCCCTGCCATATTTCTATGTCTACATCGTCCTTCTCCATAGTGAAAACAGATGCAAAAAATTCATTTAGAACCCCTCCTACATCTGCCGGCTCCACACACAGATTGCCATTTTTGTCCCTAATGGGCCCTATTTTTTCCCTAGTCATCCTCTTACCCTTAATATACTTATAAAACATCTTAGGATTTTCCTTTATTTTGCTCGCCAGTGTTATTTCATGGCCCCTCCTTGATCTCCTAATTTCTTTTTTAAGTATCCCCCTGCACTTTTTGTACTCCTCTAGGGCTTCCTCCATCTTTAGCCTTTTGTACCTGCCAAAAGCCCTCCTTTTTTTCCTAATCCATTCTCGTATATCCCCTGACATCCAAGGTTCCCTGGAGTTCTTGGAACCACCCTTGACCTTTACGGGAACATGTTGCCATTGTATGGTCTCAATCTCCCTTCTGAAAGACTCCCATTGCTCCGATGCGGATTTTCCTACAAGCAGCTGATCCCAGTCCATTTTGGCCAGATCCTGCCTTATCCTATTAAAATCGGCCTTCCCCCAATTTAGAACCTTTATTTCCGGCCCCTCCCTATCCTTTTCCATGACCACCTTAAATCTCACCGAATTATGGTCACTGTCACCAAAGTGCTCACCTACTAGCACTTCTTCCACTTGGCCGGCCACATTCCCTAGAATTAGGTCCAGTACCGCCCCCTCTCTTGTAGGACTTTCTACATGCTGGCTCAAAAAGCTCTCCTGGATGCACGTTAAGAATTTTGTACCCTCTAAGCCTTTTACACTCTGAGTATCCCAGTTAATATTGGGGAAGTTGAAATCCCCCACTATTATTACCCTATTATTTGCACAATTTTCTGAGATTTGCCTACATATCTGTTCCTCTATCTCCCCCTGACTGTTTGGGGGCCTATAGTACACTCCCATCAAAGTGCTTGCCCCCTTTTTGTTTTTAAGCTCCACCCATATGGCTTCATGAGAGGAACCTGCTAATATATCATCCCTCCTTATGGCAGTAATTGATTCTTTAATTAATATTGCGACCCCCCCTCCTCTTATACCTCCCCCTCTGTCTCGCCTGAAGATTCTGTACCCCGGAATATTGAGCTGCCAGTCTTGCCCCTCCCTCAACCATGTCTCTGTGACAGCAACAATATCATACTCCCATGTGTTTATCAACACCTTCAGTTCATCCACCTTATTCGCAAGACTCCTTGCATTAAATTAGATGCCATCCAGCCTTGCCCTCACTTATTTGCCCTGTCTTCCAAGCTGACTTGTTTTTTTCTCTATATTTGGCTGCACATCACCCCCTATTGTAGCTCCACTCTGTATCCCAGGAGTCAGATAAAGTTGCCAGAAAAAGTAGCAAGCCTGAGGATTGGGAGCAGTTTAGAATTCAGCAAAAAAGGACCAAGAGATTGATTAAGAGAGGAAAAATAGAGTATGAGAGTAAACTTGCAAGGAACATAAAAGCGGACTGTAAAAGCTTCTACAAGTATGTAAACAGAAAAAGATTAGTGAAGACAAATGTAGGTCCCTTACAGTCAGAAACGGGAGAATTTATAATGGGAACAAGGAAATGGCAGAGCAATTAAACAAATACTCTGGTTCTGTCTTCACGGAAGAGGACACAAATAACTTCCCAGAAATGCTAGGGAACCAAGGGACTAGTGAGAAGGAGGAATTAAAGGAAATTAGTATTAGTAAAAAAATAGTGCTGGAGAAATTAATGGGACTGAAAGCCGATAAATCCCCAGGACCTGATAATCTACATCCCAGAGTACTAAAAGAGGTAGCCATGGAAATAGTGGATGCATTAGTTGTCAACTTCCAAAGATTATGGAACAGTTCCTGCAGATTGGAGGGTGGCAAATGTAACCCCACTATTTAAAAAAGGAGGGAGAGAGAAAGCAGGGAACTGCAGACCGGTTAGCCTAACATCAGTGGTAGAATCATAGAATCATAGAATCATAGAAGTTACAACATGGAAACAGGCCCTTCGGCCCAGCATGTCCATGTCGCCCAGTTTATACCACTAAGCTAGTCCCAATTGCCTGCACTTGGCCCATATCCCTCTATACCCATCTTACCCATGTAACTGTCCAAGTGCTTTTTAAAAGACAAAATTGTACCCGCCTCTACTACTGCCTCTGGCAGCTCGTTCCAGACACTCACCACCCTTTGAGTGAAAAAATTTCCCCTCTGGATCCTTTTGTATCTCTCCCCTCTCACCTTAAATCTGTGCCCCCTCGTTATAGACTCCCCTACCTTTGGGAAAAGATTTTGACTATCGACCTTATCTATGCCCCTCATTATTTTATAGACTTCTATAAGATCACCCCTTAACCTCCTACTCTCCAGGGAAAAAAGTCCCAGTCTGTCTAACCTCTCCCTGTAAGTCAAACCATCAAGTCCCGGTAGCATCCTAGTAAATCTTTTCTGCACTCTTTCTAGTTTAATAATATCCTTTCTATAATAGGGTGACCAGAACTGTACACAGTACTCCAAGTGTGGCCTCACCAATGCCCTGTACAACTTCAACAAGACATCCCAACTCCTGCATTCAATGTTCTGACCAATGAAACCAAGCATGCTGAATGCCTTCTTCACCACCCTATCCACCTGTGACTCCACTTTCAAGGAGCTATGAATCTGTACTCCCAGATCTCTTTGTTCTATAACTCTCCCCAACACCCTACCATTAACGGAGTAGGTCCTGGCCCGATTCGATCTACCAAAATGCATCACCTCACATTTATCTAAATTAAACTCCATCTGCCATTCATCGGCCCACTGGCCCAATTTATCAAGATCCCGTTGCAATCCCAGATAACCTTCTTCACTGTCCACAATGCCACCAATCTTGGTGTCATCTGCAAACTTACTAACCATGCCTCCTAAATTCTCATCCAAATCATTAATATAAATAACAAATAACAGCGGACCCAGCACCGATCCCTGAGGCACACCGCTGGACACAGGCATCCAGTTTGAAAAACAACCCTCTACAACCACCCTCTGTCTTCTGTCGTCAAGCCAATTTTGTATCCAATTGGCTACCTCACCTTGGATCCCATGAGATTTAACCTTATGTAACAACCTACCATGCGGTACCTTGTCAAATGCTTTGCTGAAGTCCATGTAGACCACGTCTACTGCACAGCCCTCATCTATCTTCTTGGTTACCCCTTCAAAAAACTCAATCAAATTCGTGAGACATGATTTTCCTCTCACAAAACCATGCTGACTGTTCCTAATTAGTCCCTGCCTCTCCAAATGCCTGTAGATCCTGTCCCTCAGAATACCCTCTAACAACTTACCCACTACAGATGTCAGGCTCACTGGTCTGTAGTTCCCAGGCTTTTCCCTGCCGCCCTTCTTAAACAAAGGCACATTTGCTACCCTCCAATCTTCAGGCACCTCACCTGTAGCGGTGGATGATTCAAATATCTCTGCTAGGGGACCCGCAATTTCCTCCCTAACCTCCCATAACGTCCTGGGATACATTTCATCAGGTCCCGGAGATTTATCTACCTTGATGCGCGTTAAGACTTCCAGCACCTCCCTCTCTGTAATATGTACACTCCTCAAGACATCACTATTTATTTCCCCAAGTTCCCTAACACCCATGCCTTTCTCAACCGTAAATATCGATGTGAAATATTCATTCAGGATCTCACCCATCTCTTGTGGTTCCGCACATAGATGACCTTGTTGATCCTTAAGAGGCCCTACTCTCTCCCTAGTTACCCTTTTGCCCTTTATGTATTTGTAGGGAAAATGCTAGAGTCTATTATAAAGGATGTGATAACAGGACACTTAGAAAATATCAACGGGATTAGACAAAGTCAACATGGATTTATGAAAGGGAAATCGTGTTTGACAAACCTACTGGAGTTTTTTGAGGATGTAACTGGTAGAATAGATAAGGGAGAACCAGTGGATGTGGTTTATTTGGATTTTCAGAAGGCCTTTGATAATGTCCCACATAAGAGGTTAGTCTGCAAAATTAAAGCACATGGGATTGGGGGTAATATACTGGCATGGATTGAAAATTGGTTAACAGACAGGAAACAGAGAGTAGGAATAAATGGGTCTTTTTCGGGGTGGCAGGCAGTGACTAGTGGGGTACCGCAGGGATCAGTGCTTGGGCCCCAGCTATTCACAACATATATATCAATGATTTGGATGACGACACAAAACTAGGGATTGTGAGTTGTGAGGAGGATGCAAAGAGGCTTCAAGGCAATTTAGACAAGTTGAGTGAGTGGGCAAATACATGGCAGATGCTGTATAATGTGGATAAATGTGAAGTTATCCACTTCGGAAGGAAAAACAGAAAGGCAGAGTATTATTTAAATGGTGATAGATTGGGGAATGTTGATGTACAAAGGGACCTGGGTGTCCTTGTACACCAGTCACTGAAAGCAAACATGCAGGTGCAGCAAGTGGTTAGGAAGGCAAATGGTATGTTGGCCTTCATTGCAAGAGGATTTGAGTATCACTCGGCCTGTGTTCACTCGAGTTTAGAAGAATGATCTCATTGAAACGTATAAAATTCTGACACGGCTAGACAGACTGGATGCAGGGAGGATGTTTCTCCTGGCTGGATGTAGCTTGAACCATAAAATCATTAACGTCATTACACAGGCTTTCAGATTCCTCTGTAATACATTCATAAGCATAATGTTTCTTTGTAAGTTTTTTGAATGTAAAAGAGTCTTGTCGGTCTGGGAAAAGACAGGCTGTCCTCCCCAAAAGAGATAGGGTGAGCAGGTGCAGGCACAGCCTTGACAAGACAGTAACTCACAAAGGCCCAAGTATGAAAACTGCAGGGTCTGCAAAAAAGTTGAACAAAGAAAGATTAAAGATCTTTAACCTAGAAGGTGGTGACCCTTGGGTTTGTGAACACCACCAGCCCAGGGCCCACGGTTGGCAGCCCTCCATTGGCCCACTCTAACTTGAGCTCGGGGAAAGTAACCTGAATGGGTTAATTAATGCCTGTTGATCATCAGGCATCATTTCTACTATAAAGATGAGCCCAAAACTCAGTCTTTTTGTCGAGAAATAGCGTGATTAATGTGTGACAGTCTGGGACAACTGCGCTGGTGCCAGAATACAACTCTGCTCCGAACACCACCCGGCTGAGCTTTGCCCTGGTTGTTCAGTATAATTCGCTGTTTGATGTACTGTGTGTACTTGACTCAATTCTTATTCCAAATAAAATACTCACCTGTTACCAATTGGTTCGTGTCAGACTTTTCTAGATTATAGAAGTTCCCACAGGCTCACTGCTGTGAGACCTCGGCCGTTTTCGTGGCTTCCGAGGGGATTCTTACACAGGAGCTCAAAGTCAAGAGGTCTAACCTCAGGAGAACGGGGCTGGATAGCAAGGTAGAAGCTTACATTAGAGGTACTGGCGACAAGTCAGCATCAGGAATCCCAGACACAGTCTGAGAAAGACCTAGAATGAGAACTCTTCTACATGGGCTGGCAATTACTGACTCGCTGGAAATATTCCATCAGATTCCTCTAATGATTGTACAGCTGACTGTGTCAATACTGGGCCTATTTCAATGGACCATTAAAGCTGTTGCCAATGTCACCAAACTAAGATCTGGTCAAGTGCCCTTTTGAGGGCACCACTAATATAACAATTGCATGGTCCAATCAAACTAAACGAAGCTCAACATAAGCAAAAAGTCCCAACAACAGCAAAGGGAACTTTCCCAACTAATTGATAACGTTATTATCAGTGTCTATCAGACACTCTGTACCCTGTGGTGCCCACCGGTCGTGAAAGGCCACAAGCATTCCAATGGACACCACATGTTCCCTCTCCATGGCCACCGATTACTGCTACTTGTCTGGATTAGTTCAAAACCACAAACAAGTGCTGGTTGGTGTGGAGCCGTGTTACAGAGTCATCAATTTGAACACGGCAGTTCCATTCATAGCTCTGTTTAGAGGTAAATGCATCACCCAGTGCAGTACTGATCCAAGGTTGGGAACTAAATACTCCAGGATACTTGACTGTTAGAAAAGATAGGCAAAATGGAAAGGTGGGGGGAGGGGGTGGAGGAGGGAGGGGGGTAGCGCTGATAATAAAGGATGAGATAAAGGCAGTAATGAGAAAGGATCTTAGCTCAGAAAATCAGGGTGTGGAATCAGTACGGGTGGAGCTAAGAAATAACAAGGGGCAGGAAACACTGGTGGGAGTAGTTTACAGGCCCCCTAACATTAATTATAGTGATGGACAGAGTATAAATCAGGAAATTGAAGGAGCTTGTAACAAGGTTAATGCAGTAATCATGGGGGACTTTAATCTTCATATAGACTGGGCAAACCAAATTGGCAAAGGTAGTTTGGAGGATGAGTTCATGGAATGCATTCAAGACAGTTTTTTAGAACAATATGTCAATGAACCAACTAGGGAACAGGCTATTTTAGATCTGGTATTGTGTAATGAGACAGGGTTAATTAGTGATTTAAAATAAAGGATTCTCTGGGGAAGAGTGATCATAATATTTAACCAAAGCCAATTACATAGGTATGAGGGGCGAGATGGCTAAGGTAGATTGGGAAATTAGGTTAAAAGATATGACGGTAGATAAGCAATGACGAACATTTAAAGAAATAATTCATAATTCCCAACCAATATACATTCCCTTGAGGAATAAAAACTCTGAAGGAAAAGTGATCCAACTGTGGATAACTAGAGAAGATAAGGATAGTATTAGATTAAAAGAAGAGGCTTACAAGGAGTGACGTCACAAGCCAGCAGGTAGGTGATTGGCTGGTAAGTTTTACAGATTCGTTTTTCCCTCTGAGTTAGGGAAGTGGGTGAAATTAAATTAAAAGCTGGGAGTGTAAAATTGTTGCTCGTTTATTCAATTCAAAAACTTGAACTAGTTTATTAACTAGACTAATAAAACTAAATAAACAGGGGAAGGAGCTGATTGGCTGGTAGCTGGTGAGTGTTTCTTTTTCTGTTGAGTGTTATTTTTAAGGCTTAATTTATTTTTGTTAAGGTTAGTAAACAATCTAATAAATCGAGTCTTGGCAGGGCAGCTCACACCCATTGAATGCACGGCCTGTGCCATGTGGGAACTGCAGGACGCTTCTCGTGCAGGAAGTGTCGTCAGCTGGAGGAGCTCGAGCTCCGGGTTTCAGACCTAGAGCAGCAGCTGGTGTCACTGCAATGCATCCACGAGGCTGAGAGCTCAGTGGATAACACGTTTCAGGAGGTGGTCACCCCGCAGATTAAGAGAGTGCAGGAAGAGAGGGACTGGGTGACCGCCAGACAGACAAGGAGGACCAGGCAGGTAGTGCAGGAGTTCCCTGAGGGCATCTCACTCTCTAACCAGTAGTGGGGGAGAGGGTTCCTCTGGGGAGTGCAGCCAGAGCCAAGCCCACAGCACCGTGAATGGCTCAGCTGTACAGGGTGGGGAGGTGAAAGGTCAGGAGAGTGATAGCGATAGGGGATTCTATAGTCGGGGGAGCAGACTGGTGTTTCTGCGGCTGCAGACGTGATTCCAGGATGGTACATTGCCTCCCTGGTGCCGGGGTCAAGGATGTCACTGAGTGGCTGGAGAACATTCTGGAGGGGGAGGGTGAACAGCCAGAGGCTGTGGTCCATATTGGTACCAACAACGTAGGTAGAAAGAGGGATGAGGACCTGCAGGCAGATTTTAAGGAGTTAGGAAAGAGATTAATAATCAGGACCTCAAGGGTAGTAATCTCCGGATTACTCCCGGTGCCACGCACTAGTGAGTATAGAAATAGGAGGATAGAGCAGATGAATGCGTGGCTGGAGAGATGGTGCAGGAGGGAGGGTTAAGATTCCTGGGGCATTGGGACCAGTTCTGGGGGAGGTGGGACCTGTACAGGCCGGACGGGTTGCACCTCAATGGAGCTGGGAGGTTTGCCACTGCTGTGAGGGGGTTTTAATTAATTTGGCAGGGGGATGGGCATCAGGAAGTAGCATTGGAAAGGAGAGACAAGGGGCACAAAGGATCGGGGGAGAAAAATAACACTAAAGGAAGTAATAGTACAGTATTAGGTGGGATCAGGCTAAGAGAGAGTACAAGAAGGTCTAAGATAGGTTTACAGTGCATGTGTGTAAACACACAAAACGTGGTAAACAAGGTTGGTGAGCTGCTGGTGCAAATAGCCACATGGGAATATGATGTAATGGCGATAACGGGGACCTGACTTAAGAAAGGGCAGGATTGGGTACTAAATATTCCTGGATACAAGGGGGAAAAAAAATTAGATAGGAGCCATTTTTGGGCGCGGGTAGTGTGATGCTCTATTACCCCGTGCCCAATGACCCTGCGCGGGCAGGACCCGAGTTTCCTCCGGCCCGAGGATTCACCTGCAACCAGCGTTCCATCCCCAGGCCTTGCACGTGGAATCAATGCAATTTGCATCTTCCGCCAGCAGGGGGTGCCCAATCTCTTAAAGGGAGGATGTTTCTTAGAAATCTCTTAAAGGTAGCTGGCACCTGTTATTTGATGAAAATAACAGTCTACTGTCTGCACGGAGTCTGAACGGAAATCAGACATCGCACACGTAAAACACAGATGCAGGTCCCATCCCTATGTTTACACACTGATGAGTTATGTTAAAACATTGAATAAAGGTTGAGCACTACTAAATCCCACATCCTCCAATCTGCACACCAGACCTCACCAATCTGCCGATCTGAGTTGGTACCAGGCCTGTGAGAGTGCGTGCACCAAGGTTCTCTGCTGATGCACTAGAGACCTTGGTGCAAGAGGAGGACAGAAGGAGGGACATCCTATATCCGCCGGGGGGGCGATGGGGGGCAAGAGGCCCTCCAGACATATACTCAAAAGGCAGTGGGAGGCAGTGGGGGACGAAGTCAATGCCAGGGGCACAGCATCATGAACATGGATACAGTGCAGGAAGAAGTTCAATGCTTTGACACGAGTGATCAAGGTGAGAGAGGTCAACTGTCAAGTGGCGTCTCCTACCAACTGCTCCACACACTGCACCCCCATCACCCACATACCAACAAACTCCTTCCATCAGTACTCAACTCTTCCAATCAGATGCTTCCTCTCACCCTTACACATTACCATCCACCCACAACTCACAGGCCACACACATTGGCAACTATTCAACCATGACAGGCACATCACCCAGACACACATCCCGCTTTCTTGCAGGATAAGATGGCGTCTATAGAGGCAGCAAGTGGCAGTGGCATTTAGCCCCTCGAGCCTGTTCCACCATTCAATAAGATCATGGTGGACCTGTGACCTAACTCCATATACCCGCCTTAGCCCCATATCCCTTAATACCCTTGGTTCACAGAAATCTATCAATCTCAGATTTAGAATTAACAAGTGAGCTAGCATCAATTGACGTCTGCAGAAGACCGTTCCAAACTTCTCCCAACCTTTGTGTGTAGAATCATTTCCTAACTTCACTCCTGCACGTCCTGGCTCTAAATGTTAGGCTATGTCCCCGAGTCCTAGTGTTCAAGTCTAGGAGACCTCCAAAAACAGGTACAAGTGCATCAGCAGCCAGAAGCAATAATCCAGCCACTAACCTGTAAATCCTGCACGGTCCCTTTAAATAGCGCTGGTGGGGGGGGGTCCTCCAGGCACTCTGAGACACGTTCAGATGGTCGGGGTTAAGATTGTGCGTTGAGTTGAGCGTTAAGTCCCAAAATGGTGCCTATCAGTTTAAATCAGTGTTTGACACTGATTGTATCCATTTTGTCCTGACTTTACATGCTTCCACCGTTCTTTATCTGCACCTGCGCTAACTCCTATACCAAGATGGCGTCCGGTGCACATCACAGTGGAAACGTCCATGCGCAGCCAAGATGCCATCTTGGATGTCGGAGAGGCCGGGTAGCGCCGAAACAATGGGTGCTACACGGCCCAATTTAGCGCTCAAGGTGTTCAGGAAAGATAGGGAAGAAAAGAAGCGGGGGTGGGCGGCAGTATTGATTAAGGAGAATATTGCAGTGCTGGAGAGAGGATGTCCTGGAGGGGTCAAGGACAGAATCTATTTGGTTTGAGTTAAGAATCAATAGAGGTGCCATTACACTACTGGGTGTATTCGATAGGCCACCAACAAGCGAGAAAGATATAGAGGAGTAAATTTTCAGGGAAATTACAGAGAGGTGCAAAAGCTATAGAGTAGTGATAATGGGGGATTTCAACTATCCTAATATAGACTGGGATAACAATAATTAAAGAGGTAAAGAGGGGGAGGAATTTTTGAAATCTGTTCAGGAGAACTTTCTTGACCAGTACATTTCCGGCCCAACGAGGAAGGAGGCATTGCTGGACTTAGTTCCAGGGAATGAGGTGGAGTAAGTGTTAGTGGGAGAGCATTTAGGGAACAGCGATCATAGTATCATAGGACACGGACCACTCTAAAGTAAAAATACTCAATTGGAGGAGGGCCAATTTCAATGGGATGAGAACAGATCTGGCCCGGGTAAATTGGAATCAAAGATTGGCAGGGAAAACTGTAATTGAACAGTGGGCGGCCTTTAAAGAGGAGATGGTTCGGGTACAGTCTAGGTACATTCCCACGAGGGGGAAAGGTAGGGCAACTAAAACCAGAGCTCCCTGGATGACAAAAGAGATAGTGAGTAAGATGAAATGGAAAAAAGGGGCGTATGACAGATGTCAGGTTGATGACACAAGTGAGAACCAGGCTGAATATAGAAAGTTCAGAGGGGAAGTGAAAAAGGAAATAAGAGGGGCAAAGAGAGAGTCTGAGAATGGACTGGCGGCCAACATAAAAGGGAATCCAAAACTCTTCTACAGGCATGTAAACAGTAAAATGGCAGTAAGAAGAGGGGTGGGGCCAATTAGGGACCATAAAGGAGGCAGAGGGGACGGCCGAGGTACTAAATGAGTACTCTGCACCTGTCTTTACCAAGGAAGATGCTGCCAGATCTCAGTAAAGGAAGATATAGTTGAGATACTGGATGGACTAAAAATTGATAAAGAAGGACTAGAAAGGCTGGCTGTACTTAAAGTAGATAAGTCACCTGGTCCGGATGGGATGCATCCTAGGTTGCTGAGGGAATTAAGGGTGGAAATTGCGGAGGTCCTGGCCATAATCTTCCAAACATTCTTAGATACGGGGGGTGGTACCAAAGGACTGGAGAATGGCAAATGTTACACCCTTGTTCAAAAAAGTGTGTAAGGATAAACCCAGCAACTATAGGCCAGTCAGTTTAACCTCAGTGGTGGAGAAACTTTTAGAAACGATAATCCGGGACAGAATTTACAGTCACTTGGACGAGTGTGGATTGATTAGGGAAAGCCAGCACGGATTTGTTAAAGCAAATCGTGTTTAACTAACCTGTTAGAGGTAACAGAGAGGGTAGATGAGGGCAATGCAGTTGATGTGGTGTATATGGATTTTCAAAAGGTGTTTGATAAAGTGCCGCACGGTAGGCTTATCATCAAGATTGCGGCCCATGGAATAAAGGGAGCAGTAGCAACATGGATACAGAATTGGCTAAGGGACAGGAAACAGAGATTAGTGGTGAACGGTTGTTTTTCAGATTGGAGGGAGGTGTACAGTGGTGTTCCCCAGGGGTCGGTGCTGGGACCACTGCTTTGCTTAATATATATTAATGACTTGGACTTGAGTGTACAGGGCACAATTTCCAAGTTTGCAGATGACACAAAACTTGGAAGGGTAGTAAACAGTGAGGAGGATAGTGATAGACTTCAAGAGGATATAGACAGGCTGGTGGAATGGGCGTTCATGTGGCAGATGAAATTTAACGCAGAAAAATGCAAAGTGATACATTTCGGTATGAAGAACGAGGAGAGGCAATATAAACTAGAGGGCACAACTCTAAAAGGGGTACAGGAACAGAGAGATCTGGGGGTATCTGTGCACAAATTGTTGAGAAAGTGGTTAAAAAAGCGTACGAGATCCTGGGCTTTATAAATAGAGGCATAGAGTACAAAAGCGAGGAAGTCATGATGAACCTTTATAAAACACTGGTCCGGCCACAACTGGAGTATTATGTCCAGTTCTGGGCATCGCACTTTAGGAAAGATGTGAAGGCCTTAAAAAGTGTGCAAAAGAGATTTATTCGAGTGTTCCAGTGATGAGGGATTTTAGTTACGTGGATAAACTGGAGAAGCTGGGATTGTTCTCCTTGGAACACAGACAGTTGCGAGGAGATTTGATCGAGGTATTTAAAATCATGAAGGGTCTGGTCAGAGTAGATAGAGGGAAACTGTTCCCATTGGCGGAAGGTCATAGATTGAAGGTGATTGGCAAAAGAACCAAAGGTGACATGAGGAAAAACCTTTTTACGCAATGAGTGGTTATGATCTGGAATACACTGCCCGAGGGGGTGGTGGAGGCAGATTCAATCATGGCCTTCAAAAGGGAACTGGATAAGGACTGGAAAGAAAAAAATCTGCAGGGTTAAAGGGATAGGGTGGGGGAGTGGGACTAGCTGGATTGCTCTTGCACAGAGCCGGCTCGGACTCGATGGGCCAAATGGCCTCCTTCCATGCTGCTACCTTTCTATGATTCTACAATGTTGCCAAAAAGAGTAGTAAGCTTGAGGATTGGTGGGGGGGGGGTTTACAAATCAGCAAAGGATAAGCAAGAAATTGATAAAGAGGGAGAAAATTGAATATGAGAGTAAACGTGCAAGAAATGTAAAAACAGATTGTAAGAGCTTCGACAAGTATATAAAAAGGAAGAGATTAGCGAAAGTAAATGGGGGTCCCTTAGAGGCTGAGACAGGTGAAATTATAATGGAGAACAAGGAAATGACAGAGACATTAAACAAATATTTTGTATCTGTCTTCACAGTAGAAGACACAAAAAGCATATCAGAAACAGTGGGGAACCAAGGGGTAAATGAGAGTGAGGAACTTAAAGTGATTGATTAGAAAAAATAATGGGATTAAAAGCCAACAAATCCCCTGGACCTGATGGCCTACATCCTAGGATTCTAAAAGAGGTGGCAGCAGAGATAGTGGATGATTGGTTATGATCTTCCAGAATTCTCTAGATTCTAGAACAGTCCCTATGGATTGGAAGGTAGCAAATGTAACCCCGCTATTCAAGAAAGGAGGGAGAGAGAAAACAGGGAACAGGCCAGTTAGCCTGACATCAATGGGAGGGAAAATGCTGGAATCCATTATTAAGGAAGTGGTAACAGGGCACTTAGAAAATCATAATATGATTAGGCAGAGTCAACATGGTTTTATGAAAGGGAAATTGTGTTTGACAAATCCATTAAGAGTTTTTTGAGGATGTAACTAGCAGGGTAGATAAAGGGGAACCAGTGGATGTAGTATATTTGGATTATCAAAAGGCATTTGATTAAGTGCCACACAAGAGGTTGTTACACAAGATTAGGGCTCATGAGGTAATACATTAGCATGGATAAAGGATTGGTTAACAGACAGAAAACAGAGAGTAGGAATAAACGGGTCATTTTCAGGTTGGCAGGCTGTAACTAGTCGGGTACCGCAGGAATCAGTGCTTGAGCCTCAGCTATTTACAATCTATATCAATGACTTAGGTGAAGGGACCGAGTGTAATGTATCCAAGTTTGCTGACAATACAAAGCTAGGTGGGAAAGTAAGCTGTGAGGAGGACACAAAGAGTCTGCACAGGTTAAGTGAGTGGGCAGGAACATAGCAGATGGAGTATAATGTGGGGAAATGTGAGGTTATTCACTTTGGTAGCAAAAATAGAAAAACAGAATATTTTTTAAATGGTGAGAAACTATGAAATGTTGGTGTTCAGAGGGATTTGGTTGTCCTTGTACATGAAACACAGAAAGTTAGCACGCAGGTACAGCAAGCAATTAGGAAGGAAAATGGTATGTTGGCCTTTAATGCAAGAGGGTTGGAGTACAAGAGTAGGGAGGTCTTGCTGCAATTGTACAGGGCTTTGGTGAGACCACACCTGGAGTACTGTGTACAGTTTTGGTCTCCTTATCTAAGGAAGGATATACTTGCCTTAGAGGCGGTGCAACAAAGGTTCACTAGATTGATTCCTGGGATGAGAGGGTTGTCCTATGTCGAGAGATTGAGTAGAATGGGCCTATGGGCCGATACTCCTTGGAGTTTAGAAGAATGAGAGGTGATCTCATTGAAACATATATGATTCTAAGCAGGCTTGACAGGGTAGATGCTGAGAGGCTGTTTCCTCTGGCTGGAGAGTCTAGAACTAGAGGACATAGTTTCAGGATAAGGGGTTGGACATTTAGGACTGAGATGAGGGGGAATTTCTTCACTCAGAGGGTCGTGAATATTTGGAATTCTCTATCCCAGTTTGCTGTAGATGCTCAGTCGTTCAGCATATTCAAGACTGGGATTGATAGAGTTTTGGACTCTAAGGAATCAAGGGGTATGGGGATCGGGCGTGAAAGTTGAGTTGAGGTCGAAGATCAGCCATGATCTTACTGAATGGCTGAGCAGGCTCGAGGGGCCGAATGGGCCTGCTCCTGCTCCTATTTCTTATGATCCATAGAGACTAGGAAAGCCCATGTTCTGTTCTGAGTTATTTGATCTCAGTCAGCACAGCAGTTAGGTTGCATTTGTGTCCCTGGGCTAGTGAGTGGAGACAATCAGATGGAGTTCCCAGTGCTGATCACTCAGCAGTGATTCCTGTTGGATGGGGTATGTGTGTGAATGTTGAGTGAGAACTGGAGCAGGCTCGGGTGCAATGCTCTCCATAGTTGAATGAGCTTCCAACGCTCACTGTCTTAACTGATATGAAGACTGGCCACTTGGGTAGAGTTGGTAGTGTCTGTGGAGTTGGAATAAATGGGATTGTGTTTACACAGTCCCCTGACTGAATGGAGATCTGTACTGGGTCGGAGGGCACTCTACCCCGTGTAGTTTCTCACCTGGATCTTTTCCATCTGTTGTGCAGATTAGATAAGACAGGTCGGAGGGCACTCTACACATTACATCACAACTGTGCAAGAAGGAAAACACAGAAGGGGAAATTTTAGGAATTCATGCTCCCAGTGCAGAACTGTGGGAGACAGAGTGTGTCAGGAATTCAAGAGCAGAGGGCATTTGCCCTGTGCAATTTAGCGACTATTAATTTTTACAGACAGAAAACCATGCACTCCCATCATACAAGTTCTGTGCCAACAGCACAAGTTCATAAAAGAGCCCTCAGAACATCACAGTACTATTCACCAACGATAGGTCAATTGCTCATGGAATTCACTTGTCCCATCACAGCAGAAAATGACTTTCAGGAAATATGTTTCTTGTGTCTGAAAAGCATCATTACACACAGCAATTTGTGGATTCTAATTTCTGTGTTGCATTGTGATATTTAATAGCAAGTTTCACAGCAATTCACTGTTGTTTTAAGATCTAAAAAAACTAGTTACAACAGTTTTTTTATTTATTTCAGAACACAAAAAGAAATGCAAAATACCATTTTCAAACAAGCCATTTTCTCCGAGCATCATTAGCACCTTCGATCCTGGGGCCACCCCTCCACCTTTAGTCCCATTAGGCACATGTGGAGCAGGTGTAGCGTCTGTGCTGTTGGTCAACAGCAAATGCCAAAGCAGCATAGGGTGTGGAAATGTTCTTCTGGAGGTAGGAAAAATGAAGTTGAACAGAACATTGAATTTGCTCTTAGATCAGATTCCAAGGAGTCAATCCTGTCAGGGAAGTCTTTGATACTATATTGTGATAGATCCTTCAGGAACATCCTATAGTTCAGGAGGGGTCCACTAAATACTCTCAATCACTCTGCACACATTATCCAACCCCACCAATGGGTGGCCAAGACCTGGGTAAATCTGTATATCCCGATGGCCTCTTTGCTCTTTTCATCAAGGTGCACTAGTAAGCTGACCAGGCTCAAGAGACAAGGTTCTGAAAAGTAATTTCCACTCCTGACTAAGTCTCTGAACAGAATAAATGCTGCAGACCACACTTTATCAGACTCCACCTCAAAAAAGCCCAATCCTTATTAGTACCTTTGTATTAGGTAGGAAAGGTATGATTGCATTTGCATCCAATTGATGAATGAGTTTCAAAACAATGGCATCACCTCTAGCTCTAAATTATTGTGAATCTCCATGATTTCCATCCCAGCAATCATTGCACACAGCAGCTTTAAAAAATACTTTTCAATTAGGTCGGGAATTCCAATTGTAATGTTACCCAGGTGCTGAATGGAAAGCAACTGGACAAACAGAAGAATCAGCCATACGTGTATGCAGATATTGGTATGTACGTGAGGGCCAGGTGTGAGCCCACTGAAGGCAGAAGACTCCTGTGTATCAAATCGGGCAGTTTGAGCCGTGCTGCAATACAAATCAGGCAAGACCCAGAGTACTTGGCCAAGATTCCTCCCAGCGGAGCGCAGATACAGGCGGGAACGGATCTGGGAGTGATCGCAGGACTCGGAGCGCCCCTAAAAGCCTAAACTCGAAGGTCCACCTTCACTCGGAGCGGAGCTCCAGGCCGGAGCGGACCTGAGAGAGAGCGCAGGACTCGGAGTGCCACCAAAGGCCCAGGAGTGCCACTAAAGGCCCTGGCCTGAAGGCCCACCTCCACTCGGAGCAGAGCTCTAGGCTGAAGCGGACCCGGGAGAGAGCGCAGGAGTTGGAGCGCCACTAAAGGCCCTCTCTCGCTAGGCCCACCTAAACACTCCCTCTCTCGCTGGGCCCACCGACACACTCCCTCTCTCGCTAGGCCCACCTAAACACTCCCTCTCTCGCTGGGCCCACCGACACACTCCCTCTCTCGCTGGGCCCACCGACACACTCCCTCTCTCGCTGGGCCCACCTAAACACTCCCTCTCTCGCTGGGCCCACCGACACACTCCCTCTCTCGCTGGGCCCACCGACACACTCCTTCTCTCGCTGGGCCCACCGACACACTCCCTCTCTCGCTGGGCCCACCGACACACTCCCTCTCTCGCTGGGCCCACCGACACACTCCCTCTCTCGCTGGGCCCACTGACACACTCCCTCTCTCGCTGGGCCCACCTAAACACTCCCTCTCTCGCTGGGCCCACCGACACACTCCCTCTCTCGCTGGGCCCACCGACACACTCCCTCTCTCGCTGGGCCCACTGACACACTCCCTCTCTCGCTGGGCCCACCTACACACTCCCTCTCTCGCTGGGCCCACCTAAACACTCCCTCTCTCGCTGGGCCCACCGACACACTCCCTCTCTCGCTGGGCCCACCGACACACTCCCTCTCTCGCTGGGCCCACTGACACACTCCCTCTCTCGCTGGGCCCACCTACACACTCCCTCTCTCGCTGGGCCCACCTACACACTCCCTCTCTCGCTGGGCCCACCTACACACTCCCTCTCTCGCTGGGCCCACCTACACACTCCCTCTCTCGCTGGGCCCACTGACACACTCCCTCTCTCGCTGGGCCCACCTAAACACTCCCTCTCTCGCTGGGCCCACCTACACACTCCCTCTCTCGCTGGGCCCACCGACACACTCCCTCTCTCGCTGGGCCCACCTACACACTCCCTCTCTCGCTGGGCCCACCGACACACTCCCTCTCTCGCTGGGCCCACCGACACACTCCCTCTCTCGCTGGGCCCACCGACACACTCCCTCTCTCGCTGGGCCCACTGACACACTCCCTCTCTCGCTGGGCCCACCTACACACTCCCTCTCTCGCTGGGCCCACCGACACACTCCCTCTCTCGCTGGGCCCACCTACACACTCCCTCTCTCGCTGGGCCCACCTACACACTCCCTCTCTCGCTGGGCCCACTGACACACTCCCTCTCTCGCTGGGCCCACCTAAACACTCCCTCTCTCGCTGGGCCCACCGACACACTCCCTCTCTCGCTGGGCCCACCGACACACTCCCTCTCTCGCTGGGCCCACCGACACACTCCCTCTCTCGCTGGGCCCACCGACACACTCCCTCTCTCGCTGGGCCCACCTAAACACTCCCTCTCTCTCTCTCTGAGCCTACCTACACTCTCTCTCTCTGAGCCTACCTACACACTCTCTCTTTCTCTCTCTGAGCCTACCTACACACTCTCTCTTTCTCTCTCTGAGCCTACCTACACTCTCTCTCTCTGAGCCTACCTACACTCTCTCTCTCTCTCTCTCTGAGCCTACCTACACTCTCTCTCTCTCTGAGCCTACCTACACTCTCTCTCTCTCTCTGAGCCTACCTACACACTCTCTCTCTCTCTGAGCCTACCTACACTCTCTCTCTCTCTGAGCCCACCTACACACACTCTCTCTCTCTGAGCATATTTACACTCTCTCTCTCTGAGCCTACCTACACTCTCTCTCTCTCTGAGCCCACCTACACACACTCTCTCTCTCTGAGCATATTTACACTCTCTCTCTCTGAGCCTACCTACACTCTCTCTCTCTCTGAGCCCACCTACACACACTCTCTCTCTCTGAGCATATTTACACTCTCTCTCTCTGAGCCTACCTACACACTCTCTCTCTGAGCCTACCTACACTCTCTCTCTCGCTGAGCCTACCTACACTCTCTCTCTCTCTGAGCCTACCTACACTCTCTCTCTGAGCCTACCTACACACTCTTTATTTATATGGACTTCCAGAAGGCATTTGATAAGGTCCCACATAAGAGACTGTTAGCTAAGATAGAAGCCCATGGAATCGAGGGAAAAGTACGGACTTGGTTAGGAAGTTGGCTGAGCGAAAGGCGACAGAGAGTAGGGATAATGGGTAGGTACTCACATTGGCAGGATGTGACTAGTGGAGTCCCGCAGGGATCTGTCTTGGGGCCTCAATTATTCACAATATTTATTAACGACTTAGATGAAGGCATAGAAAGTCTCATATCTAAGTTTGCCGATGACACAAAGATTGGTGGCATTGTTAGCAGTGTAGATGAAAACATAAAATTACAAAGCGATATTGATAGATTAGGTGAATGGGCAAAACTGTGGCAAATGGGATACAATGCAGACAAATGTGAGGTCATCCACTTTGGAACAAAAAAGGATAGAACAGGGCACTTTCTAAATGGTAAAAAGTTAAAAACAGTGGGCGTCCAAAGGGACTTAGGGGTTCAGGTACATAGATCATTGAAGTGTCATGAACAGGTGCAGAAAATAATCAATAAGGCTAATGGAATGCTGGCCTTTGTATCTAGAGGACTGGAGTACAAGGGGGCAGAAGTTATGCTGCAGCTATACAAAACCCTGGTTAGACCACACCTGGAGTACTGTGAGCAGTTCTGGGCACCGCACCTTTGGAAGGACATATTGGCCTTGGAGGGAGTGCAGCGTAGGTTTACTAGAATGATACCCGGACTTCAAGGGTTAAGTTACGAGGAGAGATTACACAAATTGGGGTTGTATTCTCTGGAGTTTAGGAGTTTAAGGGGTGATCTGATCGAAGTTTATAAGATATTAAGGGGAACAGATAGGGTGGATAGAGAGAAACTATTTCCGCTGGTTGGGGATTCTAGGAGTAGGGGGCACAGTCTAAAAATTAGAGCCAGACCTTTCAGGAGTGAGATTAGAAAACATTTCTACACACAAAGGGTGGTAGAAGTTTGGAACTCTCTTCCGCAAACGGCAATTGATGCGAGCTCAATTGCTAAATTTAAATCTGAGATAGATAGCTTTTTGGCAACCAAAGGTATTAAGGGATATGGGCCAAAGGCAGGTATATGGAGCTAGATCACAGATCAGCCTTGATCTTATCAAATGGTTGGGCAGGCTCGAGGGGCTGAATGGCCTACTCCTGGTCCTATGTTGCTTGTGGTATTTGTGGATCCATCATCTGATCCCTATTCCCACATGAGTCAGCACATGGCCATCATCGTCTCCACACAATAAACGCCAACATTTTTGCTTTGTGGTGTTCCATTCTGAGCTGGGCTTTCTCTCTGCTTTCTTTCGTCATTGGGAAGAAAATAATAAGGGAAGTGGAGACTGATGCAGAAGCTGAAATGAACTAGCTGGGAGCTGAACGTCTGCAGATGAAGGGATGCAGGTGAGTGAAGCGACCAGGTTAGTTCAGAACTGACAACAGTGGACTGAATTCATTGGGCCCCATAGTCGTTGCTGAGCTGACAGACAGGAATTTAGTAATATTGTTTGTTTACGGCCTCCACAGCCTCAGGCTTTGTCAACGTCTCCAGTCAGCACATATAACAGCCAGGGGTTCAGGAATTGAATCTTCTGTCACACCCTCATTGATGAGAGAGTCTTACCTTTCCTCAATTGGTAACACTTTGTTGTGATTATCCAGCGGGTATTTAATTGAACTTGTATCCAATTTGGTCTCCTCCACCAGTGATTTCCACACGCCAATGGTGCACTCGCTCAAAGGAAGAGGGGATTGAGGAGCCAGGACCCTACTGTCAGCATAGTCTGTGCAGTCAGAATGGTTACGGTATTTAGAATTGAATGCTTCACTCTGTGTGGAGTGATTAACTGGAGTTAATCCTGAGTGTCTCTGGGCCCTGATCCCAAAGTGCAGTACTACGTCTTTTAATAATAATTTACATGACCAGAGTGACTGCACTGGAATAGCCTGGGTGTTGGTCAGCCTTGATGAGCTTATTAGTCAGCTCGTATGGGTAAACGCTTTAAAGTGACACCTGCAATCTCAGAGCACGTCTGAAAATGGACTGAGCTGTCAGTGTTGTATTAGGCGACAGTCTTGGCTCAGTGGTAGCCTCTCATCTCTGAGTCAGAAGGGTGTGGGTTCAAGTCCCATTCCAGACACTTGAGCACATAATCCAGGCTGATACTCCAGTGTATTACTGAGGGAGTGCCGCACTATCGGAGGTGCCGTCTTTTGGATAAGACGTTAAACTGAGGCCCCATCTGCCCTCTGAGGTGGATGTAAAAGGTCCCATGGCACTATTCCAAGAACACAGGAGATACCCCGGTGTCCTGGCCAATATTTATCCCTCAAGCAGTATCACTAAAAAACAGATTATCTGGTCATTTATATCATTGTTGTTTGTGGGAGCTTGCTGTGAACAAATTGACAGCCGGGTTTCCTACATTACAACAGTGACTACACTTCATAAGTAATTCATTGGCTGTGAAGCGCTTTGGGACGTCCGAGGTTGTGAAAGGCGCTATATAAATGCAAGTCTTTCTTTCGAACTGTTCTTTGATTGTTTGCAGTCTCTATCTGCTCACATTCCAATCGACATTAAGCCTTCCTAACGCAGCTGGCTGTAAAGCAATATATACAAATTCTCCACAGCTATCTGCCATCTTGTAAGCAATGGGTGTGTGCATTGTGGCACCAGCTATCCAATCAGAGCCACCGAGTTATGAAACACTGCTAGATTCCAGTAGTAAGTTTTCAGCAGCTGTGGTGTGCTCTCTCTCTCTCTCTCACATTCATAGCCCTTTGGTGATGTTATCCAGTCTTCAATGTGCTTCAATAAAGACCATCAGAGAAGGCCCGAAGTAAAATTTGTTTCAGGAGACATTCCGAACCAGATGTTGTTTCAGTGTAGTCTCTCACTTTTATATCGCTATTTGTATCTTTCTGGTCCTTCCCTGATTCTAGTTACTTAACGAACACGCTGTTGAAGCGGGTTTTCATTCATTCTGAGGTGTCAGCTTCCTTTGGCTGAGGATACAGGTGTACATGATGTGTGTAGGCATTCACTGCAGGCTGTCAAACAGAACTCCACAGCAGCTCTGTTGGCTCAGCCTTGCTAAGTTCCTGCATATACATCAGCAGTTCTGTATTCTGATGGAACTGAAAGTAAGTCTGGCCACTGGACTGGATGGATCTGGCCATCACAGTCAGTCTTTAGCAGGCTCAACTTTAATGTAGTGAGCTTCCATGTCACATTTATCTTCTGTCAAATTGTACTGATTGGAAAATAACAACTGGCAGACTGTGAGCCTCTATTTTGAACAGAACAAGATCCTCAGGTACATTTAGTCTCATGTACCATAATGCAGAACCAGTGTGCTGAGCTTCATTCACATCCAAATCAAAACTTGTCTTCAACAAGGTCAAAGCAACTTCTACTGTTCTTAAAATACATTTGTCAGTGAAATTCTCCAAGCAACTGAGAATCTCACCAAAATGCTCCCTGGCACACAAACAACTCCAACACCTACATCCTCCTTCCCAAAAGTCCCATTGTGAACAGTCAGTAGCCTTTAATGAAGTTCCTCCATTATGTTCCTGCTGTACATCTGACACAGCACTATACCAAGAGACTTCTATAGAAGGCCCATCTTATGTGGGTAACTATAGTAGGTGGAGATCGGTCTGTTCATTTCCTCACTGAGCTGGCACATCCATTCCATATCGTCAATTATCTCCAAAGTTTTGAAACAAAAGCAGCCAGTTTCCCTTCCCCTTCTCATTGGGTCAGAAATTCCTTTGAGTTCGCTGCTAAACAATGAATTAATAGAGGAAGCCCCTTTTTCCCAAACCCTCACTGTTGTGGGTGATATACAGGTTTATGACTTGCAGTAACCTCAGCCTCCTCCGTTATGGGCGACAAAACGCAATCAGAAGTCGTGTCAGCAGCACGAGGTTCAGTAAGATTTACCTTTTTATTGTATTAAGAAAAATCTTTTCAATCTCAGTTTGCAGATCCTCTTTCTAAAGTTTGGCAAACAATGCTGCTACGGTGTTGGTGCAATCGATCATGCTCACACACTGCAGTGAGAATGGCCTGAGTGTATCTTATACCATCTACCGCTATTGTCCAGAAGCATTGGTTTCATAGCTGTTCCTTCTGTCAATCTGAACCATCTTCCTGTCTCGCTCTGAAGAGACAGCGATGATGAGGTGCTTCAGCACAGTTAGTGTTCCCGCTCTCATTTGTTGACTGTTCTCCACTAGCCGCGGTAGATGGAATTTGATCAGCAGGTTTGTGTCAACTTGGCCAGAACTGTAAAACAGCAGAGACTTTCATTTTGTTTCTTTGCAGATAAATTTCAGAGCCACTGGTTTGTCACTTTGGTTGTGGGTGTCCTTGATAACCATTTCCAATCTCTGCTATATTATAGCACACTGCAGCATGATATGGTGCTAGAGATAAATACAGCAGGTCATTAACACCCAGTTCTGGGTGATGATTTCTCAATTCATCTAAGGTGCTTGGCGTTTGCTGATGAGCATTTTGGGTCTTCAGCCATGTCCATCAGAGGCACGGACAATCTTTCTGCTGTACGGTCCATTTTTGATGTGCCTGTGGGCAGCTTGGCTTCAAAGGACAGGTATATATTTTTTTCTGATGGAGGTTATTGCTCTGGAACTCAAGCTTTGAACATTTGAATGTTTCATAAATGCTTCTGCCGTGTTTGTTTTTTGCTGTAATTCCAATTCTTATTATTCCATCTGTAAAATGGCTCACTTTTAACTCCTTAAGTTCTGTGGCTAATGTTCAATTTCTTTTTTTGGTTTACCCACAGTCTGAGATCCCACCAGCTGTGGTGGGTGACTCTCTAGTAGTTATTTTTCCTGATGTTTAACACAGTTGCTTGCCAGTTTTAAATCCAGTGCCAAGTGATCTTCACAGACTTTGATGAATTTGAAGAACTCTCACAAGCTGAAATACAGTGTACCTTTAACCATCAGCCTTTGCTTCTTTGCCCCTGGGTTGACATGGTTCAGTGTGACGTCATGTGATGCGGTCCTTGGATTGTGGGCCCGTGCCGGCGCTGCCACCTGTTTGAGGGTGGGTGGAATAAACCATAAACATGAGATATATCATCAAATTGGAAACTGGCTGCCAGTTTCCAGTGTACAGTTGCTTCTTACTAATGAAGACACCACAATATCAGGCTTTCTAAATACACAAAATATGTAGAAAATGGCTGTATATTTTTACCAAAATTCCCTAAAATGAGGCCCCCAAAAATCCATGCTGTGGTTTAAGACCGTCCCTCTGCAAATAGTGCTGCCAAATCTGCAGAAGTTGAGGGTTAGCTCATTTGTAATATTCACCGGCAGACCAAGAGCACAACTCACGAGCGTAACACTGGGAGTAGGGGAGGAGTAAGGAAACTTGTTGCTGCGGGCTTTAAAACCCGTTACTTTTTCCTCTCGAGCTGTGGATGGCAGTATTTATTGCCATCCTGAGTTGCTCGAAGGGTATGAAGAGTCAACCATGTGGTGTGGGGCTGGTCACATCCAGGTCAAACCAGGGAGGGTGGCAGTTTCACATCTGTAAAGGACATTAGTTGGGTTTTTACAATGATCCAGGAACTTTCATGCTTATTTTCTGGCGCTTGCCAACAAATGACCGGATTTTTCAATTCCGCAACTTTTCATAGTGGAATATGAACCCATGAGCTACTGTTGTACAGTACAGTACTGTAACCACTAGGATACCGTACTTTATAAAGTCTACTAGCACCTTATGGTGGCTACAGATTACTGGAGACACAGCAGATAAGTGGTGTGTGTTTTCTCATCTGGCTTCTATCAGAATGTTCAACTGCAGTGATTTCTTACCAAAGGATTTAGTGTTTTCTTAAGACTTCGTAATGGCTTCTACCTCATAGTCTGGTGGCTCGCAAAGATGACCCCAGGAAAGTGGTGGCTGAAGGGGTTAACCCAGAATTTTACTGATGCTGATCTGCCGATCCTCCTTGATGAGTACAGATAGAGGAGAGCCCACTTGCCATCGAAAGCAATCACCAGTATTCGCCATATGAAGGGAAGTGCAGTGGTGGCTCAGTGACCTCAAACATGGCCATCTGCAGGAGTGGGCAGAGCCAGGGACTCCCTACCGTGGGTGTGTGAGATCTTGGCCCTCAAGGGAGCCTTTGAAGGGTCAGCGCAGGTACTGGCTGGCCCAGTAATGGCTATGGGTCCAACCTGGGAATCCAGGTCAGAATTGAGGCCTGCATTCCCTAAGTGGAGGTAAGTGCGTTTTATTTAATTCTTTTAAAGCAGGCACTTTTCTGCTTTAAAGGGGTGGGGGGGTGGGGCACTTGGAAACTTCCAGGGTTGGGGATCACCAACCTTCCCGGACTGCCTGAGCTTCAATCTCCTGGACTTCCACAAGAACAAAGCTAGGTGGCAAAGTAAGCTGTGAGGAGGACACAAAGAGTCTGCAAAGAGATAGAGACAGGTTAAGTGGTGGGCAAGAAGGTGGCAGATACAAATGAGAGGATAGTCACTTTGGTATGAAGAATAGAAAAACAGAATATTTCATAAATGGTGAGAAACTATGAAATGTTGGTGTTCAGAGAGACTTGGGTGTCCTGGTACAAGAAACACAAAAAGTTAGTGTGCAGGTACAGCAAACAATTAGGAAAGCAAATGGCATGTTAGCCTTTATTGCAAGGGGGGTTGGAGTACAAGAGTAAGGAAGTCTTACTACAATTGTACAGGGCTTTAGTGAGATCTCACCTGGAGTACTGTGTGCAGTTTTGGTCTCCTTTTTTAAGGAAGGATATACTTGCGTACCCCTTATATATGCCTACTCCTGCTCCTATTTATGTTCTTATCCTCAGTGACCTCCATGGAAAATCTGACTCAGTTATCTCCAAAGCCTCTCCAATCCTCAGCAATCTCCTCATGCTCCTTGATTCAATGACCTTCCCAGATTTCCTCATCCTCAGCCACCTGGGCAGCCTCTTTAACCCAATGACCTTCCGAAATTCCCTTGCTCTCAGAGACCTTATCAGCCTTCCTGATCCTCAGAGCTCTTGCAAGCCTTCCTGAAAATACGACCTCTTCAGACTTACAGCCTCCTTGACCCTTAGTGGCTTCCCTAGACTCCCCAAGCATCAGCTACCTACCCAGACTCCAAGTAGGCTCCTTGACTAGCCTCCAAAAGGCCGAGGCCTCCCTCGGCTCCCGATACTTAACGACCTCGCCAACGTCCCTGAAACAGTGACCTCTCCAGCCTTCCTGATCTCAGGGGCACCCCTAGTCACTCTGTCTCAGGAACCCCATGAGCCTTCCAAACTCTGCAACCTCAGAATGCTCCCCATTCCTCAGCAACATCTTCAGAAGTCTCCTCAATTCTCAACAACCTCCCCAGACTGCCTGACCCCCATCAATCTCCTACTCCCTGACATTCAGTGACCTCCCTATGTTTCCATTCATCAGCAGCTATCTCAGAATCCCTGATTTAGTGACAATCCCCAGCCTCCTCAACTCACACTGACCTCCCCAAACCTCCAGACTGTTGACAACCTCCCTGGACTCTGTTACTCTCAGCTACTCCAGAGGCTCCTATAACCCTGGATCCTTCCACAGCCACCCTGACCCATCTCCCAACCTATCAAAAATCCCCAGGTATGAAACAGCACAGTTAGATATAGAATAAAAGACTAGATATACAGTAGACAGTCATATCAAACCCTCCCAGAGCAGGTACAGCACGGGTTAGATACAGAGTAAAGGCACCTCTACACTGTCCAATCAAACACTCCCAGGGCAGGTACAGCATGGGTTAGATACAGAGTAAAGGCACCTCTACACTGTCCCATCAAACACTCCCAGGGCAGGTACAGCACGGGGTTAGATACAGAGTAAAGCTCCCTCTGCACTGTCCCATCAAACACTCCCAGGGCAGGTACAGCACGGGTTAGATACAGAGTAAAGCTCCCTCTACACTGTCCCATCAAACACTCCCAGGGCAGGTACAGCACGGGGTTAGATACAGAGTAAAGCTCCCTCTGCACTGTCCCATCAAACACTCCCAGGGCAGGTACAGCACGGGGTTAGATACAGAGTAAAGCTCCCTCTACACTGTCCCATCAAACACTCCCAGGGCAGGTACAGCACGAGTTAGATACAGAGTAAAGCTCCCTCTGCACTGTCCCATCAAACACTCCCAGGGCAGGTACAGCATGGATATACGAGCAAGAGAGAGAGCAAGAGAGAGCTTGACTTTCCTCTCTTGACTTGCCACCTATCCTTGAGTGGATTCAGGGCAGTATTTTGCCTCTCTTGCCGCCTCCCAAAATGAAACCCTGTAGAAGAGACATTTGGTGATGTTAGGCATCTGCCGACAGAGGTGGGGGGAGGGCGAAGGTCACTGTCACAAATTACTTCCTAGTTTTCTATTGAACATTCCTTTTCTTTTTTTTTCACTTTCTGGAACCTGCCGGTTTCAGCAATGGTGCTGATGCATAATATTTTTCCACCATCATTACTGACAGGAAATATCAGTGTTTCCATTAAGGATTCCACTTCTCTGAAGGGAGGCCCGGCTGATCCAGCAACGTTGGTGGTGCCTGGCCCCATCTGCAGGTACCTTTGCCTCCACGTGAGACATTTTGATAAGGTAAATAAGAACATACAAAATTGACAGGCAAGAAAAAACCAGCTGGCCCATCAAGCCTGCCCCACACCTCATAATGGCTGGAGCATCATAACTAGACCCCCCTCCGCAGCAATGTAATCTCCTGGTACAGGCAAAAAAACAGAAAAATAAGGGACAACTATTTCCACTGATCAGTGAGTCAGTAACTAACCAGAGGGCAGCGTTTTAAAGATGATCACCAAAAGTACAAAGGGAGAGGTTAGCAGAATTTTTTTTAATAGTAAGGGGATTATTTGGGCACAATGCCCTGCCAGGAACAGTGGAGGAAGCAGAATCCATATTAGCTTTTAAAAGGGAAGTGACTAAACATTTGAAAAAGAAAAAATTAAAAAGGTATGGGGTTAAGTGGATAAATCTTTCAAAGAGCCACCACAGGTGTGATGGACCAAATATTGCAAAATTCGTAAGGCCTGAAACGCCAGAGGTTCTCCAGGTCGAACTTCAGCAGGTGACTGGCAGAACTCCCGGACAAACCGCGTTTTCAGATCTTGACGCCATGTGTGCACGGGTTCCTCTGGTCTCCGGCCGAAGTTACAATGGGAGGTTGGGAGAACCCCTTCAGAATTTTAGGGCCTATGATTCTTAGAGCCACACGGTCACATCAGGACCTCCTGGCTCAGCAATGCTTGAAAAGGCTGCAGTTCTCTTGTGAGCCAATAACAGAGTTGTGCCACCTGCTTACCCCGGACGCAGCCTCTGCCAGAAGGAATGTCGGCAGTAGTAGAAGTCATTGTGGTGCGAAACTCCCAATTCCACTGCTTCCATTCAGGCAACATCAGCCAATTGGCTGTCCGCCAATGCATTGCTGGTACAAGCAGCTCCATTTATCTCCTTTCCTATGAACCTTGGACATCAATATGAGCGGGCTGCCAACTTTTATAGATTGGCTGGATTTCCCAAGATACAATTGATTATACTCACCACCAGACATGTCCCTTTTAGGAACATTATAAACTTCCAAGCAGGAAAAGTTTCATTTGCTCAATTTCCAATTGGTGTCCAAAGACAAGCACCACATGATACATGTGAATGCTCACTATCCAGGAAGCTGCTATAATTCTTTTATATTAAAACATACAATCCAACCACTATTCAAAGGTGAAAGGAGCTCATCCAAAATTCTGCTGTTCGCATCCTAACTCGCACCAAGTCCCGTTCTCCCATCACCCCTGTGCTCGCTGACCGACATTGCCTCCCGATCCGGGAAGCCTCAAATTTAAAATTCTCATCCTTGTTTTCAAATCTCTCCATGGCCTCACCCCTCCCTATCTCTGTAACCTCCTCCAGCCCTACAACCCTCCGAGATCTCTGCGCTCCTCCAATTCTTGCCTCTTGCGCATCCCCGATTTTAATTGCTCCACAATTGGCGACTATGCCTTCAGCTGTCTAGGCCCTAAGCTCTGGAATTCCCTCCCGAAACCTCTCTGCCTCTCTCTCCTCCTTTAAGACACTCCTTAAACCTACCTCTTAGACCAAGCTTTTGGTCACCTGTCCTAGTATCTCCTTATGTGGCTTGGTGTCAAATTTTGTTTGATAATCGCTCCTGTAAAGCACCTTGTGACGTTTTACTATGTTAAAGAAGCTATATAAATGCAAGTTGTTGTAGTAATCAAGAGGACCCTCTACAGCAGAGGCTGAGGAAATTGGTTTAGAACCCGCAGACTCCCAAGGAGCACTGATACAAAGAGATTCATGATGCCATCAGAATTCTCATTGAACCGACACTGGTATTTTGAAGGTGTTTGGATAAATCTAAGGAGGCACTCCAGCCAGGGCATCTCGCAATGTTGTGGTTTGCACACTACCACTTTGCCAAGGACTGATTAATGCCTTGGTGGAGGAAAAAGAATGGGACAAGGTTCGGCAGGTTCAGCTGGCAACCTAGGCCCTGATCGTGGAAGAGATCGCACTGGAGAACCCGTCCCCAGCTGCCAGACATCTATAGAGGTGGCTTGTGAGGGAAATCCTTCAGTGATATCCAATCATTCATATGCTGACATGCCTCCACAACTACCAACGCTCTCATTTCAAGTTACCAGAATATATCTGAAATGGGAATGTCAGCATTTGAATGATTCAGTACATGGGCCAAGGTTCTCACTGCACCTCACGTACATTTCTAATAAGTTGTAAATAGGGTTTTAGCCCAGTGTAGCTAAGGAGAATGCAAACATGAAGCACATTCTTTCATTGCATTGTTAGAAGGTGTGACTGTCTCCTATTACCTTGGCGAGCTTAGTGTTGTCACCAAACCTTTTCCAGCACTGAATTGCTGTGCAGGGGTTGATTGCCAGGGCCAACTCCACTGTGCTTGACCACTCCACTGGCTGGTTTCTTTGCCTCGGTACCAAGCAACTGTTCCCTCCGTTTCCCAGAGGTGAGTTTCCAACAGTCAACAATAATAACGCTGAGAGGCTGCCCTGATTAGAACAATAATCGCAACTCAGGAAAAGAGGACAGGGTCAGATTGGGGTCAAACCATTAGGTAGAAGTGCTGCCTCAATGCACCTCTGGCAGGAAACATTACCGTGGAGCAAAATCCAGGCCAACATGCCCTTGGGATGCTACTTTCTTTCTCAAAAATTGCTAATTGTTTTAAAAGTTTCACAGTCTGCATCCAAGAGTAGGCGCATCAGATCTGTTAAGTGGTCCAGTCTCGTGGGCGACTCCACTCCAGGTACATTGTATACAACAACTGGAAATCAGACCAGTCAACACATCATTCGGGATTCAAAAGGTGTTTGATAAAGTGCTGCACAATAGGCTTGTCATCAAGATTGAAGCCCATGGAATAAAGGGGGCAGTAGCAGCATGGATATAAAATTGGCGAAGTAACAGGAAGCAGAGAGTAGTGGTAAACGGTTGTTTTTCAGACTGGAGGAAGGTGTACAGTGGTGTTCTCCAGGGGTCAGTACTAGGAACACTACTTTTCTTGATATAGATTAATGACTTGGACTTGGGTGTACAGGGCACAATTTCAAAATTTGCAGATGACACAAAACTTGGAAGTATAGTGAACCGTGAGGAGGATAGTGATAGACATCAAGAGGACAGGCTGGTGGAATGGACGGACATGTGGTAGATAAATGCAAAGTGATACATTTCGGTAGGAAGAACGGGGAGAGGCAATATAAACTAAAGGGCACAATTTTAAAAGAGGTACAGGAAGAGAGAGATCTGGGGGTATATGTGCACAAATCGTTGAAGGTGGCAGGGCAGGTTGAGAAAGCAGTTAAAAAAAATACTGGGATCCTGGGCTTTATAAATAGAGGCATAGAGTACAAAAGTAAGGAAATCATGATGAACCTTTATAAAACAATGGTTCGACCACAACTGGAGGATTGTGTCCAGTTCCTGGCACTGCACTTTAGGAAAGATGTGAAGGCCTTAGAGAGGGTGCAGAAAAGATTTTCTGGAATGATTCCAGGGATGAGGGACTTTAGTTATGTGGATAGACTGGAGAAGCTGGGGTTGTTCTCCTTGGTCGAGGTATTCAAAATCCTGAAGGGTCTAGACAGAGTAGATAGAGAGAAACTGTTCCCATTGGCAGAATGGTCCACAACCAGAGGACATAGATTTATGGAGATTAGCAAAAGAAACAAAGGTGACATGAGGAAAAAACTTTTTTACACAGCGAGTGGTTAGGATCTGGAATGCACTGCCAAGGGGTGGTAGTTGAGTCAGATTCAATTGTGGCTTTCAAAAGGGAACTTGATAAAGACTTGAAAGGAAAAAAATGTCAGGGCTACAGGGATAGGGCAGGGGATTAGGACTAGCTGGATTGGTCTTGCATAGAGCCGGCACGGATTCAATGGGCCGAATGGCTTCCTTCCTTGCTGTAACCCTTCTACGATTCTATTCTTCGACCTGCTGGCAGAATGTACACCTGAAGTCAGGCCCAGTGTGCTAAATCCTTGGCTTCTGACAAAAATGGTCACCTCACGCAATCTTCTATAATTAATACGGAATGTAGTACGCACATCCCCCAGTGGCTTTGGGACTGCGACCACGGTTCTCTGCAGCCGAGAACGAGAGTTCAGAAGGCTGTGTTGCCTGCCCGTTGCCAAGGTTTGAGACATCTGCTTTGGGCTGGAGAGGAACTTGCAGTGGGAGGGGGAAGATCCAGTTGTCGTGGCCCATGTAGGTACCAACAACATAGGTAGGACGAGGGAAGAGGATCTGCTTAGGGAGCATGAGCAGCTAGGGGCTAAATTAAAAAGCAGAACCTCAAAGATAATAATCTCTGGATTATTACCTGAGCCACGAGCAAATTGGCATAGGGTAAATAAGATTAGAGAGTTAAATTCGTGGCTCAAAGATTGGTATGGGAGAAATGGGTTTGATTCATGGGGCACTGGCACCAGTACTGGGGAAAGTAGTAGCTGTACCGTTGGGACGGTCTTCATCTGAACCGTGCTGGGGCGAATCGTATAACTAGGGCAGTAGAGAAGGCTCTAAATTAAATAATGGGGGCGAGTGATCAAGTAAGGGAAGATGTGATAAATTAAAGAAAGAAGACAAGGCAAGAGAGCAAGGTAGCAATAAGGGAAATGATAATCAGAGAGTGGCAGGAGGGGACATGCAAATTTAACAGTGTGCCAGCAGATAAGGCTAGAGGTTGCAAAAATAGTAAAAAGACAGCACTAAAGGCTTTGTATCTGAATGCGCGTATCATTGGTAACAAAATGGTTGAATTGACAGCTCAAATAGAAATAAATATGTACGATCTGATAGCCATTACAGAGACATGGCTGCAAGATGACAAAGGCTGGAATCTGAATATTCAAGGGTACTTGACATTTCAGAAGGACTGGAAGCTGGGAAAAGGTGGAGGGGTAGCTCTGTTAATTAAGGATGACATGAGTATAATAGAGAGAAATAACCTCAATTCTAAAGAGCAAGATGTATAATCAGTTTGGGCAGTGATAAGACATAGTCAAGGCAAGAAGTCACCAATGGAGTAGTTTATAGGCCCCCTCACAGTAACCACACCATAGGGCAGGTATACAGGAAGGAATAATGGGGGCTTGTGAGAAAGGAACAGCGATAATCATGGGTGACTTTAATCTACATATAGATTGGAAGAATCTGATTGGCAAAGGTAGCCTGGAAGATGAGTTCAGAGAGTGCTTTCAGGACAGTTTCTTAGAGCAGCATGTTCTAGAACCAACCAGAGGGCAGGATATTCTAGATCTGGTAATGTGTAATGAGACGGGATTAATTAATGACCTCATTGTAAAGGAGCCTCTAGGTAGCAGTGATCACAATATGATTGAATTTCGCATTCAGTTTGAGGGAGAGAAGAGTAAGTCTAAGATTAGTGTTTTAAACTTAAATAAGGGCAATTATGAGGGCATGAAGACAGAACTGGCTAAAGTGAATTGGGAACTTAGGTTAAGGGATAGGTCAGTAGAGATGCAGTGGCAGACATTTAATGAGATATTTCATAACACTCAGCAAAGATACATTCAAGTGAGAAAGAAAGACTCTAGGGGAAGGATGTACCATCCGTGGCTAACCAAGGAAGTTAAAGATAGTATCAAATTGGGAAAAAAAGCATTCATAGAATCATAGAAGTTTACAACATGGAAACAGGCCCTTCGGCCCAACATGTCCATGTCGCCCAGTTTATACCACTAAGCTAGTCCCAACTGCCTGCACTTGGCCCATATCCCTCTATACCCATGTAACTGTCCAAATGCTTTTTAAAAGACAAAATTGTACCCGCCTCTACTACTGCCTCTGGCAGCTCGTTCCAGACACTCACCACCCTTTGAGTGAAAAAATTGCCCCTCTGGATCCTTTTGTATCTCTCCCCTCTCACCTTAAATCTATGTCCCCTCGTTATAGACTCCCCTACCTTTGGGAAAAGATTTTGACTATCTACCTTATTTATGCCCCTCATTATTTTATAGACTTCTATAAGATCACCCCTAAACCTCCTACTCTCCAGGGAAAAAAGTCCCAGTCTATCTAACCTCTCCCTATAAGTCAAACCATCAAGTCCCGGTAGCATCCTAGTAAATCTTTTCTGCACTCTTTCTAGTTTAATAATATCCTTTCCATAATAGGGTGACCAGAACTGTACACAGTATTCCAAGTGTGGCCTTACTAATGTCTTGTACAACTTCAACAAGACATCCCAACTCCTGTATTCAATGTTCTGGCCAATGAAACCAAGCATGCCGAATGCCTTCTTCATCACCCTATCCACCTGTGACTCCACTTTCAAGGAGCTATGAACCTGTACTCCTAGATCTCTTTGTTCTATAACTCTCCCCAACGCCCTACCATTAACGGAGTAGGTCCTGGCAATTCCGCAAAGATTAGTGGCAGGTCAGAAGATTGGACAGAATATAAAAAACAGCAAAGCATGAGTAAAAAAATATTGAGGGAGAAATTGGAGTATGAGAGAAATATAAAAACAGATAGTAAGAGTTTCTACAGGTATTTAAAAAGGAAAAAAGTAAGTAAAGTGAGCATTGGCCCTCTAGAGAGAGAGTCTGGGGAATTAATAATGGAGAATAAGGAAATGGTGGATGAATTGAACAGATATTTTGCATCCGTCTTCACTGTAGAGGATACAAATAACATGCCAGAAATAATTGTGAATCACGAGAGAATGCGGGAAAGTGGGATTAGGCTGGGTGGCTCATTTCTCAGCCGGCGTGGATACGATGCGACGAATGGCCTCCTTCTGTGCCATAAATTTTCTACGATTCCATGATTCTATGAAGAGGTGAAAGGGAGGGAGGAACTTAAAACGTTTACAATCACCAGGGAAAGGGTTCTGAAAAAAATTTTAGATCTAAAAGCTGACAAGTCCCCAGGTCCTGACGGACTTCATCCTAGGGTCTTAAAAGAAGTGGCTGCAGAGATAGTAGATGCATTGGTATTAATTTTCCAAAATTTCCTAGATTCTGGAATGGTCCAATCAGATTGGAAAATAGCGAATGTAACTCCTCTATTCAAGAAAGGAGGGAGACAGAAAGCAGGAAACTACAGGTCAGTTAGCTTAACATCTGGCATAGGGAAAATGCAAGAATCTATTATTAAGGAGGTTATAGCAGGGCACTTAGAAAATCTTAATGCAATCAGGCAGAGTCAACATGGCTTTGTGAAAGGGAAATCGTGTTTGACTAATTTGTTAGAGTTCTTTGAGGAAGTAACAAGCAACGTGGATAAAGGGGATCCTGTGGATCTGGTGTACTTGGATTTCCAGAAGGCTTTTGACAAGGTGCCACATCAAAGGCTACCACACAAAATAAGAGCTCATGGTGTAGGGGGTAACATATTAGCATGGATAAAGGATTGGTTAGCTGACAGGAAACAGAGAGTAGGCATAAATGGGTCATTTTCAGGTTGGCAAGATGTAACGAGTGGAGTGCCACAGGGATCAGTGCTGGGGCCTCAACTATTTACAATCTATATCAATGACTTGGATGAAGGGACCGAATGTATGGTTGCTAAATTTGCTGACGACACAAAGGTCGGTAGGAAAGTAAATTGTGAAGAGGACATAAGGAGTCTGCAAAGGGATATAGATAGGTTAAGTGAGTGGGCAAAAATTTGGCAGATGGAGTATAATGTGGGAAAATGTGAACTTGTCCACTTTGGCAGGAGGAATAGAAAAGCAGTATATTATTTAAATGGAGAGAGATTGCAGAACTCTGAGGTACAGAGGGATCTGGGTGTCCGAGTACATGAATCACAAAAAGTTAGTATGCAGGTACAGCAAGTGATTAGGAAGGTAAATGGAATGTTGTCATTTATTGCAAGGGGAATGGAATATAAAAGTAGAGATGTTTTGCTACAGTTGTACAGGGCATTGGTGAGACCACATCTAGAATACTGTGTGCAGTTTTGGTCTCCTTATTTAAGAAAGGACATAATTGCTTTGGAGGCAGTTCAGAGAAGGTTCACTCGACTGGTTCCTGGGATGAGGGGGTTATCTTAAGAGGAAAGGTTGGACAAGTTGGGCCTGTATACACTGGAGTTTAGAAGAATGAGAGGTGATCTTAATGAAACATATAAGATCCTGAGGGGACTAGAAGGGGTAGATGCTGAGAGGATGTTTCCCCTTGTGGGAGAGACTAGAACGAGGGGCCACAGTTTAAAAATAAGGGGTCTCCCATTTAAGACAGAGATGAGGAGAAATTTTTTCTCTCAGAGGGTCGTGAGTCTGTGGAACTCCCTTCCCCAGAGAGCGGTGGAGGCAGGGTCATTGAATATTTTTAAGGCTGAGATAGATAGATTCCTGATTAACAAGGGAGTCAAAGGTTATAGTGGGTAGACGGGAAAATAGGGTTGAGGTTGCAATCAGATCAGCCACGGTCTTATCAAATGGCAGAGCAGGCTCGAGGGGCCGAATGGCCTACTCCTGCTCTTAATTCATATGTTCGTATGTAGCAGCTTTGTGACATATCGGTTTCCCAACCCCCTTTTCACCGTAGACCTGCGATAAATGGGCTTTCAAAAAGTGTTTGATAAAGTGCCGCATGGTAGGCTTGTCATTAAGATTGAAGCACATGGAATAAAGGGGGTAATATAAACTAAAGGGCATAACTTCAAAAGGGGAACAGGAACAGAGAGATCTGGGGGTACATGTGCACAAATTGTTGAAGGTGGCAGGGCAGGTTGAGAAAGCGGTTAAAAAAGTATACAGGGTCTTTTTAAATAAAGGCATAGAGTACAAAAGCAAGGAAATCATGATGAACCTTCATAAAACACTGGTTTGACCACAACTGGAGTATTGTGTCCAGTTCTGGGCACTGCCCTTTAGAAAGATGTGAAGGCCTTAGAGAGGGTGCAGAAAATATTCACCAGAATGATTCCAGGGATGAGGGACTTTAGTTATGTGGATAGACTGGAGAAGCTGGGGTTGTTCTCCTTGGAACAGAGAAGGTTGAGAGGAGATTTGATCGAGGTATTCAAATCATGAAGGGTCTAGACAGGATAGAGAGAATCTGTTCCCATTGGTGGAATGGTCAACAACCAGAGAACATAGGTTTATGGTGATTGGCAAAAGAACCAAAGGCGACATGAGGAAAAACTTTTTACACAGCGAGTGGTTATGGAATGCACTGCCCGAGGGGGTGGTGGAGGCAAATTCATTCGTGGCTAAAAAGGAACCGGAGAGGTACTTGAAAGGAAAAAATTTGCAGGGCTACGGGAATAGGGCGGGGGAGTGGGACTAGCTAGATTGTTCTTGCATAGTGCCGGCATGGACTCGATGGGCCGAATGCCCCATTTCTATGATTCTATGAAAGGATTAAGGTAATTGGATCAGCCTCCCCTGTGTCAATATAATGTGCAATCATATTAATTGCTCTGTCAGAAAACTGTGGAGAATTCATGGACTTTCAACAACTGCTTCTCTCTGATCATAGAATCATATAATGGTTACAGCTCGGAAGAAGGCCATTCAGCCCATTGAGTACATACTGGCTCTCTGCAAGAGCAAGCCAGCTAGATCCACTCCCCTGCCCTTTCCCCATAGCCCTGCAAATTTTTCCCTTCAAGTACTTATCCAGTTCCCTTTTGAAGGCCACAATTGAATCTGCCTCCACCACCCCCTCGGGCAGTGCATTCCAGATCATAACCACTCGCTGTGTAAAAAGCTTTTCCTCATGTCGCCTTTGGTTCTTTTGTCAATCACCGTAAATCTATGTCCTCTGGTTCTTGACCATTCCACCATAGAACCATAGAAAAGATACAGCACAGAAGGGGGCCATTCGGCCCATCGTGTCCGCGCCGGCTCGAAGAACAACCAGGTGCCCATTCTAATCCCACCTTCCAGCACCCGGTCCGTAGCTCTGCAGCTTACAGCACTTTAGGTGCAGGTCCAGGTACTTTTTAAAAGAGTTTAGGGTCCCTGCCTCTACCACCAATTCGGGCAGCAAATTCCATACACCCACCACCCTCTGGATAAAAAAGTTTTTCCTCATGTCCCCTCTAATCCTTCCGCCAATCAGCTTAAATCTATGTCCTCTAGTTCTTGAACTCTCCGCTAGGGGAAACAGGTACTTCCTGTCTACTCTATCTGGGCCCCTCATAATTTTGTACACCTCAATCAAGTCTCCCCTCAGCCTCCTCTGCTCCAAGGAAAACAATCCCAGCCTATCCAATCTCTCCTCGTAGCTGCAATTTTCAAGCCCTGGCAACATTCTTGTAAATCTTCTCTGCACTCTCTCCAGAGCAATTACGTCCTTCCTGTAATGTGGTGACCAGAACTGTGCACAATACTCCAGCTGTGGCCTTACCAGGGTTTTATACAGTTCCATCATTACATCCCTGCTTTTGTATTCTATACCTCGGCTAATAATGGAGAGCATTCCGTATGCCTTCTTCACAACCTTATCTACCTGTACTGCCACCTTCAGGGACCTGTGCACATGTACTCCAAGGTCTCTCACTTCCTCGACCCCTCTCAATATATTCCCGTTTACTGCGTATTCCCTTTTACTGTTTGCCCTCCCTAAGTGCATTACCTCACACTTCTCCGGGTTGAACTCTATTTGCCACTTTTCCGCCCACTCCACCAACCCATTGATATCTTCTTGGAGTCCACAGCTATCCTCTTCACTGTCAACTACACGGCCAATTTTTGTGTCATCTGCAAATTTGCCAATCATGCCCCCCACATTCAAGTCTAAATCATTAATATATACCATAAACAGCAAGAGGCCCAACACTGAGCCCTGTGGCACACCACTGGAAATGGATTTCCATTCGCAAAGACATCCATCGACTTTTACCCTTTGTTTCCTGTTACTGAGCCAATTTTGGATCCAATTCGCCACATTTCCCTGTATCCCATGGGCTTTTACCTTTCTGACCAGTCTGCCATGTGGGACCTTGTCAAATGCATTACTAAAATCCATGAAGACAACATCCACTGCACTACCCTCATCAATCCTCCTTGTCACTTCCTCAAAGAATTTAATCAGATTTGTAAGGCATGACCTTCCCTGAACAAATCCATGCTGACTATCCCTGATTAAACCATGCCTTTCCAAGTGACAGTTTATCCTATCTCTCAGTATTGATTCTAATAGTTTACCCACCACCGAGGTAAGACTGACCGGCCTATAATTGTTCAGCCTTTCCCTCGTACCCGTTTTAAACAATGGTACTACGTTTTGCAGTCTTCCAGTCCTCTGGTACTTCCCTGTATCTAGTGAGGATTGGAAAATGATCCTCAGAGCATCCGCTATTTCCTCCCTGGCTTCCTTCAATAGCCTAGGAAACAATCCATCCGGCCCTGGTGACTTATCAACTTTCAAGGATTCCAGTCCCTCTAGTACTTCCTCTCTCATTATGTTTACCTTATCCAATATTTCACACCTCTCCTCTTCAACTACTACGTCTGGATCATCCCTTTCCTTTGTGAATACGGAGACAAAATATTCATTTAAAACCCTATCCACATCCTCTGCTTCCACACACAAGTTACCCTCATCATCGCTGATAGGTCCCACCTTTTCCTTAGCTATCCTCTTGTTCTTAATGTACTGATAAAACATCTTTAGGTTTTCTTTAATCTTACTAGCTAATATTTTTTCATGCCTTCTCTTTGCTTTCCTTATTTCCTTTTTTACGTCATCCCTGTACTTTCTATACTCCTCTAGGCTTTCTGCAGTATTTAGTTTTCTGTGACAGTCATAAGCTTTCTTTTTCTGCTTTATCTTGCCCCGTATACTTCTAGACAACCAGGAGGCTCTAGATTTGGCAGTGCCAGCCTTTTTCTTTGAGGGGACGTGTCTGCATTGTTCCCATAGAATTTCACTTTTTAGTGCCTCCCACTGGCTCGCCACTGATTTCTCCTCAAGTAGTTGTGTCCAGTCCACTTCTGCCAAATCATCTCTTAGTTCTGTAAAATTTGCCTTCCCCCAATTTAAAACATTTACTCCTGATTTAACTCTGTCTTTTTCCATAATAATGCTAAAACTAATTGAATTGTGGTCACTATCCCCAATATGGTCACCCACTGTCACTTCACCCACTTGCCCATCTTCATTTCCCAGGACTAAATCTAGAATTGCATCCCCTCTTGTTGGGCTTGTCACGCACTGGCTAAAAAAGTTCTCCTGGACACCGATGAAGAATTTTGCGCCCTCTGTGCCCCTCACACTGTTTGAATCCCAGTTGATGTTCGGGTAGTTGAAGTCCCCTACTATTATTGCCCTCTTATTTTTGCACTCAGAAATTTGCCTCCATATTTGTTCTTCTATCTCCCTTTCACTATTCGGGGGTCTATAGTACACTCCTAGTAGTGTGTCTGCCCCTTTTTATTTCTTACTCAACCGATATGGCCTCGATTGATGATTCATTTAGCATATCATCCCTTCTCACAACTGTAATTGATTCTTTAACCAATAATGCTACCCCCCCTCCTTTTTTATCACCCACTCTATCCTGCCTGAAAACTCTATATCCAGGGATATTGAACTGCCAGTTATCCCCCTCTTTAAGCCAGGTTTCCGTTATAGCAATGATATCATGCTGCCACGTGTCTATCTGTGCCCTTAGCTCATCTGCTTTGTTTGTAATACTCCTTGCATTGAAGTATATACCCTTTAACCCCATCAAATTCCTGTGCTGAACACTATTTAACCTTTGCTTCCTTTGCCTTTCTGAGTTGCTAACTATGTCACTAACTGCTTTTCTACTTCCCGTTTCCTGGTCTGAATTTGTCCTATCCGTACCTGCCCTTTGGTTCCCATCCCCCTGCCATACTAGTTTAAACCCTCCCCAACAGAACGGGCAAATGCCTCCGCGAGGATATTGGTCACGGTTCTGCTTGGGTGCAACCCGTCCAGCTTGTACAGGTCCCGCCTTTCCCAGAATCGGTCCCAATGCCTCAGGAATTTATACCCCTCCCTCCTACACCATCTCTCAAGCCACGCATTCATCTGGTCTATTCTCCTATTTCTGCTCTCACTAGCACGTGGCACTGGGAGTAATCCTGGGATTACTACCTTAGAGGTCCTGCTTTTTAATTTATTTCCTAACTTCCTATATTCTGCTTGCAGGACCTCATCCCTTTTTTTACCGATGTCGTTGGTATCGATATGGATCACGACCTCTGGCTGTTCACCCTCCCCCTTCAGAATGTCCTGCAGCCACTCCGTGACATCCTTGACCCTAGCACCAGGGAGGCAACATACCGTCCTGGAGTCACATCTGCGGCCGCAGAAACGCCTATCTGTTCCCCTTACGATGGAATCCCCTATCAAATTTGCTCTCCCATTCTTTTTCCTTCCCTCCTGTGCAGCTGAGCCACTCGTGGTGCCACGGTCTTGGCTCTTGCTGCTTTCCCCTGATAAGCCATCTCCCCCAAAAATATCCAAAGTGGAATATCTGTTTGAGAGTGAGATGGCCCCAGGGGACTCCTGCTCTACCTGCCTAGTCCTTTTACTCTGCCTGGCGGTCACCCATTTCCTTTCTGCCTGCGTAATCTTTACCTGCGGTGTGACCACCTCACTGAACGTGCTATCCACGATAATCTCAGCATCGCGGATGCTCCACAGTGAATCCACCCGCAGCTCCAGCTCCGAAAGACGGTTAGCCAGTAGCTGCAGCTGGACACACTTCCTGCACATATGGTCGCCAGGGACACTGGTATTGTCCATGACTTCCCACATATTGCAGGAGGAGCATATCACGGGTACGAGCTCTGCTGCCATGACTTGCCTTGAGCTCGATAGTTACTCCATTTAAGGAGTTTACTCCTTTAAATTACTCTTAATTTAGAGAATGGGAACAGTTTCTCTCTATCTACTCTGTCCATACCCTTCATGATTTTGAATACCTCGATCAAATCTCCTCTCAACCTTCTCTGTTCTAAGGAGAACCCCAGCTTCTCCAGTCTATCCATTTAACTAAAAGTCCCTCATCCCTGGAATCATTCCAATAAATCTCCTCTGCACCCTCTTTAAGGCCTATTTATAAAGCCCAGGATCCTGAATGCTTTCTTAACCGCTTTCTCAACCTGCCCTGCCACCTTCAACGATTTGTGCACATATATCCCCAGATCTCTCTGTTCCTGCACCCCTTTTAGAATTGCACCCTTTAGTTTATATTGCCTTTCCTCGTTCTTCCTGCCAAAATGTATCACTTCACACTTTTCTGAATTAAATTTCATCTGCTACGTGTCCGCCCATTCTACCAGCCAGTCTATGTCCTCTTGAAGTCTATCACTATCCTCCTCACTGTTCACTACACTTCCAAGTTATGTGTCATCTGCAAATTTTAAAACTGTGCCCTGTATATCCAAGTCCAAGTCATTAATAAACATCAAGAAAAGCAATGGTCCTAGAACCGACCTCTGGGGAACACCACTGTACACCTCCCTCCAGTCTGAAAAACAACCGTTCACCACTACTCTCTGTTTCCTGTCACTTAGCCAAATTCGTATCCATGCTGCCACTGCCCCTTTTATTCCATGGGCTTCAACTTTGATGACAAGCCTATTTTGTGGCACTTTATCAAACGCCTTTTGAAAGTCCATATACACCACATCAATTGCATTGCCCTCATCGACCCCCTCTGTTACCTCATCAAAAAATTCTATCAAGTTAGATAAACACGATTTGCCTTCAACAAATCCATGTTGGCTTTCCTTAATTAATCTACACGTGTCCAAGTGACTGTTAATTTTGTTCCGGATTATTGTTTCTAAATGTTTCCCCACCATTGAGGTTAAACTGACTGGCCTATAGTTGCTGGGTTTATCCTTACACCCTTTTTTGAACAAGGGTGTAACATTTGCAATTCTCCAGTCCTCTGGCACCACCCCCATATCTACGGATGTTTGGATGATTATGGCCAGGACCTCCGCAAATTCCACCCTTACTTCCCTCAGCAACCTAGGATGCATCCCATCCGGAGCGGGTGACTTATCTACTTTAAGTACAGCTAATCTTTCTGGTACCTCCTCTTTTTTTTAGCCCATCCAGTATGTCAACTACCTCCTTTTTTACTGAGACTTTGGCAGCATCTTCTTCCTTGGTAAAGACAGATGCAAAGTACTCATTTAGTACCTCGGCCATCCCCTCTGCCTCCATGAGTAGATCTCCTTTATGGTCCCTGATCGGCCCCACCCCTCCTCTTACCATCCATTTACTGTTTACATGCCTATAGAAGACTTTTGGATTCCCTTTTATGTTAGTCACTGAAAGCAAACATGCAGGTGCAGCAAGCGGTTAGGAAGGCAAATGGTATGTTGGCCTTCATTGCAAGAGGATTTGAGTACAGGAGCAAGGATGTCTTACTGCAGTTTTACAGGGCTTGGTGAGACCACACCTGGAGTATTGTGTGCAGTTTTGGTCTCCTTACCTAAGAAAGGATATACTTGCCATAGAGGGAGTGCAGCAAAGGTTCACCAGACTGATTCCTGGGATGGCAGGACTGTCATACGAGGGGAGGTTGGGTCGACTCAGCCTGTATTCACTCGAGTTTAGAAGAATGAGAGGGGATCTCATTGAAACATATAAAATTCTGACAGGGCTAGACAGACTGGATGCAGGGAGGATGTTTCCCCTGGCTGGGGGGGGTCCAGAACGAGGGGTCACAGTCTCAGGATACGGGGTAGGACATTTAGGACTGAGATGAGGAGAAATTTCTTCACTCAGAGGGTGGTGAACCTGTGGAATTCTCTACCACAGAAGGCAGTGGAGGCCAAGTCACTGATAGATTTCTAGACACAAAAGGCATCAAGGGGTATGGGGAGAGAGCGGGAATATGGTATTGAGATTGAGGATCAGCCATGATCATATTAAATGTCAGAGCAGGCTCGAAGGGCCGAATGGCCTACTCGTGCTCCTATTTTCTATGTTTCTATGATCACTGTTCCCTAAATGTTCCCGCACTGACACTTGCTCCACCTCATTCCCCAGAACCAGATGCAACAATGCCTCCTTCCTTGTTGGGCTGGAAACGTACTGGTCAAGAAAGTTCTCCTGAACACATTTCAAAAAGTCCTCCCCCTCTTTGCCCTTTATATTATTATTGTTATCCCAGTCTATATTAGGATAGCTGAAGTCCCCCATTATCACTACTTTATGGCTTTTGCACCTCTGTAATTTCTCTGCAAATTTACTCCTCTATATCCTCCCCACTATTTGGTGGCCCATAGAATACCCCCAGTAATGTAATGGCACCTCTTTTGTTTCTTAACTCTAACCAAATAGATTCTGTCCTTGACCCCTCCAGGACATCCTCTCTCTCCAGCACTGCAATATTCTCCTTAATCAGTACTGCCGCCCACCCCCCCCCCCCGCCACCTCCTTTCTTTCCTTCCCTATCTTTCCTGAACACCTTGGGCCCGATTTTACCAGGGGTGCGGGTTCTGGGCGGGTGGGCCAGCGGGAGCGTTGAAAACGCGCCCGGTAAAATTAGTGGGTTGCCCGCGCGATGGTAGCAGGCAACACACTAATTGGATCCACTTACCTGCTCCTCCGGGTTCCCCGATGCTGATCTGCGCGTCGGGCGGGCTGCGCATGCGCAGTAAGATCTGTCAGCTGGAGGAGCTCTATTTAAAGGGGCAGTCCTCCACTGACAGATGCTGCCACAAACAGCAAAAATTACAGCATGGAGCAGCCCAGGGGGAAGGCTGCTCCCAGTTTAATGATGCCTCACCCCAGGTATCATCAGATGGGGTGAGGAGGAGGGGGAGGACAGAGATCTTCCACCCGGCGGGCGGGAGGAAGCGGCCTGCCTCTGCCACCAGGAAGGCCTGGCTCGAGGTGGCAGAGGAGGTCACCAGCACCACCAACATATCGCCCACCTGCATACAGTGCAGGAGGCGCTCCAATGACCTCAGTAGGTCAGCCACAGTGAGAACACTTACTCATTCCCCTACACTCCGTCTGCCACAACACTGCCCCCACCCCACATCTCCTTCAGCACTGCCAACACTACTCTGTCACATCACCCCTCATACCCACTCAAACCTCATCCTCATCCTACCTGCACCAACTCACCTCGCGAGTACTCACCCCGCCACTACCACTCAACCCAATCCTCATACAATCTCATGGCTCTCTCTCATACTCACCCTCTCGTGCATCTCTTTCACGGCCAGCCTCACTCAACCTGCCACCACCTGTGCTGCAGCCACAGGGCATGCATCACATATGTGCAGTAGGCAGCGTAAGACAAACGTGTCGTGAGCATGAAGGGGATGCACAAGGGTGTTTGAGGGTTTGTCATGGTTCTTACATCTATTGACTTAAAGAACAACTCACATCATACATTATATTGGCACCAATACTGCCATGTCTTCATGAATCCTGTCCGGTTTGTGGAATAATGCCCGCTCCTGGGTATCCCTATGAAGACCCACTACTGATGCTACCCAGTGTGTCACTGCAGAGTGGGTGTAGGTGTATTTGCAGGGCTCTTCTGCGCAGACGACTGAGAGACATCGGGGATGTCCCCGGTTGCAGCCTGGAAGGCTGTGGAGCAGAAGTTCGGGAGGGCAGTGGTGACTTTGACAGCGACAGGTAGGAAGATGGTGCACGGGCCAGCCAGGCGCAGCTCGGCATGAAAGAGGCTGCAGATGTCCATGACTACATGTCGAGTGACTCTGAGCCTCCGTGTGCACTGCTGCTCAGAGAAGTCCAGGAAGCTGAGCCTCGGTCTGTGGACCCTGTGGCGAGGGTGGTGCCCTCTGCGACGCATCTCTCTCTGCGGTAGCCCTCCCTCCTGCTGTACAGGTGGATGTGTCACAGCACTGTGTTGTGGAGCTCCACGTGTCAGAGGTTGACGGCGTGGCCGGCGAGGCTGGTGATGCTGTTCGCCCTCCGAGGAGGTCATGACTGCAGCTACGACGGCCCCCATCCGGAAGATGTACATCCGAGGGGGTCCGTAAGGTAGGTAAATGTCTCTGGACCCCGGGGTAAGTGTGCAGGTTGGTGACTTTGACCATCAGGAGGAGGGTGGTGGAGGCCAAACTTTGTCCCAAGTGACAGAGCGGCCTCCTGCAATGGGTGAGGGTCTCCCCCCCCCCCAACCTGTCAAATGGACCTTTGCAGCTGCCACAGGCTGACGGCTGCAACACGTCCATTTCAACTGGGAGTGTTTCCCCCAGTGTGTGAAACAGTCCCATGTTTATCCAAAATCACACACAGTCCCTTAATCAGGTCAGTTAATGACCTGAACAAGCAAAGTAAATACACTCAAGTGGCATCCCGCTGGCTTTAATTGCCTGCGGGATTCCCACCAGCGGGGGCTGCGCGCGCACGCCCGCACGTCAGCGCGGAACCCGGAAGTGGGCGGGATCGAGGCGCGATCCGGTCCCGCTCCTCCATTTCGGGATTTTCGAGGCCCCCCCGCCGAGAACGCACCCGAGAGCGGGTGCTAAAATCGGCCCCCTTGTATCCAGGAATATTTAGTACCCAATCTTGCCCTTTTTTGAGCCAGGCCTCCATTATCACCACAACATCATATTCCCATGTGGCTATTTGCGCCTGCAGCTCACCAACCTTATTTACCACGCATCGTACGTTTACACACATGGACTGTAAACCTATCTTGGACCTTCTCGTATGCTCTCTTAATCTGATCCCACCTAATTCCCTACTATTTTTTACTCTAGTGCTTTCTGTCTCTCCCAATCCTTTGTGCCCCTTGTTTCTCCTTTCCAATGTTGCATCCTGGTGCCCATCCCACTGCCAAATTAGTTTAAACCCCCCCCCACAGCACTACTGAACCTCCCCGCAAGGACATTGGTCCCAACTCTCTTGAGGTGCAACCCGTCCAGCCTGTACAGGTCCCACCTCCCCCAGAACCGGTCCCAATGCCCCAGGAATCTAAAGCCCTCCCTCCTGCACCATCTCTCCAGCCACGCATTCATCTGTTCTATTCTCCTACTTCTATACTCACTAGCGCGTGGCACTGAGTAATCTGGAGATTATTACCTTTGAGGTCCCGCTTATTAATCTCTTTCCTAACTCCTTAAACTTTGCCTGCAGGACCTCATTCCTCTTTCTACCTACGTCGTTGATACTGATATAGACCACGACCTCTGACTGTTCACCCTCCCCCTTCAGAATGTTCTCCAGATGCTCAGTGACATCCTTGACCCTGGCACCAGGGAGGCAACATACCATCCTGGAATCACGTCTGCGGCTGCAGACACGCCTGTCTGTTCCCCAGCTATAGAATCCCCAATCACAATCACTCTCCTGACCTTTCTCCTCCCCACCCTGTACAGCTGAGCCATCTATGGTGCTGTGGACTTGGCTCTGGCTGCACTCCCAGATGAAACCTCTCCCCCACTAGTATTCAGAATTGAATACTGGTTAGAAAGGGTCTCCTGCACTTCCTGCCTGGTCCTCCTTGTCTGTCTGGCGGTCACCCAGTCCTTCTCTGCCTGCACTCTCTTAAGCTGCGGGGTGACGACCTCCTGAAACGTGCTATCCACGTAGCTCTCAGCCTGTGGTTGTCCAGGACACTGGAAGCGTCCTGGAGTTCCCAGATGGCACAGGATGTGCATTCGACGGGTCTGAGGTGCCGTGCCTCGATTTATTAGATCAATACTCAACTTAACAGAAATAAACTGAAGACTTACAATACTGTTATTATTAATTAACTTACTGTTTACTTACCCCGATTAATCGACCCTTTTTTAATTTCCCATCTCTTAGTGTAAACCAATGCCCTAGTTTAGAGAAAAAAAATCAATAATACTCACCAACCAATCAATTACCCGCTGTCGTGTGACATCACTCCTTGATTTTTGTTGCTGTTGTTTTCGATCTTGGTTCGCCGTTCCCGCCCGTTCCCGCCCCACTCCGCCCGTTCCCGCCCCACTCCGCCCGTTCCCGCCCCACTCCGCCCGTTCCCGCCCCACTCCGCCCGTTCCCGCCCCACTCCGCCCGTTCCCGCCCCACTCCGCCCGTTCCCGCCCCACTCCGCCCAGCCAGTACCTCTGGTCTCAAGGCCCCTTCCCCTGCTCTTTCCGGGCCTGTTCCCGTTCCCGCCCCACTCCGCCCCCGCCAGTACCTCTGGTCTCGAGGCCTCTTCCCCTGCTCTTTCCGGGCCCATTCCCGTTCTGCTCCGCCCCGCTGGTACCTCTGGTCTCGAGGCCCCTTCCCGTTCCGCTATGCTCCGCCGGTAATGCTGTTACATTGTCAGAGGCCTGTTCAGCAATTAATTCAAACTGTACTTCATCAAATCAGATCCTAAATAATCGCCTAGCCATTTTGTGTTGTATCGCCCCTGTCTGTTGCTTAGCAAACATAGCCACAGGTTTCTGCCTGACTGCAATCTGGCTCTCGGGAGCTTTCTTCTCACTGTGGGACACTCAGCACCTGCTACTGAATTGCAGCCAGCCATACGGGCCAATCATGACCGCAGCAGCAGGAAACTTGCTGACTAATGAACAATTCTGACTGAATTTTTACTGCCAGCATTCAAATTTTATGTTAAGTGCCCCAGTTGGTCAGGGGTTCAGAGTTTGCCAATACATGGACTGATCAACCTGGAACACCGCGGACAAATTCGACCCTCATCACAGAGAGTGTGGCACATGTACCCAGTTGGGCTATGAATTGATTATTAATATGAAGAGTCAGGTATGGACCCCGATTTGACGAGTCATTTCTCCCCCCTGAAAATGGCAAATACAACTAAACCCTGCTGTTCCACCCTATCTGATCAATTGCCATTTTATTTTGCTCCCTTTTCCCCCAGAACCCTTAAAAGATAATCATTGTTCAGTCCATTCAGTAGCTTCCCCGTGGGGTAAAATGTTGCCGATCTGTATTGCATTGCAGGTACAGATTGTGAAGTTGGGTACATCACAGCCAAAACTTTTCAGCTCTCGGTCCCTTGCCAAAGATGGTAACATTCCTTGGAATGTTCCCATGTTCAGAGCACTGAATCTGACTTCTGTAAAAAACCTTTACCTCACTCTATGAGGTTGCAAGCATCAGAAAATAGCATTCAGACAAGGCAGGTAACAGAAACACTCCTCACTTTAAGCACCGAAAGAAAGGTTACCTACCCTGTTGGGTTTCCTTATCCGACTGTAAGATCATCATCGTCATACTGCAGGGCAGGATGCCTGAAATGAAGAGAAATTAATGAACTCTGTGGAAAAATTTGAAATAAAGTGCAACCAACTTATTTCACTAAGTGATGTGTGTACGTGAGATTAATATTTATTATCCCTGCGATCCTCCAGTGAAAGGAATAAGTGCCATGCCTGATGGAGCAGTGCACGTCTGGTCCTGCTCACTGTATGGCACTTCTTATCGTCATTTGAGAGTGGAGGCTGAGTAGGATGGATGTGGTATCATCCTGAAAGACAGCTGCCTCATCTATGCCCACTCTTGCCATGTTTCTAATGCTGGGCACTCTCAGTATGTCCAAGATCGGTGTGGGAACAGGCCATTGGCCAGCAATGAATTATGACAAACCCTGCATCAAGGTTCTCTCAACCCAACCTCCCAACATAGAATCTAAACATGAGGCATCTGTATACTGGACCTCAAGGTTTCAATAGCTCTATTCAGAGAATCCAGGAGAAACTGCAACTGGACTTAGGATCTGTCACCAGGGGCTCTGTTACAGGTGGCTGTGGGTTAGCCCTGCATTCCATGGTGACTTGCAGTTCTGTACGGGATTCGTGCACCACTGCAAACATGCAGCAAGTGGACTCCTCCACAAGGATGCTTTGCATTTTCTCAAATGGCTGAAATGTATTGATTCAGACAGCATCCTCCTTCCATATCCAGGCCCTCAGATACAATTCCTAGACTGGCAGCTGAGGAAGAATTTGGGCTGTCTCTTCAACCAGCAGGAACCTGTTCCCCTGCTGCCACCTCCACTTGCTCCTCTTCACTCGTGCTCAGTGCAACGCCCGCTGATGAGGGCAGGAAACCCTTGTTTTCCTCTATATTTTGCACGTGCAAGGGCCTGCAACTACAGCAGGGCTCTCCTCTGGTACACCACAGATCACTGTTATGAGCAGCATTCTCCTACAGCCGATACAGTGTTCAGCTGTTGAAAGTTTGACACCCAAGCGTCTATACAAGTCATTGGGTAGGCCACATTGTGTCCACTGTTGGTCGCCCTCCTTTAGGAAGGATGTGAAGGGCATAGAATCATTACAGCACAGAAGGCCATTCAGCCCATCGAGCTCATGCCAGCTTTTTGTAAGAGCTATCCAGTTAGTCCCATTCCCCCATGGAGAGAATGCAGGAAGAGATTTACTAGGATGATACTAAGGACGAGAGGCTTCAGTTATGAGGAGAGACTAGAGAAACTGGGACGCTTTTCCATATAACAAGGAAGATTAAAAGGAGATCTGATGGAGGCATTTAAAATTATGAGGGGTTTTGAAAGGGTGAACAGGAAAAACTATTTACATTAGTTGGTGAGAAGGTAACCAGAGGGCATAAGTAAACGGAGGGGTTAGGTGAATTTTTTTTATATTGCAGAAGATTTTTAAGACATGGCACTGGCATCCATGCCCAAATTGCTGATCCGTGCTCCCACTGTGTGAGCTCTCTTCCAGTCTTCTACAAACTTATAAAATCCGCTTCATAAAGGATAGCAGTCCCTCTGCAATGTTTAACAAGGCAGTATCATCTATCTATGTATTAAAAGCCTTACATTCTGTACGCACGTCCTGTCAATTTTTTCCTTAATAGATTTCAATATGCACATTTATAATGTAAACTGCCTATAAACGTATCACTCTGTAATTACATCTTGCTGCAGGGGAGTGCAATTACAACATGACAACATATGTAGGCAATTTATATTATAAATGTGGACATTGGAACTTATGACAGAAATAAATAAAAATAAAAACACAATGTATGACTTTAAAAAGCAGACTGAACCCGGTCCAATTATTCCAGCCTTCTAACCCCACTTGTCTCGACTCTCCTTGTACATTCCCCACAGATGAGCTAATGTTATGTCAACCTTGGATTCGTGGCAGCTCTCTCGCCTCGGAGTCAGAAGATCATGGATTCAAGCCCCATTTCAGACACTTGAGCCCATAATTGAAGTTGACCCTTCAGCGTGTGGAGAATACTGACATGGACACACATCCCATCACTGTATGGAACGTCACAGGTACAGGCCCACGTCCCATCACTGTGTGGGACAATCAAACGTACAGACCCACGTCCCGTCACTGTGTGGAACAATCACAGGTACAGACCCACGTCCCATCACTGTGTGGGACAATCACAGGTACAGACCCACGTCCCATCACTGTGTGGGACAGTCACAGGTACAGACCCACGTCCCATCACTGTGTGGGACAATCAAACGTCCAGGCCCACGTCCCATCACTGTGTGGGACAATCAAACGTACAGGCCCACGTCCCATCACTGTGTGGGACAATCAAACGTACAGGCCCACGTCCCATCACTGTGTGGGACAATCAAACGTACAGACCCACGTCCCATCACTGTGTGGGACAGTCACAGGCACAGACCCATGTCCCATCACTGTGTGGGACAGTCACAGGTACAGACCCACGTCCCATCACTGTGTGGGACAATCAAACGTACAGACCCACGTCCCATCACTGTGTGGGACAGTCACAGGCACAGACCCATGTCCCATCACTGTGTGGGACAGTCACAGGTACAGACCCACGTCCCATCACTGTGTGGGACAGTCACAGGTACAGACCCACGTCCCATCGCTGTGTGGGACAGTCACAGGTACAGACCCACGTTCCATCACTGTGTGGGACAGTCACAGGTACAGACCCACGTCCCATCACTGTATGGGACAGTCACAGGTACAGACCCACGTCCCATCACTGTGTGGGACAGTCACAGGTACAGACCCACGTCCCATCACTGTGTGGGACAGTCACAGGTACAGACCCACGTCCCATCACTGTGTGGGACAATGACAGGTACAGGCCCACGTCCCATCACTGTGTGGGACAGTCACAGGTACAGACCCATGTCCCATCACTGTGTGGGACAATGACAGGTACAGGCCCACGTCCCATCACTGTGTGGGACAGTCACAGGTACAGGCCCACGTCCCATCACTGTGTGGGACAGTCACAGGTACAGGCCCACGTCCCATCACTGTGTGGGACAGTCACAGGTACAGACCCACGTCCCATCACTGTGTGGGACAATCACAGGTACAGACCCACGTCCCATCACTGTATGGGACAGTCACAGGTACAGACCCACGTCCCATCACTGTGTGGGACACTGACAGGTACAGGCCCACGTCCCATCGCTGTGTGGGACAGTCACAGGCACAGACCCACGTCCCATCACTGTGTGGGACAGTCACAGGCACAGACCCACGTCCCATCACTGTTTGGGACAATCACAGGTACAGACCCACGTCCCATCACTGTGTGGGACAATCACAGGTACAGACCCACGTCCCATCACTGTGTGGGACAGTCACAGGCACAGGCCCACGTCCCATCACTGTGTGGGACAGTCACAGGTACAGACCCATGTCCCATCACTGTGTGGGACAGTCACAGGCACAGACCCACGTCCCATCACTGTGTGGGACAGTCACAGGCACAGACCCACGTCCCATCACTGTGTGGGACAGTCACAGGCACAGACCCACGTCCCATCACCGTGTGGGACAATCACAGGTACAGGCCCGCGTCCCATCACCGTGTGGGACAATCACAGGTACAGGCCCGCGTCCCATCACTGTGTGGGACAATCACAGGTACAGGCCCGCGTCCCATCACTGTGTGGGACAATCACAGGTACAGACCCGCGTCCCATCACCGTGTGGGACAATCACAGGTACAGGCCCGCGTCCCATCACTGTGTGGGACAGTCACAGGCACAGACCCATGTCCCATTGCTGTATGAACCTCACCATTCAGAATCCTCAAATTTTTGTTTATTGCAGAGGACTAGCTGTGTGCGAGGTGCACAGTATCCACCCGCCAGTGCCCCCACCCCAGAATATAGTGATCAAGGCATTCCTAGCTCCAGGAGTAGTGATTGCTGGGACTGTACTTCATGAAGGTCACCACCTCCTTGAGCTTTTATGCTGCTGTTGAATCCAGGCTGTCACTGAGAGCATCAGTAGCCTTTGTCAATCAGTTGTGGATGGCTGCAAAAAGCAAGTCACATGTTGTATTGTTTGCTAGAGCCAGCCGGTAACTGCCACATCCCCACGGGCAGCCAGCAGCAGCACCAGAGGGCTATGAAATTTTACCGAGTGGCAGGACTCCTCAAAGTACCAGGAGGCACAGACTGCACCCAGTGGCTGTACATGACCCATCATCACTCCCATCACATGCGTCAACAGGAAAGGATTCCACTCGCTCAGTCCCAGCTCAGATCTGACCAGCAGCACCATGCTGTGTGAGTGAATGTTTTCTTTCACGATGTCTTCATTTTGAAGGTGGCCCAACATGCCATCACTTTCACCGAGAAAGGCTGGTCAATGGGTGGCTCCTGGTGGATGAAGGTTACCCCCTACAGCCATGGCTGATGAGGCCTCAGGCAAGCACCAGTATAACCCGATCCGTTCTGCCACCAGTGTCATCGTGGAGCACACCAGTGGAATTCTGAAGACGCACTACTGATGCCTGGATCAGTCGGGGGTGCTCTGTAATACACTCCGGCTCAGTACCTCCAGGGCATTAATGGTAATCTCTTGCAGTGGGAAGGAGTTGTTGTAAGAGGCAGGCAGACTTAGTTCTTTGCATTCTTTGAAGGTGTGGTTGGCCCCTCTTACCTTGCCTGACCTGGTAAGGTCATTAAACTACTTGCAGCATTGAGCTGCTCTGTTTGGGGTCACGTAGTTGCCATGGGCTGCCTTGCCATCTCCTTCCATTGATAGGCTTCTCTGTTTAGTCCAAAACTGTCCCTTCTCTGCCTTGTTTGAGTCGGCTCAACTTCCAATGCTGCCTCTGAAGACTCGGGAGGTCCTGTGCTCTGCAGCTTAGCTCAGACATGTTGTAAAGGTTTGCAATCCTGCTTCAGGTAAAAAACATCTGTGTTGATGCCAGGCCTTTTAAGCTTCTGGGTGCCATTTCCCATCCCCAAATGAGACCTCCAATCACAAATGTTCACAAGAGGAGCCTTGAGAAACTTCATCAGGATCAGTGCTAGGGGGATGTCCTGCTCCGCCACACGAACGATCACAGAGAGAAAGGCTGCGTGAAATGTTTCTGTCCTCGGATTTTTTTTGGGCAAATGTCAATTACTCCTGTTCATTCTGAAGAAAAATCTCACTATTTAACCACTTCAATTCTTTAGTTAGTTACCCATGCAGCATTTTTTGGTTTATTTACTCATAGTCTGAAGGCACTCCTTCCCTGTACATTCTTGTAAAGTTTCTTCTTCTTGATGGTTTGTTGCTTTGCAAAAAATTTAATGCTGAGATAAATTTTTGAACAATCATTCTCCTTATATCTACACGGAAAAATAAAGACCAGTGGGGCTCAATGGAGACCCTAATCCTCAAACCATTTCAGTGCCAGGTGCAGAGCCCCACGCAAACAGTGTAATCAGGACTGGAACATTACGGAACTGAAAACAGAACAATTAGCAACATTTGACCTGAAAAATCCCAGAAACATAAAAAACTATCATTTATATCTTGTTCTGTCCGAATGTCCGATCTCTGTCCCAATTATATCTTCTTCTGTCCCAAGCAACATAAGAAACATAATTAGGAGCAGGAGTAGGCCATACAGCCCCTCGAGCCTGCTCCTGGCTGATCATGGATGATCTTCGACCTCAACTTCATTTTCCCACCTGATCCCCATATCCCTTGATTCCCCTAGAGTCCAAAAATCTATCCATCTCAGCCTTGAATATATTCAATGACTCAGCATCCACAGCCCCCTGGGGTCAAGAATTCCAAAGATTCACAACCCTCTGAGTGAAGAAATTTCTCCTCATCTCAATCTTAAATGGCCGACCCCTTATCCTGAGACTATGCCCCCTAGTTCTAGACTCTCCAGCCAGGGGAAACAACCTCTCAGCATCTACCCTGTCAAGCCCTCTTAGAATCTTATATGTTTCAATGAGATCACCTCTCATTCTTCTAAACTCCAGAGAGTATAGGCCCATTCTACTCAACCTCTCCTCATAGGACAACCTGCTCATCCCAGGAATTAATCTAGTGAACCTTCGTTGCACCGCCTGTAAGGCAAGTATATCCTTCCTTCGGTAAGATCATCAAAACTGTACACAGTACTCCTGGATAATATTTATCCCTCAAACAAGATCACAAAAAACGGATTATCTGGTCATTATCACATTGCTGTTTGTGGGAGCTTGTTGTGTGCAAATTGGCTGTTGTGTTTCCACATTAGAACAGTGAGTACACTTCAAAAGTATTTCATTGGCTGTAAAGAGCATTGGGACGTCCTGAGGTTGTGAAAGGTGCTATATAAATGCAAGGCTTTCTTTCTTTTTCTCATTGGGTCAGATGGAACCTCTGTATTGTGCTCTTTGCAGATCCCGTAAATACCCTAATGGGTTTATTGAAGGCCACCAGACTTGACATTCATTGCCACTAGCTCAGAGAAATCTTTTTGATCACAAATGACAACCAATTTTAATCAATGGAAAAACAATTTTGAATCATTTTTGTGAAATTGCTCACCATTGCAGATAAATGCAGCTCTCTGCTCTCGCTTCATCTCCATAATCACTCTCCATGTGCTATATCATAATCTGACATTCCAGCAGTTCTTTATAGCTCCAGAGGCTTCAAATACTACCTTAAAGGCCCTTTGCTTTTGCTCTCCTTACCTTTGTAGTTACGTTACAACAAGATGCTGCTCGCAGCCTCTAGCTTCAGTTTGTTTGTGATTTCAGCTGCATAGGTAAGGAAGCCATTGGTCACACTGTCTACTCTTAGGTCTGTCCTGTCTGTGGTCACACAAGCCCAGTCCCAGGACTCGTGGCTGCCACTATCCTTCCTGCAGCAATGTGTCTTGACTCAATTATTCATAGCACAGATACCATCAGCTGTTCCAACCTGGTAGTCACCCTTTAAAATGAGTGCACTATCTTGTCCAAGGCAGCTAAGGGCAGTCTTTCTGACCAAGAAGGGAACTGGCCAGTGGTCCGAAGCTTTCCAGAAATACTGAATACTGCAATTGAAAAGCAAAGGAAGAGCTGATCTACTCACAACTAAATGATCAATTCCTGTGCCCCTCTGAATCCCCAGCCAATGGTACATAATTGATGAAGCTCAGAAAGGAATGATCAAAGTCACAACTGAGGCCTCATTTGTATCTGGGTCGATAGGCCCATCAACTACTTGATAATCTTGGAAATATAAGCGATGCACATTGACCATTCCACGTGATTCCTGTAAGTTAAGGGCACAAATCAGTTCCTGGGAAAGGAAAAGCCCAGTCTCAGATTTTTTACCATTGAAGCATTGGTATTTCAGGTTTCAGAAGAGAGGTCAGCCCTTTAGAAGTCCTTATGCTCCTATGGTGGTACCACCGAGGTAGACTGAGGATGTTTGCTGATGCAGCATCCAGCTAAATGCACATACTACCCATGCTTTTGTTCAATGACCTCATGTACACTGACATGTTTCCATCTCCTCTCCAGTCTGCATTTCAAACTGAACATTTTGAGGTACTGGTCCTACACAATGGCATCAAATGATGGCATCCATACTGAGATCTTCAATCAGGGTACCTCTCAAGGACATCCACAATCAGGTCCCTAGCCGTTAACATAGTTGCTGATATATGATCACTCGCTCAGGAGGTTCCTGGCATCACTACCTAACCCTGCCTTCTGTTGAGATGTTGGCCCATCAGGAAAAATAAACAATTCAACTGTGTTCCTCAAAAGAATCTGAATTTTGTTTCATCCGTTGAGTGTCTGAAACATGCAGAAACTCGTCACCATGTTAAACAGTCTCTGTACTAAGCTACTGAGAAATCTACACATGTAGAGTTTCACAGTCCACACTCTCTCCCTATAGGGACACAGTCTAGAAAACTTAGGTGCTGGCTGTCAAGTGAGCACAGGGATACTGATGGAATTTAACCAGCTAAAACCATGCAGGTTATCGGTAAAGAGCAATGGTAAGCTAGTCCAGCTAGGAACAGCTTAGCTGTTAGGGCACTGACCTGTGGGTTATGTGGAACTGAGTAGGAAGGACCCCAGTCCCCATTGACAGGTCAACCATTCCAGATTCCTTCTGTGAACCAGACTGGCTGGTTAGTCATCAACAGTGCCCAGAATGCTGTGGATCTGCCTGATTCAGGTGTTGGATTCCCGAAACTGCCACAGAGTGTTGATTTAGTTCTGAATTTCTGTCACCAGGTATGTGATCTTGGAGCCACTTGACTTCAAAGAGACCCTACATACCCACTCCCTCAAGTAGGATAGTTCATTAGGCAGCTGACAAGCTCGGGCTTAAGCCCTGGGCATGTGGGTGGAAGGTACCAGGAGCTCCTAATGAGCAGAATGCTGAGCAGCTTAACTGAGCCCATTGCCACCATCCTCCTAACCGCAGCATGGATGCACATCACATCACATCACATCGAATGGTGCTTCTACCAGTTGGACGCCCAGAGGTACAATTCTGCTTGCTTCTTTACAACTCAACCAAGGTAGGTAGAGCCCAGGAGAGACGACAAGTGGTCATAACTAGCTTCCAGCAGCTGTTGTCCCAAGTCATAGAGTTTCACCATCATCTATACACTGGACATATGTTCAGCTTGGTGGAAGGATGTACACATCGCAGCACCTTGATGTTCTACGCTGCTGATTCCAAGGTCCTGGGGAAAAGGAGCTAGGGTTGACGTGTGATGCAATGTCTTGTACACGGGGAGGAGGGAAGCTGAATTTTCCAAATTCAGAATGGTCAGCTCATTTAAATAATACACATTTCTCACAAGAGTAGGGAGTGCAATGAACGAAATGAGTGGGAATGAGGAGAGCAGTAGCTCTTAAAGGGTTAAACATTGATGTTTGTTGTGGCTGTGTGGACCAGGAGGAATGGACACTCACATGGTTGGGCGGGGCGGGGGGGGGGGTGGAACTGCCCCCTTCAATGGAGATTTGTTGGATGTTCTATTGGACAAAGTGCAACAGTGAAAGATAAAGAAAATACAAACTTGCACTGATACAGAATCTTATCACATGTTCAGGATGCCCCAAAGCACTTCCCAGCCAATGAATTACATTTCTAAAGTGTAGTCATGTTATTATGTAGGCACATGTGGCAACCAATTCACATACAGCAAGGTCCTACAAATAGAGTATGGTTGCTTAGTGGTGGTGGTAATGAACTGCCGGCTTAGGGGTCATGAGTTCAAATCCCACCATGGCAATGAGGAACTGAATTCAATAAATCTGCTAATTTGTTGGCTGGCATCAGAAAAATTGACCATGAAAGCTACTGGATTGTTGTAAAAACTCTTTTGGGAAAGGAACCTGCCAATCCTGACCTGGCCTACATGTGACTCCAGTCCCATGTTATATAGTTGAATCCTAATGTCCTTAAGACAATTAGGGATGGGCATTAAATGCTGCCTTGCTAGTCATAGGGGCATAGTAACAGGTGTAGGTCATTCAGCCCCTTAAGCCTGTGTCACCCACATTCCAAGAATAATTGAGATATCTAGTGAATGAGTTTGTTTCTGGTGGTGTTGGCTAAGGGATGAATGTTGACCAGGACACCCGGAGAACTCCCTGCTCTTCTTCGGCCATTGAATCATTTACATCTACCTGAACAGACAGGGTTCTGACGAAGGGTCATCGACCTGAAATGTTAACTCTGTTTCTTTCTCCATAGATGCTGCCTGAATTGTTCAGCATTTCCAGCATTTTCTGTTTTTATTTATGAACAGACAGGGCCTCAGTTTAACAGCTCATTAGAAAGATGGTACCTCCAACAATGCAACTGAGCACTACATGGTCAGCCTGAATTATGTGCACAGTGAGGCTTGAGCCCCACAACCTGCTGACTCAAGGATAACTGCTACCATTGAGCTAAATATAACACATATCTAGGGGAGATGTAAGAGTGGGCAGAGAGCATGACAGGAGGTGATGCACAGAATGAATGCTGTATCCCACATCCAAACGTCCTATTGTGGCCTCTTGTGCATCTCCGATTTTCTTTGTTCCACCTTTGGCGGCCATGCCTTCAGCTGCCTAAACACTGGAATTCCCCCTCACAAACCTCTCTGCCTCTCTCTCCTCCTTTAAGACGCTCCTTAAATCCTACTTCTTTGACCAAATTTTTGGTTACCTATCTGAATATCTCCTTATGTGGCTCGGTGTCATAATTTTGTTTGATAATCACTCCTGTAAAGCTTTTTGGACATTTTACTATGTTAAAGGTGCAAGACAGATGCAAGTTGTTGTTGTCATGGGAGCAGAAATTCTCATGCCTGAGGGTGTGCCCAGGTAAGCTTGCCCCAGGTGTGACAACTCAAATTGAATGTGTCCATAGTATATGCATGACAGAAGTGCTGTAACAGAGGTCCACAGCACAGATGCAGTTGTTCTTAATGAACTCTGTGACTGCAGCTATTGAGGCTTTGTGCTCCAACTTACAGACGGTGTTCAGATCCCACTTGGGAAGGCCAGGGGATCAGCTCTCAAATAGTGTCCAACGGTCTGTTCTCACACAGATCCGCATACCCAGCAGCTGCGGCATTGCAGGAGATATGGATCAGCAGCTACATCTCACATCTGCCCATCCCAGTCAAACCCCTCAGAGGACTGAAGAAGTGGCAAGTACTGGACCAGAGCACCCAGCCTGCTGAAGGGCCGACTTAGCACAGAAGATCAGCGCTACAGCCATGTCAAGCGGCCTCGTTGGGGAGCAGCAGGCTGTCACTACATCCACTCCTCACACTGAGGTAGAACTTGGAAGGAGCACAAGATTATGTAGCGGGCAAGCAGCAAAGAAGCAAACAGTAAAAGCTCACAGGCAGAACTATAGAAGGGAAATAAGCAGCTTGGACCTTCTTTGGAATGAGGTGCATAGCTTTATTCTCAAAAGGGGCAGGTGGGGGGTTAGAGAGGCAAGATATTGGAGGCAGTGGTATTAGGCAGATCATGCTGTGCGTGGAGCCAGTGTATTATATGAAGACTACAGGACTGTTCTAGTAGGGGAACATTACAGATCTTAGTGTAACTCAGTGACTGATGCATAGGTCTTCCTGGTTCACATTGCCTTCAAACATTTCTTCTACCTCCTCCTCTGCTTCCTGTACAATTTTCAGGCTTAGCTTCCTCCTCTTGATGAATGGATTCTCTTATCTGGATAGCAATATTCGGTAATATATCGCAGACAGATAACCTTTGATAGCTTGCCAGGGCTGTAGAGCAGTATCTGGGCTGTCCAAACATTGAATCTTTGCTTCAGCCAATTGTATGTTCTCCCAGAATTTGAGTGGAAACTTTGCTGTGTCTGTGTTCCACCTCAAAGGTGTCAACAGGCAGGACTCCAGTGGGTAGCCATTGTCCCCTGGCAGTCAGCCATTCAGTGTCCCTGCTCCTTCAAATAGGAGCTTGACGGACTGCAGCAAAATGAAGGCAATGTGGCTACTGTCGCGTATCACTCAGTAACTTGTACCATCCTGCTCCTGTGGTCTCGCACCACCAGCACACATAAGGAATGGAAGCCTTTTCTGTTTATACATGTCATGGGTTCATTGTTAAGGGTACTGATAGCTATGAGACCCTGCACTTTCGGAAAAAGTGCTGCACCCTCTGCTGCTCTTGCCTTCTTTCTGAGGGCAATGTGATTGAAGTGTTTTCCCTGGCAAACAAGGTTTCAGTCCCTTGAATTATGTGGAAGGCTAATTAAAGCGACAATGACACCAGTGGTGACTTGGAAAGATATAATCCCCACAAAAAATATTAGAACACTGGTAACCTACAAAGCAACAGGCATGGCTACCTGTGTGGTATATTTAAAATGAAGCTCAGGCTTGACCAATACCGTAACTCTGTGACAACCTTTCTTGTGACAGTGAGTGAAGACATATATCCTTGGACATCCACAAGTAGGTCTGCCGAAGTCTGAAGACAAAGCTGAATGGGCATGAGCTGCCCGAGATGTAAGTGCATAATCCCTTTATTCCCTCTGCCTCAACTCCTCTTCCTCCTGCAAATCAATCACTATCTTTAGAAGGAGTGAGCCTTTGACATTCCCACCTCTGAGTCGGAAGGTGCAGGGTTCAAACCCTCACTCCAGACAGTCCCGGCATGTGGAGACCAGACCTCCAGACAGTCCCAGCGAGTGGGACGGGAGCTCCAGACAGTCCCGGCGAGTGGAGACCAGACCTCCAGACAGTCCCGGCGAGTGGAGACCAGACCTCCAGACAGTCCCGGCGAGTGGGACGGGAGCTCCAGACAGTCCCGGTGCGTGGGACGGGAGATCCAGTCCCGGCGAGTGGGGACGGGAGCTCCAGACAGTCCCGGCGAGTGGGGACCGGAGTTCCAGACAGTCCCGGTGCGTGGGACGGGAGATCCAGTCCCGGCGAGTGGGGACGGGAACTCCAGACAGTCCTGGCGAGTGGGGACCGGAGTTCCAGACAGTCCCGGTGCGTGGGACGGGAGATCCAGTCCCGGCGAGTGGGGACGGGAGCTCCAGACAGTCCTGGCGAGTGGGGACCGGAGTTCCAGACAGTCCCGGTGCGTTGGACGGGAGATCCAGACAGTCCCGGTGCGTGGAGACCGGAGCTCCGGACAATCCCAGTGCGTGGAGACCGGAGCTCCGGACAATCCCAGTGCGTGGAGACCGGAGCTCCGGACAATCCCAGTGAGTGGAGACTGGAGCTCCAGACAGTCCCAGCGAGGGGAGACCGGAGCTCCAGACAGTCCCGGCGAGTGGAGACCGGAGCTCCAGACAGTCCCGGCGAGGGGAGACCGGAGCTCCAGACAGTCCCGGCGAGTGGAGACCGGAGCTCCAGACAGTCCCGGCGAGGGGAGACCGGAGCTCCAGACAGTCCCGGCGAGGGGAGACCGGAGCTCCAGACAGTCCCAGCGAGTGGAGACCGGAGCTCCAGACAGTCCCGGCGAGGGGAGACCGGAGCTCCAGACAGTCCCGGCGAGGGGAGACCGGAGCTCCAGACAGTCCCGGCGAGTGGAGACAGGAGCTCCAGACAGTCCCAGCGAGTGGAGACCGGAGCTCCAGACAATCCCAGTGCGTGGAGACCGGAGCTCCGGACAATCCCAGTGCGTGGAGACCGGAGCTCCGGACAATCCCAGTGCGTGGAGACCGGAGCTCCGGACAATCCCAGTGCGTGGAGACTGGAGCTCCGGCTCTGAATTCTGGGTTGACATCCAGTGAGATACTCAAGTCAGGTGGGTGTGGGTGACCCACCCTCATTGTATGGGTTGTGAGAGCCCAGAAAACTCTCCTGTCGTATAGGACTATTCCCCCCCTATAGCTGGTATTAAGATGGTTATGGCCATGAAAGAAGTGTTCATGTCACGGCCTCTCAGACTGTTAAACAACTTCACACTATTCTCTCAAGGAAGAGTGCGAAGATACAAAAACAAAAATTGCCTTTAGAAGGCCCAATGAAAAGCCTATGCTGAGCAGTTTGGTTACTGTTAATGGAACAGCTGCTGTCACCAACAGTGGTGTGGGAAAAGAGTTGCAAAGGGAGTCTTGCAGTTCAAAAATGCAGCAGTAGTACCTCATGCATCAGAAGATCCAGCCTATTTACCCAAATCATCAAAGAAAATTAGTAAATGACTTAGGAAGGCAGAGGAAACCAGGCTGCTAAAAGAAGCAAGGGAGGAAATAAATGGTTCTGACCATCATTTTCCAATCCTCACTGGATACAGGCGTGGTGCTGGAGGATTGGAGGACTGCTAATGTTGTACCATTGTTTAAAAGGGAAGCGAGGGATAGACTAAGTAATTACAGGCCAGTCAGTCTAACCTCGGCGGTGGGCAAATTATTGGACTCAATTCTGAGGGAGAGGATAAACCGTCACTTAGAACAGCACGGATTAATCAAGGACAGTTAGCATGGATTTGTTAAGGGAAGGTGTCTGACTAACTTGATTGAATATTTTGAGGAGGTAACAAGGAGGGTCGATGAGGGTAATGCGTTTGATGTAGTCTACATGGACTTTAGCAAGGCTTTTGACAAGGTCCCACATGGCAGACTGGTCAAAAAAATACAAGCCCATGGGATCCAAGGGAGAGTGGCAAGCTGGATCCAAAATTAGCTCAGTGGCAGGAAGCAAAGGGTAATGGTTGACGGGTGTTTTTGTGATTGGGAGGTTGTTTCCAGTGGGGTTCCGCAGGGCTCAGTATTAGGTCCCTTGCTTTTTGTGATATATATTCATGGTTTGGACTTAAATGTAGGGGGCATGATTTAGAAGTTTGCAGATGATACAAAAATTGGCCATGCAGTTGATAGTGAGGAGGAAAGCTGGAGACTGCAGGAAGATATCAATGGACTAGTCAGGTGGGCAGAAAAGTGGGAAATGGAATTCAATCTGGAGAAGTGTGAGGTAATGCATTTGAGGAGGGCAAACAAGGCAAGGGAGTACACAATAAATGGGAGGATACTGGGAGGTGCAGAGGAACAGAGGCATCTTGGAGTGCATGTCCACAGATCCCTGAAGGTAGCAGGATAGGTAGATAAGGTGGTTAAGAAGGCAGATGGAATACTTTCCTTTATTAGCCAAGGCATAGAACATAAGAGCAGGGAGGTTATGCTGGAACTGTGTAAAACATTGGTTAGGCCACAGCTTGAGAACTGCGTACAGTTCTGGTCACCACATTACAGGAAGGATGTGATTGCACTCGAGGGGGTACAGAGGAGATTTCACAGGATGTTGCCAGGACTGGAGAATTTTAGCTATGAGGAAAGATTGGATAGGCTGGGGTTGTTCTCTTTGGAACAGAGGAGGGTGAGGGGAGATTTAATTGAGGTGTACAAAATTAAGAGGGGCCTAGATGGAGTGGATAGGAAGGACCTATTTCCCTTAGCAGAGAAGTCAATAAACAGGGGGCATAGATTTAAAGTGATTGGTAGAAGGATTAGAGGGGAGCTGAGGAGAATTTTTTTCACCCAGAGGGTGATGGGGGTCTGGAACTCACTGCCTGAAAGGGTGGTAGAGGCAGAAACCCTCAAAAAAGTACCTGGATGTGCATCTGAAGTGCTGTTACTTACAAGGCTATGGACCAAGTACTGGAAAGTGGGATTAGGCTGGGTGGCTCATTTTTGGCCGGCGCAGTCACGATGGGCTGAATGGCCTCCTTTTGTGCCATAAATTTTCTATGATTCTATGTTTCTAGAATGGGTGGGGCTCATGGATTTCTAAGATTGAGACCACTCATGCGGTTGCCTCTGCTGCTTCCTCCCCCTCTAGCCTTTAACCTCTCCATCTCTATACCCTCATCTCACCAACTCCCTTCCTGCCTTCTCTAATCTCATCTCATCCACGAAAGCCAACTATTGCTCTCCCGATCCCATCTCACTCAATTCCTCTTCCTGGCCGCTATGCTAGTTGATATCATCAATATCTCCCTACCTTCAGGTGACTTCGAGCTTCCCTTCAAAACCACTACTATTGTCAAAACAAATTCTTGACTCCGCTTACCGTGCCCTCTCCAATCTCCCCTTCCTCTCTGAAGTCCTTGGATGTGTTGCTGCCTGTCGTCCATGCCCATCTCTCCAGAAACTCCCTGTTCGAATCCTCCAATCCAGCTTCCAATGTTCTCAGAGCACTGAAAAGGCCCCATCCAGTCATGAATGGTATCCCCTATGATTGTGCTCGTGGTGGATTAACCCTCCTTGACTTATTTTGGCATGACATGGTTGATCACACCAGTCTCCATCAACATCTCTCCTCTGTTGTCCATCTCTGCGAGACCACCCTTGCATGGTTCCAGCCATTGCATCTCCAGTAATGTGTTCCCTTTCCACCCCTGCACCGTCACTTCTGGAGTTCCCCAAAAATCAATGCTGGGTTCCCTCCTCATCCTGATCGACTTGTTGATTCTTGGTAACATATCCACTGACATTGGTGATGACACCAAGTTCTACCTTTCCACCATTTATCTCAACCTCTCCATTCCCTCTCTGCTTATCCGACATCAAGTCCAGCTCAAAATTAGTAAGGCCAAAGCCCATGCTACCCTTATTGTAAATTTTGCTCCCTCACCACTGATTCTTTACCTACCTCGTCACTTTCTCAAGCTGATTCAGACCACTTATAACCTTGGTGTCTTGACCCTGAGCTGAACATTAAACCTCTATTATGTCCATCACTAAGATCTTTTACTTCCACCTCTACAACACTGTCCATCTCTATTTCTACAGGGTTGCTTGTTCATAAATCTTTGGGGGGTGAGCAGCATGATTAAAATGTTAATGCGTTATTTGGCAAACTAATATGTGAAGGGATTCGCAAAATTTCACATGTTCCCCCCACCCCGAAGATTTATTGGAGTTATTAAAGAAACCCTGGTGTGACTGTTTTAAAAAAATCCAAGGTCTCTCAAAATGGCTGCAGTCAGACACATGGCCGAGGACCGGCAGATTTGAAATTGCATTCTCAACAACTTGGCAGGCTTCGTGTCTCAGACAGGTTTCTTTAAACAATGCAGTTGCATCCTAGCCCTGAGGCAAGCTATCAACATGGCCGGCCAACACATCAAAATTCGAGCAGGAAGTGATCGCAGGACAAAAGGTGAACCATCAAGGTACATTCGGAACAATGGTAAAGCAGTTAGCGAACAGATCGATACAGGAAATGGCCATTAATGTAAATGGGCCAGAGATGGGGTCCTTTGTCTTTCGTTTCGTGCTTAAATCAAACAATGAAGCAAGCTGATAAGGTATGAAAAAACCTGTTACCAAGAGGGTATAACTGGAGCTGCCCAGTATATCTCTGGGTAGGAGCTGCTCTCTTCGCCTCTTGGCCCTATCCTGTCTGTCTGCTAGCAACTAAGAAGGAAGCCATCCAGTAAACCTCGCAACCACATGTCGACGGCAGCAGCAGGCACAGGGGCCAGGCCTTTTCATCTGTTTTCACCGGTGAGCATTAATTTTCTGGCCGCCACAAGACAACCGAGCATAAGTGTAAGGTTGGGGGTTAAGGGATATTGCTAAACTTGTGATTTTAGAATTTTCCCTCGATGTGTCCGTTTCTTTCAATCCGATAAGTGTAAGACTGTATTACATCCATAGCGATTTCTTTATCTTCTGTATTATACTGTTTACCTTGTAGTTTTAGTTTTCTTATTAATAAACATTGGTTTTCCTTGTACCAATCCACTGGTCTGTTTGTCTGTCTTTGTTACCACTCGATAAGTCCTCAGCTCAGAATCAGGAAGGGGTAAGCGATTCGTAACCGCACTGCGGGCAGGGCAGCTCAGGAAAAACATAACTGGCTGACCTATTATAAGCCCGAGAAACAGTAAAAAAAGAAACCCCTTACAGAAATGGCGAGTCAGGCAGGAGCTGAGGCGAAAGTGTGTAACAAGACAGACAGTGGTGCGGAGGAGGAATCCGCAATGGAGATAAGGTTGTCTGCCTATGTGTGCGGCAAGGTAAATATCGCGAAAAAGTGGGTGGGCGATATGTTAAAGGCCGAGCGTCCCATAGATGCAGCCATCCAGTGGACAGCAAGTAAACAGTATAAGAAAGGTATTGAGAAGGCGGTCTGGCTCTTGTGTTTTAAAAAGCAGGTCTTTGTACTAGACCGTGCTGTAGCAGTACAAGCAGCCAAGATTAAACAGTTGACCCTAGAGCTGCAGGAAAAGACAGCAGCCGAAGAGCAAGGGGTAGCAGCGCTCCAGGCAATAAGCCAAGAAAGGGCGCAGATGGCAAGGGACCACCAGGCAAAGGTAGAGCGCCTGGAATACCAGATCGCTGAGCTCAAAAGTAGCACTAGAGGTAGAATGGAACACCTGGAATACCAGGTCAGAGAGGCGAGAGGCAGTGAGGTTAGGTTAATGGATAAGATCCACAGCCTCACGCAAGAATTAAAAGAGCAGGAGGAGAAAGTAGGCGAGGTAAAGGCAGCATATAAGCTGGCCTGCGCCCAGAGGTTTGAGGACGCAGATCATCGCCCCTGCAGGCAAGAAATAGAACGTTTGGGCATGGCCTTAGCGAGGGCGAAGGGCATGGTATGCCTCCTTAGCCCGAAGGCGAGCCAGTCGGATTTTACCGGCAACCCAAGCAGGGAAGTCCCACAGGCAGCTCCCAGAACGACACTGGTTAGGGAACCAGAGGCTTCACGGCCACCACCCATAGCCCCGAGTTTTCAGGAGGTCTGGCAGCAAGGGGGGGTGGAGGATGAAGCATTAGGGGAGACCCAGCAATTCCTGGTAGATGGACCAGGACCGGGACCAGTGTACCCCCTCCGACAACGGAGGTACGGCCCGCCCGCCGATGGCGAGGACCTAGGGGCCATCCAGAACCAGTTTGTAGTGCCGCATGGCACCCCACAGCTCAGGGCCATGGTTAGCCATATCCCTAAGCTTACAGTGAGGGGAGACCCCTCTCTACACTTCCGTGAGATAGAGCAGGCAGCGTGCGTTAATGACTGCGATGAAGCAGAACAAGCAAAAATGCTGCTGTTTTCTCTGGGGGGTGACCTCCTCCAAACCTTATTAGATGAGTGCAAAAGGGGGCAGAAAGATTACGAGGAGTTAAGGGATGAGATATTGGAGGCCATGGGACTAAATGATGGGAGTCCGTTCGCCCGGGTCGGAAAAACGGTACAGCTCCCTGGGGAGTCCCCACAGGCTTTCGCAGACAGGCTGTGGCCAGTCTACCGGAACGCATGCCCGGGAATGCCAGGGCGGACACTCCTGAACAGAGATCAATTAGCCCACTGGCTCCGCTGTCTCATGACAAACTGCCTGCCCCAAATTCGAACACGAGCTGCGGCCTGGTTTGACCCCCGTAGCCCCCAGACCACCGAGGAAACGGTGATCCGCCAGCTCACGATAGCATTTAAAAATATCAGGGGTATCGAGACGCCCCAACCCAAGGGGAAAGTCCACGAGGTTAAATCAGGGGCCCAGCATAAAAGGGAATGGCACCAGGAAGGGAATCGTCCCGCCCAGGCTAAGTTAAACTGCTATGGGTGCAGGAAGAACGGCCACTGGCGCAAAGATTGTAAAAACCCCTGGAAGGATACCAAGGGAAAGAATCCCACCGCCCCAGCCCAAAAGGCAGCGACGGGGGAGGCAGAGACAGGAACTGCCCCCGCTGCCATGGAGTCATTTTTTGAGGCCATGCGATCTTTTATGGCCAGCCAGGGAAGAATAGCAGCCACTACCGGTGTGGTCGCTCCCTCAGCCCCCCCTGACGATGCCCCGCTATGACTAGAGAAGAAAGCGCAGATCGGTCAGCAGGAGGTAAAATTCTTGGGCCTGACCGTCCACGCAGGGGAACGAGCCATAGACAAGGCTAGGAGGGAAGGGGCCCAAGAGCTACCGTTCTCCAGTACTGTGGAGGCGAAAAAGCAGGCAGCTGGGATCCAACCTGAGGTTAGAAATCCCCAGCTCCCAGCTCCCAGGCAGCACCTGCAGGTGCAGTCAGGGGAGGAGTCACCCAGACCCCTGTCCAAACCATTCCCCCTCTCTTCTGGGACTCAGGTGGGGAGGAGGAGGAGCCCGAGGCAGGTAGCCCCGCCCCCGACCCAGGTTTTGAACCTGGAGAGGAAGACTCTCAGCAACAGGCAGCAAACAGCAGGGGGTTGCCTGTCCCCAGCTCAGACTTGGGAAGGGAGGAGCCACAGGGGAAAAGCCCCCAGCCAGCGAGGGCTGCGACCCACAGCAAGGGTCCGCTCGCCAGGGTAGCCCCACCAACAGCACTTCCTAGGAGGTCCCCTCGGACACCCCAGCCTAGGAAGGCATGGTCGCCGGCTCCCCAGTTTAAAAGGGCTACCTCCCGTGCTCAAGTTAAGTCGAAAGACAAAGGTCCTCAGCCAGCAGTCGCGGGCTGTGAGGGACCGGAAGTAAAGCTCAGTACAGCCACGCCGCAGGGAGCAGCCTGCAGCAGTCCTGACAGAATTTGAGCTGGCCGCTCGGAGACGGGCGGCGGATGTATATAACTTTAGCAGTTCAGTTTGTAGTTTTAAGTTAAGATGTATAGGTTTATTATAAGGTGTGGAACCGTAATGTAATTTTAAGATGGAACCGTTCCAGTGTTGTCTACGTGAGCCGAGGTCCAGGGACCCGCTCACACTTCACCCGAGCCAGGCAGCCTATATGGGGCCCGGCCAGACGTTAAATTTTATCAGTTTGATTTTTCAGATGGTGACAGAACCAGACTAAACACCCACGAGCTTTTGGACGGGATTGGGAGACAAAGAAGGGGTGTTTTTAACGATGTCTTAACTGGTTTTAACATGGGGTCTCCTGTCATCAACAGCTGAGATGACATCGAGCTGCAGACCCAGATTAATGGTTTAAAAATGCAATTGTACAGGGTGGAGAACATTGGTGTCATTCAGGGGGGTGCACACGTTCGTTTCACAGCGGTCCCGCCCTACGTCATAAAGTGGGAGCACACTATGACGGGTACTGACCTCTCGGGGTGCCAGAGCCGGGGATCACACATAATCCTGTGTCCCCAGCACTTGAACGCCTATTCAAAACCGCAGTGCGGGTTCAGAGCTGCTGACGCGAAGCCTATAAACTGCACCATGGAAGCCATGGCACAAGGCCATGTTCCCCCACAGGTGGCGTATATAGGAGGTGGGACATATTGCGTCACCACAGCAGCGTCTCACTACCAGCATGGTCAGCACAGCTGGTGCGCGGTGAGTGACAGCAGTTTCTGCTTTAAACCCCAGGCAGAAGTTCAAGTGGCACAGATACGAATTGTCCCCATCCCTGAACCATCCACTGTTCACCTCACTGTGAAAGAGAATTTCACCAACCTCCAAAAGTATGTAGCCCACTTTGGCTATCAGATCCCCCCTCTCCCAGAACACCTCGTTAAATTATTAAAAGCAGTAGGGGTGTCCCAAAAACACTTTTACACGCTGGAACAGAAGACTGTCCAGATAGGGGCCGATATTCTGAGTATTACGACCCCACCCTGGTGGGACATCTTTGAGAATATAGAGGTCCCCTCCTGGATTCGTCTGGCATCACATGTGCTAGTAATCTGTCAGCTCGGGATCGTCCTCTACCTGGTTTGCGTCCAGTGTAGGAATAGGGGTCTCGAGGTAGTAGTTACAACACAAAGGGTATGGAAGGACCAGTATGCTCGGGTAGACGAAACACCCGTGTGAGTTCGGGGACGCATCCCTTGCGAGTGATGGCAGCCTGCTTCATTATTTTAATAAAGATGGTCCCTTCCGTTTGTTGTTTTCAATAAAGTAAGTTTACGTTTTGATGTTATTTTGAATAAAGATTGTTCATTGTTGTGTTGTATAGTATGCGAAATACTGTTTCATCCCAAGTGGTGCAGGGGTATTTGGACCCCTCCGTGCTGGGATTGTTGTAATTCAACCTTGTTTTCTATCCGAATGCCTGCCATACACTGGGGTTCTCTCCAAGTAAGGGAATGTATGTGTCGAGGGATTAGGGATAGGTAAATAAAGGGGAAGGTTGTTTGCGACAGTCAGAAATCTTTGCTCACCTTGCATGGACACTTCAAGCAAGTTTAAGTATCCACAGGGGGGAGTGAAGGGATTCGCAAAATTTCACATGTTCCCCCCACCCCGAAGATTTATTGGAGTTATTAAATAAACCCTGGTGTGACTGTTTTAAAAAAATCCAAGGTCTCTCAAAATGGCTGCAGTCAGACACATGGCCGAGGACCGGCAGATTTGAAATTGCATTCTCAACAACTTGGCAGGCTTCGTGTCTCAGACAGGTTTCTTTAAACAATGCAGTTGCATCCTAGCCCTGAGGCAAGCTATCAACATGGCCGGCCAACACATCAAAATTCGAGCAGGAAGTGATCGCAGGACAAAAGGTGAACCATCAAGGTACATTCGGAACAATGGTGAAGCAGTTAGCATACAGATCGATACAGGAAACGGCCATTAATGTAAATGGGCCAGAGATGGGGTCCTTTGTCTTACGTTTCGTGCTTAAATCAAACAATGAAGCAAGCTGATAAGGTATGAAAAAACCTGTTACCAAGAGGGTATAACTGGAGCTGCCCAGTATATCTCTGGGTAGGAGCTGCTCTCTTCGCCTCTTGGCCCTATCCTGTCTGTCTGCTAGCAACTGAGAAGGAAGCCATTCAGTAAACCTCGCAACCACATGTCGACGGCAGCAGCAGGCACAGGGGCCAGGCCTTTTCATCTGTTTTCACCGGTGAGCATTAATTTTCTGGCCGCCACAAGACAACCTAGCATAAGTGTAAGGTTGGGGGTTAAGGGATATTGCTAAACTTGTGATTTTAGAATTTTCCCTCGATGTGTCCGTTTCTTTCAATCCGATAAGTGTAAGACTGTATTACATCCATAGCGATTTCTTTATCTTCTGTATTATACTGTTTACCTTGTAGTTTTAGTTTTCTTATTAATAAACATTGGTTTTCCTTGTACCAATCCACTGGTCTGTTTGTCTGTCTTTGTTACCACTCGATAAGTCCTCAGCTCAGAATCAGGAAGGGGTAAGCGATTCGCAACCGCACTGCGGGCAGGGCAGCTCAGGAAAAACATAACTGGCTGACCTATTATAAGCCCGAGAAACAGTAAAAAAAGAAACCCCTTACATATGTAATATCTGATTATGGTCATGTGTTAAGATAGTTTAGTGTTGATGTAGAAAGTCCCAGCAATAAAATACAAATATAACCAGCCACCTACTAAGGTGCGAAAACTGTTAACATTTGCTGCCATAACGTCTTTGAAGGAATTGGTTGAACTTCAAACGGTAAAATGTCCTTAACACTCAAGAATCCATTAATGTTCAACAGCTGGCATAGACGCTAAATCGAAGTTTGAAACGCATCGAACTCCGTGGGTATTTGGTGCTTACACGTAACATCTCATCCTCAAGGATGCGTTCTATTTACCGAGGAACAAGAAAACGGTCATTTGATTCAGCCAAAGGAACTGTAAGAAAAAGTCAAAGCAGCTTTCACTTTACCCATGGACAGCCTAATAATTGAATTGCTAAATTAACTTCTAATTTAGACGGTTCCCAGTTAGGCTGTTTAATACTTTGCCTGTATTCTTATTCTTTCAATTGTAGATCCATTTGACAGTCGTCTAGTGTGTACCAAGTGGTCTAACATTGTGATATTTCCCATCTTCTAGATTGACAGGAGGCCGATAATGCGATTTGCAGCACCCTGTAATGCTGGTACACAATGGGCACTGACCCTATGGGCCGATGGAGCAGAATAGTAACAAACAGGCTGCTTCCCACATCTCCGAATAGCGTATCTCAGAATCAAAATGGTGGAGACTGCAGATAGCAGGTGGCCTCCTCAAGATCAGTATGGGAGGAAAGAGAAACAGATTACAACAAGGCTCGCTCCTGTATATTCCCAAAGTAACTATTAGGAAATTAACAATTACCAAAATAACTCCATCTATTTTGTATCTTTAACTTTTATTCAAGATTTGAACAAAGTATAAAATTAAAAACACACATATTACTATTCCACACAGAGAGAAATTCAGTATCGACACAACGTAATTACACAAGTTTCTAAAACCTAATTCATGTTGTTACTGTGCTTTGAAAACACCTCCTTATGATGAGCATAAAATCTCCTGTTTTGCAGATTGTGATGTGAATGGGATTGCCCAGATTCTCACAGGACGAGGGTTTTCCTGAAGTCATAAAAATTCCAGTGAGAAAATAATATTGCCGGAGTGCGGGAGGAATTCCGGAAACAGTAAGAGAGGAATAAGATTAAAAAATATTCAGGTGGAAGCGTGAGTCGGTACGTTCGACCCTAGCACACCGCGCCATGAAGCGTGAGTCGGTATGTTCACCCCGAGCACACCGCGCCATGAAGCGTGAGTCGGTACGTTCGACCCGAGCACACCGCGCCATGAAGCGTGAGTCGGTACGTTCGACCCGAGCACACCGCGCCATGAAGCGTGAGTCGGTACGTTCACCCCGAGCACACCGTGCCATGAAGCGTGAGTCGGTACGTTCGACCCGAGCACACCGCGCCATGAAGCGTGAGTCGGTACGTTCACCCCGAGCACACCGCGCCATGAAGCGTGAGTCGGTACGTTCACCCCGAGCACACCGCGCCATGAAGCGTGAGTCGGTACGTTCACCCCGAGCACACCGTGCCATGAAGCGTGAGTCGGTACGTTCACCCCGAGCACACCGCGCCATGAAGCGTGAGTCGGTACGTTCACCCCGAGCACACCACGCCATGAAGCGTGAGTCGGTACGTTCACCCCGAGCACACCACGCCATGAAGCGTGAGTCGGTACGTTCGACCCGAGCACACCGCGCCATGAAGCGTGAGTCGGTACGTTCACCCCTAGCACACCGCGCCATGAAGCGTGAGTCGGTACGTTCACCCCGAGCACACCGCGCCATGAAGCGTGAGTCAGTACGTTCACCCCGAGCACACCGCGCCATGAAGCGTGAGTCGGTACGTTCACCCCGAGCACACCGCTCCATGAAGCGTGAGTCGGTACGTTCGACCCGAGCACACCGTGCCATGAAGCGTGAGTCGGTACGTTCACCCCGAGCACACCGCGCCATGAAGCGTGAGTCGGTACGTTCAGCCCGAGCACACCACGCCATGAAGCGTGAGTCGGTACGTTCGACCCGAGCACACCGCGCCATGAAGCGTGAGTCGGTACGTTCACCCCGAGCACACCGCACCATGAAGCGTGAGTCGGTACGTTCACCCAGAGCACACCGCGCCATGAAGCGTGAGTCGGTACGTTCACCCCGAGCACACCGTGCCATGAAGCGTGAGTCGGTACGTTCACCCCTAGCACACCGCGCCATGAAGCGTGAGTCGGTACGTTCACCCCGAGCACACCGCGCCATGAAGCGTGAGTCGGTACGTTCACCCCTAGCACACCGCGCCATGAAGCGTGAGTCGGTACGTTCACCCCGAGCACACCGTGCCATGAAGCGTGAGTCGGTACGTTCACCCCGAGCACACCGCTCCATGAAGCGTGAGTCGGTACGTTCGACCCGAGCACACCGCGCCATGAAGCGTGAGTCGGTACGTTCACCCCGAGCACACCGCGCCATGAAGCGTGAGTCAGTACGTTCACCCCGAGCACACCGCGCCATGAAGCGTGAGTCGGTACGTTCGACCCGAGCACACCGTGCCATGAAGCGTGAGTCGGTACGTTCGACCCGAGCACACCGCGCCATGAAGCGTGAGTCGGTACGTTCACCCCGAGCCATGAAGCGTGAGTCGGTACGTTCGACCCGAGCACACCGCGCCATGAAGCGTGAGTCGGTACGTTCAACGCTAGCACACCACGCCATGAAGCGTGAGTCGGTACGTTCACCCAGAGCCATGAAGCGTGAGTCGGTACGTTCACCCCGAGCACACCGTGCCATGAAGCGTGAGTCGGTACGTTCACCCCGAGCACACCGCGCCATGAAACGTGAGTCGGTACGTTCACCCCGAGCACACCGCGCCATGAAGCGTGAGTCGGTACGTTCGACCCGAGCACACCGCGCCATGAAACGTGAGTCGGTACGTTCAACGCTAGCACACCGCGCCATGAAGCGTGAGTCGGTACGTTCACCCCGAGCACACCGCGCCATGAAGCGTGAGTCGGTACGTTCACCCCGAGCACACCGCGCCATGAAGCGGGAGTCGGTACGTTCACCCCGAGCACACCGCGCCATGAAGCGTGAGTCGGTACGTTCACCCCGAGCACACCGCGCCATGAAGCGTGAGTCGGTACGTTCGACCCTAGCACACCGCGCCATGAAGCGTGAGTCGGTACGTTCACCCCGGGCACACCGCGCCATGAAGCGTGAGTCGGTACGTTCGACCCGAGCACACCGCGCCATGAAGCGTGAGTCGGTACGTTCACCCCGAGCACACCGCGCCATGAAGCGTGAGTCGGTACGTTCACCCCGAGCACACCGCGCCATGAAGCGTGAGTCGGTACGTTCACCCCGAGCACACCGCGCCATGAAGCGTGAGTCGGTACCTTCACCCCGAGCACACCGCGCCATGAAGCGTGAGTCGGTACGTTCACCCCGAGCACACCGCGCCATGAAGCGTGAGTCGGTACGTTCACCCCGAGCACACCGCGCCATGAAGCGTGAGTCGGTACGTTCACCCCGAGCACACCGCGCCATGAAGCGTGAGTCGGTACGTTCACCCCGAGCACACCGCGCCATGAAGCGTGAGTCGGTACGTTCACCCCGAGCACACCGCGCCATGAAGCGTGAGTCGGTACGTTCACCCCGAGCACACCGTGCCATGAAGCGTGAGTCGGTACGTTCACCCCGAGGACACCGCGCCATGAAGCGTGAGTCGGTACGTTCACCCCGAGCACACCGTGCCATGAAGCGTGAGTCGGTACGTTCGACCCGAGCACACCACGCCATGAAGCGTGAGTCGGTACGTTCACCCCGAGCACACCGCGCCATGAAGCGTGAGTCGGTACGTTCACCCCGAGCACACCGCGCCATGAAGCGTGAGTCGGTACGTTCGACCCTAGCACACCGCGCCATGAAGCGTGAGTCGGTACGTTCACCCCGAGCACACCGCGCCATGAAGCGTGAGTCGGTACGTTCGACCCGAGCACACCGCGCCATGAAGCGTGAGTCGGTACGTTCACCCCGAGCACACCGCGCCATGAAGCGTGAGTCGGTACGTTCACCCCGAGCACACCGCGCCATGAAGCGTGAGTCGGTACGTTCACCCCGAGCACACCACGCCATGAAGCGTGAGTCGGTACGTTCACCCCGAGCACACCGCGCCATGAAGCGTGAGTCGGTACGTTCACCCCGAGCACACCGCGCCATGAAGCGTGAGTCGGTACGTTCGACCCGAGCACACCGCGCCATGAAGCGTGAGTCGGTACGTTCACCCCGAGCACACCACGCCATGAAGCGTGAGTCGGTACGTTCGACCCTAGCACACCGCGCCATGAAGCGTGAGTCGGTACGTTCACCCCGAGCACACCGCGCCATGAAGCGTGAGTCGGTACGTTCACCCCGAGCACACCGCGCCATGAAGCGTGAGTCGGTACGTTCACCCCGAGCACACCGCGCCATGAAGCGTGAGTCGGTACGTTCGACCCGAGCACACCGCGCCATGAAGCGTGAGTCGGTACGTTCACCCCGAGCACACCGCGCCATGAAGCGTGAGTCGGTACGTTCGACCCGAGCACACCGCGCCATGAAGCGTGAGTCGGTACGTTCACCCCGAGCACACCGCGCCATGAAGCGTGAGTCGGTACGTTCACCCCGAGCACACCGCGCCATGAAGCGTGAGTCGGTACGTTCACCCCTAGCACACCGCGCCATGAAGCGTGAGTCGGTACGTTCACCCCGAGCACACCGCGCCATGAAGCGTGAGTCAGTACGTTCACCCCGAGCACACCGCGCCATGAAGCGTGAGTCGGTACGTTCACCCCGAGCACACCGCGCCATGAAGCGTGAGTCGGTACGTTCGACCCGAGCACACCGCGCCATGAAGCGTGAGTCAGTACGTTCGACCCGAGCACACCGCGCCATGAAGCGTGAGTCGGTACGTTCACCCCGAGCACACCGCGCCATGAAGCGTGAGTCGGTACGTTCACCCCGAGCACACCGCGCCATGAAGCGTGAGTCGGTACGTTCACCCCTAGCACACCGCGCCATGAAGCGTGAGTCGGTACGTTCACCCCGAGCACACCGCGCCATGAAGCGTGAGTCGGTACGTTCGACCCGAGCACACCGCGCCATGAAGCGTGAGTCAGTACGTTCGACCCGAGCACACCGCGCCATGAAGCGTGAGTCGGTACGTTCACCCCGAGCACACCGCGCCATGAAGCGTGAGTCGGTACGTTCACCCCTAGCACACCGCGCCATGAAGCGTGAGTCGGTACGTTCACCCCGAGCACACCGCGCCATGAAGCGTGAGTCGGTACGTTCACCCCGAGCACACCGCGCCATGAAGCGTGAGTCGGTACGTTCGACCCGAGCACACCGCGCCATGAAGTGTGAGTCGGTACGTTCGACCCGAGCACACCGCGCCATGAAGCGTGAGTCGGTACGTTCACCCCGAGCACACCGCGCCATGAAGCGTGAGTCGGTACGTTCAGCCCGAGCACACCGCGCCATGAAGCGTGAGTCGGTACGTTCACCCCGAGCACACCGCGCCATGAAGCGTGAGTCGGTACGTTCACCCCGAGCACACCGCGCCATGAAGCGTGAGTCGGTACGTTCACCCCGAGCACACCGCGCCATGAAGCGTGAGTCGGTACGTTCGACCCGAGCACACCGCGCCATGAAGCGTGAGTCGGTACGTTCACCCCGAGCACACCGCGCCATGAAGCGTGAGTCGGTACGTTCGACCCGAGCACACCGCGCCATGAAGCGTGAGTCGGTACGTTCACCCCGAGCACACCGCGCCATGAAGCGTGAGTCGGTACGTTCACCCCGAGCACACCGCGCCATGAAGCGTGAGTCGGTACGTTCACCCCTAGCACACCGTGCCATGAAGCGTGAGTCGGTACGTTCGACCCGAGCACACCGCGCCATGAAGCGTGAGTCGGTACGTTCGACCCGAGCACACCGCGCCATGAAGCGTGAGTCGGTACGTTCACCCCGAGCACACCGCGCCATGAAGCGTGAGTCGGTACGTTCGACCCGAGCACACCGCGCCATGAAGCGTGAGTCGGTACGTTCGACCCGAGCACACCGCGCCATGAAGCGTGAGTCGGTACGTTCACCCCGAGCACACCGCGCCATGAAGCGTGAGTCGGTACGTTCACCCCGAGCACACCGCGCCATGAAGCGTGAGTCGGTACGTTCACCCCGAGCACACCGCGCCATGAAGCGTGAGTCGGTACGTTCACCCCGAGCACACCGTGCCATGAAGCGTGAGTCGGTACGTTCACCCCGAGCACACCGCGCCATGAAGCGTGAGTCGGTACGTTCACCCCGAGCACACCGCGCCATGAAGCGTGAGTCGGTACGTTCACCCCGAGCACACCGCGCCATGAAGCGTGAGTCGGTACGTTCGACCCTAGCACACCGCGCCATGAAGCGTGAGTCGGTACGTTCACCCCGAGCACACCGCGCCATGAAGCGTGAGTCGGTACGTTCACCCCGAGCACACCGCGCCATGAAGCGTGAGTCGGTACGTTCACCCCGAGCACACCGCGCCATGAAGCGTGAGTCGGTACGTTCACCCCGAGCACACCGCGCCATGAAGCGTGAGTCGGTACGTTCACCCCGAGCACACCGCACCATGAAGCGTGAGTCGGTACGTTCACCCCGAGCACACCGCGCCATGAAGCGTGAGTCGGTACGTTCACCCCGAGCACACCGCGCCATGAAGCGTGAGTCGGTACGTTCACCCCGAGCACACCGCACCATGAAGCGTGAGTCGGTACGTTCACCCCGAGCACACCGCGCCATGAAGCGTGAGTCGGTACGTTCACCCCGAGCACACCGCGCCATGAAGCGTGAGTCGGTACGTTCACCCCGAGCACACCGCGCCATGAAGCGTGAGTCGGTACGTTCGACCCGAGCACACCGCGCCATGAAGCGTGAGTCGGTACGTTCGACCCGAGCACACCGCGCCATGAAGCGTGAGTCGGTACGTTCGACCCGAGCACACCGCGCCATGAAGCGTGAGTCGGTACGTTCGACCCTAGCACACCGCGCCATGAAGCGTGAGTCGGTACGTTCACCCCGAGCACACCGCGCCATGAAGCGTGAGTCGGTACGTTCACCCCGAGCACACCGCACCATGAAGCGTGAGTCGGTACCTTCACCCCGAGCACACCGCGCCATGAAGCGTGAGTCGGTACGTTCGACCCGAGCACACCGCGCCATGAAGCGTGAGTCGGTACGTTCACCCCGAGCACACCGCGCCATGAAGCGTGAGTCGGTACGTTCACCCCGAGCACACCGCACCATGAAGCGTGAGTCGGTACCTTCACCCCGAGCACACCGCGCCATGAAGCGTGAGTCGGTACGTTCACCCCGAGCACACCGTGCCATGAAGCGTGAGTCGGTACGTTCACCCCGAGCACACCGCGCCATGAAGCGTGAGTCAGTACGTTCACCCCGAGCACACCGCGCCATGAAGCGTGAGTCGGTACGTTCGACCCGAGCACACCGCGCCATGAAGCGTGAGTCGGTACGTTCACCCCGAGCACACCGCGCCATGAAGCGTGAGTCGGTACGTTCACCCCGAGCACACCGTGCCATGAAGCGTGAGTCGGTACGTTCGACCCTAGCACACCGCGCCATGAAGCGTGAGTCGGTACGTTCACCCCGAGCACACCGCGCCATGAAGCGTGAGTCGGTACGTTCGACCCGAGCACACCGCGCCATGAAGCGTGAGTCGGAACGTTCACCCCGAGCACACCGCGCCATGAAGCGTGAGTCGGTACGTTCACCGCGAGCACACCGCACCATGAAGCGTGAGTCGGTACGTTCACCCCGAGCACACCGCGCCATGAAGCGTGAGTCGGTACGTTCACCCCGAGCACACCGCACCATGAAGCGTGAGTCGGTACGTTCGACCCGAGCACACCGCGCCATGAAGCGTGAGTCAGTACGTTCGACCCGAGCACACCGCGCCATGAAGCGTGAGTCGGTACGTTCACCCCGAGCACACCGCGCCATGAAGCGTGAGTCGGTACGTTCGACCCGAGCACACCGCGCCATGAAGCGTGAGTCGGTACGTTCACCCCGAGCACACCGCGCCATGAAGCGTGAGTCGGTACGTTCACCCCGAGCACACCGCGCCATGAAGCGTGAGTCGGTACGTTCACCCCGAGCACACCGCGCCATGAAGCGTGAGTCGGTACGTTCACCCCGAGCACACCGCTCCATGAAGCGTGAGTCGGTACGTTCACCCCGAGCACACCGCGCCATGAAGCGTGAGTCGGTACGTTCACCCCGAGCACACCGCGCCATGAAGCGTGAGTCAGTACGTTCGACCCGAGCACACCGCGCCATGAAGCGTGAGTCGGTACGTTCGACCCTAGCACACCGCGCCATGAAGCGTGAGTCGGTACGTTCACCCCGAGCACACCGCGCCATGAAGCGTGAGTCGGTACGTTCACCCCGAGCACACCGCGCCATGAAGCGTGAGTCGGTACGTTCACCCCGAGCACACCGCTCCATGAAGCGTGAGTCGGTACGTTCACCCCGAGCACACCGCGCCATGAAGCGTGAGTCGGTACGTTCACCCCGAGCACACCGCGCCATGAAGCGTGAGTCAGTACGTTCGACCCGAGCACACCGCGCCATGAAGCGTGAGTCGGTACGTTCGACCCTAGCACACCGCGCCATGAAGCGTGAGTCGGTACGTTCACCCCGAGCACACCGCTCCATGAAGCGTGAGTCGGTACGTTCACCCCGAGCACACCGCGCCATGAAGCGTGAGTCAGTACGTTCGACCCGAGCACACCGCGCCGTGAAGCGTGAGTCGGTACGTTCACCCCGAGCACACCGCGCCATGAAGCGTGAGTCGGTACGTTCACCCCGAGCACACCGCGCCATGAAGCGTGAGTCGGTACGTTCACCCCGAGCACACCGCTCCATGAAGCGTGAGTCGGTACGTTCACCCCGAGCACACCGCGCCATGAAGCGTGAGTCGGTACGTTCACCCCGAGCACACCGCGCCATGAAGCGTGAGTCGGTACGTTCACCCCGAGCACACCGCGCCATGAAGCGTGAGTCGGTACGTTCGACCCTAGCACACCGCGCCATGAAGCGTGAGTCGGTACGTTCACCCCGAGCACACCGCGCCATGAAGCGTGAGTCGGTACGTTCGACCCTAGCACACCGCGCCATGAAGCGTGAGTCGGTACGTTCGACCCGAGCACACCGCGCCATGAAGCGTGAGTCGGTACGTTCGACCCTAGCACACCGCGCCATGAAGCGTGAGTCGGTACGTTCACCCCGAGCACACCGCGCCATGAAGCGTGAGTCGGTACGTTCACCCCGAGCACACCGCGCCATGAAGCGTGAGTCGGTACGTTCACCCCGAGCACACCGCGCCATGAAGCGGGAGTCGGTACGTTCAGCCCGAGCACACCGTGCCATGAAGCGTGAGTCGGTACGTTCACCCCGAGCACACCGCGCCATGAAGCGTGAGTCGGTACGTTCACCCCTAGCACACCGCGCCATGAAGCGTGAGTCGGTACGTTCGACCCTAGCACACCGCGCCATGAAGCGTGAGTCGGTACGTTCACCCCGAGCACACCACGCCATGAAGCGTGAGTCGGTACGTTCACCCCGAGCACACCGCGCCATGAAGCGTGAGTCGGTACGTTCACACCGAGCACACCGCGCCATGAAGCGTGAGTCGGTACGTTCACCCCGAGCACACCGCGCCATGAAGCGTGAGTCGGTACGTTCACCCCGAGCACACCGCGCCATGAAGCGTGAGTCGGTACGTTCACCCCGAGCACACCGTGCCATGAAGCGTGAGTCGGTACGTTCACACCGAGCACACCGCGCCATGAAGCGTGAGTCGGTACGTTCACCCCGAGCACACCGCGCCATGAAGCGTGAGTCAGTACGTTCACCCCGAGCACACCGCGCCATGAAGCGTGAGTCGGTACGTTCACCCCGAGCACACCGCGCCATGAAGCGTGAGTCGGTACGTTCACCCCGAGCACACCGCGCCATGAAGCGTGAGTCGGTACGTTCACCCCGAGCACACCGCGCCATGAAGCGTGAGTCGGTACGTTCGACCCGAGCACACCGCGCCATGAAGCGTGAGTCGGTACGTTCACCCCGAGCACACCGCGCCATGAAGCGTGAGTCGGTACGTTCACCCCGAGCACACCGCGCCATGAAGCGTGAGTCGGTACGTTCGACCCGAGCACACCGCGCCATGAAGCGTGAGTCGGTACGTTCGACCCGAGCACACCGCGCCATGAAGCGTGAGTCGGTACGTTCACCCCGAGCACACCGCGCCATGAAGCGTGAGTCGGTACGTTCACCCCGAGCACACCGCGCCATGAAGCGTGAGTCGGTACGTTCACCCCGAGCACACCGCGCCATGAAGCGTGAGTCGGTACGTTCACCCCGAGCACACCGCGCCATGAAGCGTGAGTCGGTACGTTCACCCCGAGCACACCGCTCCATGAAGCGTGAGTCGGTACGTTCACCCCGAGCACACCGCGCCATGAAGCGTGAGTCGGTACGTTCACCCCGAGCACACCGCGCCATGAAGCGTGAGTCGGTACGTTCGACCCGAGCACACCGCGCCATGAAGCGTGAGTCGGTACGTTCACCCCGAGCACACCGCGCCATGAAGCGTGAGACGGTACGTTCGACCCGAGCACACCGCGCCATGAAGCGTGAGTCGGTACGTTCGACCCGAGCACACCGCGCCATGAAGCGTGAGTCGGTACGTTCACCCCGAGCACACCGCGCCATGAAGCGTGAGTCGGTACGTTCACCCCGAGCACACCGCGCCATGAAGCGTGAGTCGGTACGTTCACCCCGAGCACACCGCGCCATGAAGCGTGAGTCGGTACGTTCGACCCGAGCACACCGCGCCATGAAGCGTGAGTCGGTACGTTCGACCCTAGCACACCGCGCCATGAAGCGTGAGTCGGTACGTTCACCCCGAGCACACCGCGCCATGAAGCGTGAGTCGGTACGTTCACCCCGAGCACACCGCGCCATGAAGCGTGAGTCGGTACGTTCCACCCGAGCACACCGCGCCATGAAGCGTGAGTCGGTACGTTCACCCCGAGCACACCGCGCCATGAAGCGTGAGTCGGTACGTTCACCCCGAGCACACCGCGCCATGAAGCGTGAGTCGGTACGTTCGACCCGAGCACACCGCGCCATGAAGCGTGAGTCGGTACGTTCGACCCGAGCACACCGCGCCATGAAGCGTGAGTCGGTACGTTCGACCCGAGCACACCGCGCCATGAAGCGTGAGTCGGTACGTTCACCCCGAGCACACCGCGCCATGAAGCGTGAGTCGGTACGTTCACCCCGAGCACACCGCGCCATGAAGCGTGAGTCGGTACGTTCACCCCGAGCACACCGCGCCATGAAGCGTGAGTCGGTACGTTCGACCCTAGCACACCGCGCCATGAAGCGTGAGTCGGTACGTTCACCCCGAGCACACCGCGCTATGAAGCGTGAGTCGGTACGTTCACCCCGAGCACACCGCTCCATGAAGCGTGAGTCGGTACGTTCACCCCGAGCACACCGCGCCATGAAGCGTGAGTCGGTACGTTCACCCCGAGCACACCGCGCCATGAAGCGTGAGTCGGTACGTTCACCCCGAGCACACCGCGCCATGAAGCGTGAGTCGGTACGTTCACCCCGAGCACACCGCGCCATGAAGCGTGAGTCGGTACGTTCACCCCGAGCACACCGCGCCATGAAGCGTGAGTCGGTACGTTCACCCCGAGCACACCGCGCCATGAAGCGTGAGTCGGTACGTTCACCCCGAGCACACCGCTCCATGAAGCGTGAGTCCGTACGTTCACCCCGAGCACACCGCGCCATGAAGCGTGAGTCGGTACGTTCACCCCGGGCACACCGTGCCATGAAGCGTGAGTCGGTACGTTCGACCCGAGCACACCGCGCCATGAAGCGTGAGTCGGTACGTTCACCCCGAGCACACCGCGCCATGAAGCGTGAGTCGGTACGTTCACCCCGAGCACACCGCGCCATGAAGCGTGAGTCGGTACGTTCCACCCTAGCACACCGTGCCATGAAGCGTGAGTCGGTACGTTCACCCCGAGCACACCGCGCCATGAAGCGTGAGTCCGTACGTTCCACCCTAGCACACCGTGCCATGAAGCGTGAGTCGGTACGTTCACCCCGAGCACACCGCGCCATGAAGCGTGAGTCGGTACGTTCACCCCTAGCACACCGCGCCATGAAGCGTGAGTCGGTACGTTCACCCCGAGCACACCGCGCCATGAAGCGTGAGTCGGTACGTTCGACCCTAGCACACCGCGCCATGAAGCGTGAGTCGGTACGTTCGACCCTAGCACACCGCACCATGAAGCGTGAGTCGGTACGTTCACCCCGAGCACACCGCGCCATGAAGCGTGAGTCGGTACGTTCGACCCGAGCACACCGCGCCATGAAGCGTGAGTCGGTACGTTCACCCCGAGCACACCGCGCCATGAAGCGTGAGTCGGTACGTTCACCCCGAGCACACCGCGCCATGAAGCGTGAGTCGGTACGTTCACCCCTAGCACACCGTGCCATGAAGCGTGAGTCGGTACGTTCGACCCGAGCACACCGCGCCATGAAGCGTGAGTCGGTACGTTCGACCCGAGCACACCGCGCCATGAAGCGTGAGTCGGTACGTTCACCCCGAGCACACCGCGCCATGAAGCGTGAGTCGGTACGTTCGACCCGAGCACACCGCGCCATGAAGCGTGAGTCGGTACGTTCGACCCGAGCACACCGCGCCATGAAGCGTGAGTCGGTACGTTCACCCCGAGCACACCGCGCCATGAAGCGTGAGTCGGTACGTTCACCCCGAGCACACCGCGCCATGAAGCGTGAGTCGGTACGTTCACCCCGAGCACACCGCGCCATGAAGCGTGAGTCGGTACGTTCACCCCGAGCACACCGTGCCATGAAGCGTGAGTCGGTACGTTCACCCCGAGCACACCGCGCCATGAAGCGTGAGTCGGTACGTTCACCCCGAGCACACCGCGCCATGAAGCGTGAGTCGGTACGTTCACCCCGAGCACACCGCGCCATGAAGCGTGAGTCGGTACGTTCGACCCTAGCACACCGCGCCATGAAGCGTGAGTCGGTACGTTCACCCCGAGCACACCGCGCCATGAAGCGTGAGTCGGTACGTTCACCCCGAGCACACCGCGCCATGAAGCGTGAGTCGGTACGTTCACCCCGAGCACACCGCGCCATGAAGCGTGAGTCGGTACGTTCACCCCGAGCACACCGCGCCATGAAGCGTGAGTCGGTACGTTCACCCCGAGCACACCGCACCATGAAGCGTGAGTCGGTACGTTCACCCCGAGCACACCGCACCATGAAGCGTGAGTCAGTACGTTCACCCCGAGCACACCGTGCCATGAAGCGTGAGTCGGTACGTTCACCCCGAGCACACCGCACCATGAAGCGTGAGTCGGTACGTTCACCCCGAGCACACCGCGCCATGAAGCGTGAGTCGGTACGTTCACCCCGAGCACACCACGCCATGAAGCGTGAGTCGGTACGTTCACCCCGAGCACACCGCGCCATGAAGCGTGAGTCGGTACGTTCGACCCGAGCACACCGCGCCATGAAGCGTGAGTCGGTACGTTCGACCCGAGCACACCGCGCCATGAAGCGTGAGTCGGTACGTTCGACCCGAGCACACCGCGCCATGAAGCGTGAGTCGGTACGTTCGACCCTAGCACACCGCGCCATGAAGCGTGAGTCGGTACGTTCACCCCGAGCACACCGCGCCATGAAGCGTGAGTCGGTACGTTCACCCCGAGCACACCGCACCATGAAGCGTGAGTCGGTACCTTCACCCCGAGCACACCGCGCCATGAAGCGTGAGTCGGTACGTTCGACCCGAGCACACCGCGCCATGAAGCGTGAGTCGGTACGTTCACCCCGAGCACACCGCGCCATGAAGCGTGAGTCGGTACGTTCACCCCGAGCACACCGCACCATGAAGCGTGAGTCGGTACCTTCACCCCGAGCACACCGCGCCATGAAGCGTGAGTCAGTACGTTCACCCCGAGCACACCGCGCCATGAAGCGTGAGTCGGTACGTTCGACCCGAGCACACCGCGCCATGAAGCGTGAGTCGGTACGTTCACCCCGAGCACACCGTGCCATGAAGCGTGAGTCGGTACGTTCGACCCTAGCACACCGCGCCATGAAGCGTGAGTCGGTACGTTCACCCCGAGCACACCGCGCCATGAAGCGTGAGTCGGTACGTTCGACCCGAGCACACCGCGCCATGAAGCGTGAGTCGGAACGTTCACCCCGAGCACACCGCGCCATGAAGCGTGAGTCGGTACGTTCACCGCGAGCACACCGCACCATGAAGCGTGAGTCGGTACGTTCACCCCGAGCACACCGCGCCATGAAGCGTGAGTCGGTACGTTCACCCCGAGCACACCGCACCATGAAGCGTGAGTCGGTACGTTCGACCCGAGCACACCGCGCCATGAAGCGTGAGTCAGTACGTTCGACCCGAGCACACCGCGCCATGAAGCGTGAGTCGGTACGTTCACCCCGAGCACACCGCGCCATGAAGTGTGAGTCGGTACGTTCGACCCGAGCACACCGCGCCATGAAGCGTGAGTCGGTACGTTCACCCCGAGCACACCGCGCCATGAAGCGTGAGTCGGTACGTTCACCCCGAGCACACCGCGCCATGAAGCGTGAGTCGGTACGTTCACCCCGAGCACACCGCGCCATGAAGCGTGAGTCGGTACGTTCACCCCGAGCACACCGCTCCATGAAGCGTGAGTCGGTACGTTCACCCCGAGCACACCGCGCCATGAAGCGTGAGTCGGTACGTTCACCCCGAGCACACCGCGCCATGAAGCGTGAGTCAGTACGTTCGACCCGAGCACACCGCGCCATGAAGCGTGAGTCGGTACGTTCGACCCTAGCACACCGCGCCATGAAGCGTGAGTCGGTACGTTCACCCCGAGCACACCGCGCCATGAAGCGTGAGTCGGTACTTTCACCCCGAGCACACCGCGCCATGAAGCGTGAGTCGGTACGTTCACCCCGAGCACACCGCTCCATGAAGCGTGAGTCGGTACGTTCACCCCGAGCACACCGCGCCATGAAGCGTGAGTCGGTACGTTCACCCCGAGCACACCGCGCCATGAAGCGTGAGTCAGTACGTTTGACCCGAGCACACCGCGCCATGAAGCGTGAGTCGGTACGTTCGACCCTAGCACACCGCGCCATGAAGCGTGAGTCGGTACGTTCACCCCGAGCACACCGCTCCATGAAGCGTGAGTCGGTACGTTCACCCCGAGCACACCGCGCCATGAAGCGTGAGTCAGTACGTTCGACCCGAGCACACCGCGCCGTGAAGCGTGAGTCGGTACGTTCACCCCGAGCACACCGCGCCATGAAGCGTGAGTCGGTACGTTCACCCCGAGCACACCGCGCCATGAAGCGTGAGTCGGTACGTTCACCCCGAGCACACCGCTCCATGAAGCGTGAGTCGGTACGTTCACCCCGAGCACACCGCGCCATGAAGCGTGAGTCGGTACGTTCACCCCGAGCACACCGCGCCATGAAGCGTGAGTCGGTACGTTCACCCCGAGCACACCGCGCCATGAAGCGTGAGTCGGTACGTTCGACCCTAGCACACCGCGCCATGAAGCGTGAGTCGGTACGTTCACCCCGAGCACACCGCGCCATGAAGCGTGAGTCGGTACGTTCGACCCTAGCACACCGCGCCATGAAGCGTGAGTCGGTACGTTCGACCCGAGCACACCGCGCCATGAAGCGTGAGTCGGTACGTTCGACCCTAGCACACCGCGCCATGAAGCGTGAGTCGGTACGTTCACCCCGAGCACACCGCGCCATGAAGCGTGAGTCGGTACGTTCACCCCGAGCACACCGCGCCATGAAGCGTGAGTCGGTACGTTCACCCCGAGCACACCGCGCCATGAAGCGGGAGTCGGTACGTTCAGCCCGAGCACACCGTGCCATGAAGCGTGAGTCGGTACGTTCACCCCGAGCACACCGCGCCATGAAGCGTGAGTCGGTACGTTCACCCCTAGCACACCGCGCCATGAAGCGTGAGTCGGTACGTTCGACCCTAGCACACCGCGCCATGAAGCGTGAGTCGGTACGTTCACCCCGAGCACACCACGCCATGAAGCGTGAGTCGGTACGTTCACCCCGAGCACACCGCGCCATGAAGCGTGAGTCGGTACGTTCACACCGAGCACACCGCGCCATGAAGCGTGAGTCGGTACGTTCACCCCGAGCACACCGCGCCATGAAGCGTGAGTCGGTACGTTCACCCCGAGCACACCGCGCCATGAAGCGTGAGTCGGTACGTTCACCCCGAGCACACCGTGCCATGAAGCGTGAGTCGGTACGTTCACACCGAGCACACCGCGCCATGAAGCGTGAGTCGGTACGTTCACCCCGAGCACACCGCGCCATGAAGCGTGAGTCAGTACGTTCACCCCGAGCACACCGCGCCATGAAGCGTGAGTCGGTACGTTCACCCCGAGCACACCGCGCCATGAAGCGTGAGTCGGTACGTTCACCCCGAGCACACCGCGCCATGAAGCGTGAGTCGGTACGTTCACCCCGAGCACACCGCGCCATGAAGCGTGAGTCGGTACGTTCGACCCGAGCACACCGCGCCATGAAGCGTGAGTCGGTACGTTCACCCCGAGCACACCGCGCCATGAAGCGTGAGTCGGTACGTTCACCCCGAGCACACCGCGCCATGAAGCGTGAGTCGGTACGTTCGACCCGAGCACACCGCGCCATGAAGCGTGAGTCGGTACGTTCGACCCGAGCACACCGCGCCATGAAGCGTGAGTCGGTACGTTCACCCCGAGCACACCGCGCCATGAAGCGTGAGTCGGTACGTTCACCCCGAGCACACCGCGCCATGAAGCGTGAGTCGGTACGTTCACCCCGAGCACACCGCGCCATGAAGCGTGAGTCGGTACGTTCACCCCGAGCACACCGCGCCATGAAGCGTGAGTCGGTACGTTCACCCCGAGCACACCGCTCCATGAAGCGTGAGTCGGTACGTTCACCCCGAGCACACCGCGCCATGAAGCGTGAGTCGGTACGTTCACCCCGAGCACACCGCGCCATGAAGCGTGAGTCGGTACGTTCGACCCGAGCACACCGCGCCATGAAGCGTGAGTCGGTACGTTCACCCCGAGCACACCGCGCCATGAAGCGTGAGACGGTACGTTCGACCCGAGCACACCGCGCCATGAAGCGTGAGTCGGTACGTTCGACCCGAGCACACCGCGCCATGAAGCGTGAGTCGGTACGTTCACCCCGAGCACACCGCGCCATGAAGCGTGAGTCGGTACGTTCACCCCGAGCACACCGCGCCATGAAGCGTGAGTCGGTACGTTCACCCCGAGCACACCGCGCCATGAAGCGTGAGTCGGTACGTTCGACCCGAGCACACCGCGCCATGAAGCGTGAGTCGGTACGTTCGACCCTAGCACACCGCGCCATGAAGCGTGAGTCGGTACGTTCACCCCGAGCACACCGCGCCATGAAGCGTGAGTCGGTACGTTCACCCCGAGCACACCGCGCCATGAAGCGTGAGTCGGTACGTTCCACCCGAGCACACCGCGCCATGAAGCGTGAGTCGGTACGTTCACCCCGAGCACACCGCGCCATGAAGCGTGAGTCGGTACGTTCACCCCGAGCACACCGCGCCATGAAGCGTGAGTCGGTACGTTCGACCCGAGCACACCGCGCCATGAAGCGTGAGTCGGTACGTTCGACCCGAGCACACCGCGCCATGAAGCGTGAGTCGGTACGTTCGACCCGAGCACACCGCGCCATGAAGCGTGAGTCGGTACGTTCACCCCGAGCACACCGCGCCATGAAGCGTGAGTCGGTACGTTCACCCCGAGCACACCGCGCCATGAAGCGTGAGTCGGTACGTTCACCCCGAGCACACCGCGCCATGAAGCGTGAGTCGGTACGTTCGACCCTAGCACACCGCGCCATGAAGCGTGAGTCGGTACGTTCACCCCGAGCACACCGCGCTATGAAGCGTGAGTCGGTACGTTCACCCCGAGCACACCGCTCCATGAAGCGTGAGTCGGTACGTTCACCCCGAGCACACCGCGCCATGAAGCGTGAGTCGGTACGTTCACCCCGAGCACACCGCGCCATGAAGCGTGAGTCGGTACGTTCACCCCGAGCACACCGCGCCATGAAGCGTGAGTCGGTACGTTCACCCCGAGCACACCGCGCCATGAAGCGTGAGTCGGTACGTTCACCCCGAGCACACCGCGCCATGAAGCGTGAGTCGGTACGTTCACCCCGAGCACACCGCGCCATGAAGCGTGAGTCGGTACGTTCACCCCGAGCACACCGCGCCATGAAGCGTGAGTCGGTACGTTCACCCCGAGCACACCGCTCCATGAAGCGTGAGTCCGTACGTTCACCCCGAGCACACCGCGCCATGAAGCGTGAGTCGGTACGTTCACCCCGGGCACACCGTGCCATGAAGCGTGAGTCGGTACGTTCGACCCGAGCACACCGCGCCATGAAGCGTGAGTCGGTACGTTCACCCCGAGCACACCGCGCCATGAAGCGTGAGTCGGTACGTTCACCCCGAGCACACCGCGCCATGAAGCGTGAGTCGGTACGTTCCACCCTAGCACACCGTGCCATGAAGCGTGAGTCGGTACGTTCACCCCGAGCACACCGCGCCATGAAGCGTGAGTCCGTACGTTCCACCCTAGCACACCGTGCCATGAAGCGTGAGTCGGTACGTTCACCCCGAGCACACCGCGCCATGAAGCGTGAGTCGGTACGTTCACCCCTAGCACACCGCGCCATGAAGCGTGAGTCGGTACGTTCACCCCGAGCACACCGCGCCATGAAGCGTGAGTCGGTACGTTCGACCCTAGCACACCGCGCCATGAAGCGTGAGTCGGTACGTTCGACCCTAGCACACCGCACCATGAAGCGTGAGTCGGTACGTTCCACCCTAGCACACCGCGCCATGAAGCGTGAGTCGGTACGTTCCACCCTAGCACACCGCGCCATGAAGCGTGAGTCGGTACGTTCACCCCGAGCACACCGTGCCATGAAGCGTGAGAGTGCAGGGATGTTCCTGTAATTTCTCACAGACCATATTCCTTATCTTTGCTGTAGGAAAAGGAAAGAACATTTCATCCAGCAACAAGCCAGGGAGAAGAGGGTGAGTTACTCTTTCGCTTTGCCAATGCCGAAAAACAGAGCAGCACACCAGACTGTGAGAAAGGCTCGTTTGTTTGTCCCTTCGTCTGTGATCCTTAATTGCTTTCTCACTGGTTTTAATTCTCTCTGGCATGCTGCAATTTGTTCCGACCCTACCAACTAGCTCAACAGTCCCTTTTAATATTCACCTCCACTGGCTATAATTCAAGTAACAGTTTTTGGCGACTGTAAAGCTGTAAAATTAATTGAGGTGAGTTAACAAGTGGTAACTTTTGAAGCATTCGTTCACTTAGCTGATTAGAGAGCAAAAAAAGTACAGCAAGTCTTCCATTCTGAGCTGTGCGTGCTGAGTTTATGCTGCCATGTACATTTAATAACCTGGGGCCTGTTTCTGTAGCTGAATGTAAGTTCCCAATCTATCTTTTTCTTTTTTGCCTCCTCTTAAAGTTTCCGGCCAATATTTATCCCCCAACCAACATCTCTGAACCAGACTATGTGGTCATTATCACATTGTTGTTTGTGGGACCTTGCCGTGTGCAAATTGGCTGCCGTATTTCCCTACATTACAACAGTGAGTACACTGCAAAAGTACTTCATTGGCTGTAAAGTGCGTTGGGATGTCCTGAGTTTGTAAAAGGCACCGTATAGAAATGCAAGTCTTTCTTTTCCTTTCCTTGTGGTCACCTAGGTTATCATTCATTCCTGGTCTGAGAGAATAGGGAACGATGGGAAGCAAGAAGGGTACTAAGGGGAGGAGGGAAGGAGAGGTTACTGCAATACTGCCTTGAGCTGCTTGGACGCTGAACTTGGAAACGGTCTGGTAATGTCAAGCAGAGATCAGCTCAATAAAATAGTTGATTGTTTAAACTACAGCAATTTTTTGTAAAATGTTCAGATGGGATCTAGAGATGAAATCCACAGGATGCACTGCAGCAACTCGCCAAGGCTTCTTCAACAGCACCTCCCAAACCCGCGACGTCTACCACCTAGAAGGACAAGAGCAGCAGGTACATGGGAACAACACCACCTGCACGTTCCCCTCCAAGTCACACACCATCCCAACTTGACCCAGCGACTTCATCGTTGCTGGGTCAAAATCCTGGAACTCCCTTCCTAACAGCACTGTGGGAGAACCTTCACCACACGGACTGCAGCGGTTCAAGAAGGCGGCTCACCACCACCTTCTCAAGGGCAATTAGGGATGGGCAATAAATGCCGGCCTTGCCAGCGACGCCCACATCCCATGAACGAATAAAAAAAAATCAGAGATTTTGAGAGGTTTTATTACAGCATAGAGTTCCTTTAAAGAAAGGCTCCAGGAAAGGCTCCTAAAGGTGGGCTGTGCAGACTTTTTCAATACTAATATGCAAAGTTTAATTTCAACTTTTATTTTAAATTTTGCCCCCTCCCACACAATTTCCTAGCCTGAAAGTGCTGACTCAAGCTGGTGTACAGTGCTTTGCTGCCAGTTGCCCTCTGGTATCTCACCCAAGTAGACATTTTTTTAATGTCACCCCAGGCAATGAGTTTCAGCAGGTTATTCCACCATGTGGGGCATCACAACAATACCTGATTCTGTCCTGACCAAGGTCAGCAGGGGTCACAGGGTCGAGAGCAGGAACCTTGGCTGATATCCCCCCCCAGCCCAGGGATGCCGAGACCAATTGTAGCACCTCTATTGCTGTGCTGGGCAGTGTCTTTATCCTGAAACTATCCAAGGAGCTTGTATTTCTCTCCTTACATGTTAGGAAATATTAAACGCAAAATTTAATTTCAATTTATCATTTTTATGTAGCCAGATAGAAAACCTATTCTTTATGCTGTAATGTGGTTTCTGCATTTCTCCACTAGGTGGTGTGTACTCTGCTCTGGTTTTCTGATTCCCTGACTGTAGAATGAGGAGCTCAGGATCACTTTAACTGTGCCAGAAATCTGCCATCATGGACATCTCCCAAATATGACTGATTGAAAAATGTTTGTGGTGAAGGGAGAGCAGTTCAGCATGGTTACCCTGGTGGGGCTGGGTGGTAGGCAGTGTCTTAAGCTTTAGTCAATTGAAATTCTTTTTCAATTGCTCGTAACAGGTAGAAAAGTTGCTCAGATTAGTTTATCACAAATATGTGGGATAAACTCTGTATCACACATGACAGAACACAAATATGTCACCCTGTGTAATGATGCATGTGCGTTGGATGATAAAAAGTTACATCACACATAATTATCTTAGTTTCAATGTCATCTTTCAGGGATATCAGTGAGAACAAACTCGACTGAGAAAAAAAGATGGTTCACAGTGACATCACCAAAACTTGTTGCTAATATAGTTCTCATTCAAGATAATATGCCTATAATTGTACAATCCGGTTCTCACCCAATGTCCATTTTCCCAAATGGGCCCCAAGATAGTGATCTGAAGTAGGAATCTGGGTAACTTTTCCACCCCTCTAGTCTAAGAGCTGATGAGGCTAATTGTAGCACATGGCAAAGATCAGCTAACTCAGCACAATTAAACTGCTGCTATTTGGCCTGTCAGGACTTTGTGTTACTCCTTGCATTGTCTTTACCCACCATCGCAGAGAGCTAATTAACTGTGTTTCCTTAGCTAACATGGTATAAACAGAATGCACGCGGAGATGTGAGATCTGTTTCACATCCAGCCTGTGGCATTGATCATACCTCACTTTGTAGTTATCGGGACAGCACAGAATTCCAACCTAAACACTACTTTGAAAGCAATGTATCGCCAGAGTAGTGTCTGGTCAGGCCAGGCCCAGTGTCTCCTGGTTCTCCCAAAGCCATGCCCAGTATTTGTTGAGTTTGTGATCTTGAGGTTGTACCTAGGAAATAAAAATGAAGAGAAACACTGATGAGAAGAGAATGTGCTTGCAATCTTTCAGAACTCCCCCATTTTTGCGTGTTCCAACGGGCTGTCTGGAGTGTGATAGGGAGGTAGCTTTGTGCCTACAATTCACCACACTGAGTTCCAACTGTCATCAGAGGTGCAGAGATCAGGCACGTTGCCAGAGGGAGGGCTACTCTTTTGTCCACCTCCTAATGGACAGTTTCAGAGTGGCATTCAGGGAATCCCAAATGCAGGCCATCTCGGGCTGATAATAATCGGTGCTTTATATCACTGATCTCCCATTAGTGGCTGGTCTGGAATTGGGAATATTTAGGGGTTCACCTAGCCTGCCCCTTTAAAGCTACTGCTCAGGTGCTCTCTGTAGGGAAGTGGTCTAAATAGATATTGAGGCCAATTCAAGTCTAATTAATATTGTTGTTGGGTGTTTCCCCTAGATTGGCACCTGGTTGCCTCTTCTTGCTGTCTCAACAAACTGTCCAAGTTAACTCAAGGCCAGGGAAACAGCAGGAGGTACTGGATTTCTTCCTCATCTGTATACTTTAAAATAAAATTCAGTTGTGATTTGTTGCTGTTTTATATAAAGTGTGACACGTGGAGTGTAACAGATACTCTCAAAACTTTAATATTTAGACTAGCTGATCTCCCGTGGAGTTGCTCATCGAGAAAAGGGAAAAGGAAATAGTAAAATTACATATGGTACATATATATATATAATCATAAAATTAAACATATTGATATCATAAAATGTAAATACATTATGTAATTTTTTTATATATAAAATAAAATGTAAATATATATAGTTTTTATATATACTGACAGATATCCCATGGTGTTACTCATAGTGCATTGGGGGTATTATTCAGTGGTGTTGCTCACAGTGCGTTGGGGGTATTATTCCGTGGTGTTGCTCACAGTGCGTTGGGGGTATTATTCAGTGGTGTTGCTCACAGTGCGTTGGGGGTATTATTCCGTGGTGTTGCTCACAGTGCGTTGGGGGTATTGTTCAGTGGTGTTGCTCACAGTGCGTTGGGGGTATTGTTCAGTGGTGTTGCTCACAGTGCGTTGGGGGTATTATTCAGTGGTGTTGCTCACAGTGCGTTGGGGGTATTATTCCGTGGTGTTGCTCACAGTGCGTTGGGGGTATTATTCAGTGGTGTTGCTCACAGTGCGTTGGGGGTATTATTCAGTGGTGTTGCTCACAGTGCGTTGGGGGTATTGTTCAGTGGTGTTGCTCACAGTGCGTTGGGGGTATTGTTCAGTGGTGTTGCTCACAGTGCGTTGGGGGTATTATTCAGTGGTGTTGCTCACAGTGCGTTGGGGGTATTATTCAGTGGTGTTGCTCACAGTGCGTTGGGGGTATTGTTCAGTGGTGTTGCTCACAGTGCGTTGGGGGTATTATTCAGTGGTGTTGCTCACAGTGCGTTGGGGGTATTGTTCAGTGGTGTTGCTCACAGTGCGTTGGGGGTATTGTTCAGTGGTGTTGCTCACAGTGCGTTGGGGGTATTGTTCAGTGGTGTTGCTCACAGTGCGTTGGGGGTATTGTTCAGTGGTGTTGCTCACAGTGCGTTGGGGGTATTGTTCAGTGGTGTTGCTCACAGTGCGTTGGGGGTATTGTTCAGTGGTGTTGCTCACAGTGCGTTGGGGGTATTGTTCAGTGGTGTTGCTCACAGTGCGTTGGGGGTATTATTCAGTGGTGTTGCTCACAGTGCGTTGGGGGTATTATTCAGTGGTGTTGCTCACAGTGCGTTGGGGGTATTATTCAGTGGTGTTGCTCACAGTGCGTTGGGGGTATTATTCAGTGGTGTTGCTCACAGTGCGTTGGGGGTATTATTCCATATAAATGTAACACTTGATGTCATTTATTAGGGCCACAGATTTACAATGACTGAATGTCAAATTCTATTTTCATCTATACGATATTTTGGGTTTTGGGAATCTGCTGTAGCATTGTTCGTGGGAAGTTAGCGGATGTGTTTGATAAGGAGGATTCTATGGTGCAGGGGAGAATGCGTTATTGTGATGGTATATTTTAGGAGCATCTGGGAATAAAAGGAAAGTTGACTATAAATAAAAGAATGTAAAATAGATTAAATGGTAGAGAGAAATTATATAGATATTAAAATGAACGTAATTGAAACATTACATTGAATCCTATATCAGACTGTTTCCCTACATTACAACAGTGACTACACTTCACAAGTACTTGATTGGCTGTAAAGCACTTTGGGACATCATGAGGTTGTGAAAGGCGGTATATAAATACAAGTTCTTTCTTTCACACTCTTGTAGAAGTTTATGAATGAAAGGAATGGGAGTTGATATAAACTGTAAAATAGTATAGCACAGTCCCCTTCTCCCCAGATGATGACTTTGATGGGCCAGGCTACAGAAGGCAGCTGATGGACGTCCACAATCAAATGGTGCACTGGGAAGCCTGCCGGTTAGCTCGCACACAATTTCAAGGAGCTTGGAGATGTCCTCCTCCAACTTAGCGCATGACTTTGCCGAGACCTTGGATTCCATCCTTTCTAACGTGGGATCGGTGGTCTCCTTGATCAGCATAGCTGTGGAACGCACCATGAAGAACCGTCTGATGACTAGTCTGACAGCTTCCATCACAGCCCGAACTGCTGAAAGGGGTTTCCAGGGCATCGCAGCAATCTGTTCTCCAGCTGATCACCAGGATTGCTGAGGTGCCGCCCCGGGAGAGTGGAAGTGGCTCCAACCTGCAGTCCTCTCTCAGGATGACAACATTCCTGCTGCCACTCCACCAGTGCCCTTGCTGTTGCCTGTCAGCCAGCCAGCACAGACTGCTGCAGCCCAGACCGAGATGGTACAGTCTGAAGCCGGGCCTGCTACTCTGCAGTCTCCTCAATTAAAGCTCAGCAGCCTTCCACCCCCCAAGCTCCAGCCACTGGGGCAGCACCTCGTAGGGGCACCAGGATAGGGAAAGGTACATGGAAGACAGACACTAAGGGAATGCACAAGGGTGATTAGCTAAATTTTGTACGCATAATGCAATGATTACTTTGATAAATTTTGATTTGATTTTGCACTTGGTTTTAGTTTTTGTTTGGAATCGAGTGAGGGAGGTACCAATAGTGTTGACAGAAAGAGAACGATGTGATGATTATTGAAAGAGGGAAGGTAAGGATTGTGGGACTACTGGTGAATGGGGAGGTACAGTTGAGATTAATGGAAGCGCTCCTCAATAAACTGATCTCGTAGAGCCCTGGCAGAAAGGGGCAACCTAGCTTCCTGCCTAACTTCCTCCGCTTCATGCTCCTCCTCCTCAGTTTGTCGGCTGGCAGGTGGTGGTAAGGGCTGGTCCTCATGATGGTCAGGTTATGTAGTATACAGCAGGTCACCACACATCTGGATGTCCGCTCAGCGACGTACTGCAGAGCTCCTCCTGAACCGTCCGGGTAGTGGAAGCATTGTTTGAGGATGCCGATTGTTTGCTCGATGATGTCTCTCATTGTCCGGTTGTGCAGATGTGCATGGGTTCCTAACTGGAGTTATGAGCCATGTCAGGACGGGAGAACCCTTGTCGCCCAATTGCCAGCCTTTAACTTGGAGGGCTAGTTAGAATATAGGGGGAAGAGAGGATTGCCACAGAGTGAAGGAGTGGTGACTGCTGCCAGGTTAGTGGGCACAGACCTGCATGATGAGCTGCCTGTGGTCACAAACCAGCTGTACGTTGAGGGAGTGGAATCCCTTTCTGTTGTTGAAGATTGCAGCGTACTCATGCGGAGCACCCAAGGCAATGTGCGTGTAGTCAATGGCACCTCGCACTATGGGGAAGCCATGTGGGCGAAACCTAGTGTTCTCTCGTCCTGCTTCACTCTGTCAATATGGAAGATGTGTGTTTCTCCTGGTCTACAGAGCCTCGGTGATCACCCTGATACATCTCTGCACTGTGAGCTGGGAGATGTTGCTAATGTCATCTGTTGCAGCCTAAAAGGAGTTAGATGCATAAAAGTTGAGAGCGACGGTGAGCTTAACAGCCACAGGCAGTGTTGTCCATGCCCTGCTTTGAGGCTGCAACAGCTGACATATCTCAGTTACAACTTTCTTGGTAAAGTGATGACGCCTCATACACTGCTCCTTGCTGATGTAGAAGTGCTCCCTGAAGACCCTGTGGATATGGCTTCCCGCTGAGTGTCACTTTGACTACACGCACATTGCCTTGGGTGCTCCGCATGAGTACGCTGCAATCTTCAACAACAGAAAGGGATTCCACTCCCTCAACGTACAGCTGGTTTGTGACCACAGGCAGCTCATCATGCAGGTCTGTGCGCACTAACCTGGCAGCAGTCACCACTCCTTCCCAGAGTGTCCTGCCCTGCCTCCTCCCTCTTCTGGCAGCTTGTCCTGCTCTATGGTGTCTTCCTTTATGCTCCCAGTTCTATTCTGAGAGGTAGGGCTACCAGGCCACCCATGTCTGGAGGCAAATAATTTGTGGCGACAACAGCAACAGGACTGCAAGAGTAGACAAACACCTCTCTCTCTGTCTCTGTAGATTGATTTAACTTCCAGCAGCTCTAGAACTCAGACAAAATCATCTAGAATTCGAGCAGCAGACAGAAGAAATAATCCAGCAATTTACCCGCAACTTCTTCATGATCCATTTAAATACTGTTGGCAGGGGGTCCTTCCTGCCATTTGGCGTCATGTTCTGCTGAGTGAGGTCAGCACAGGGCGTTTGAATGACTGGGGACTTCCAAAATGGGAACGGCGACCTCAAATCAGCGTTGCACACTGATCCCCGTCACGATCTCCCTGCTCTGCATGGTGCTGGTGGTTGGTAGGTGCATGCTATCCACTTTACCAAGATAGCTGCTGTGCACTTCCTGCCGGAAGCGTGCACGTACATTTTCGGACCTTAGGTGGCCGTGTAGTGCCTGAAAAAGGTGTGCTATGTGGCCCACTTTAACCCCCAAAGTGTCAGCAGGCTGTTCAACCACAGGGAGCATCCCAACTAAGCACAATCCTGTCCACGCCTCATGTCAACAAATACGCACTTTATGGATGATGATTAGAGCAGGAACCCTAGCTGATTTTTCCCAATCCTAGCTCTGGAATGCTGAAGCTAATTGAATGTAATACACTCTCCAGTACCCTGGCTAAGATCTGCTGACTCAGTACAAACTGACAGTCCTAGTGGCTCAGTACTGCATCGTGTGTGGCATTTACCCACTAAGCCATAAGGGAACTTTTCAAGCACAGCTATGTAACTCATTTGCATAGTCCTCCTCTAGATGTACCCTCTTTTTACAATAGCAAGAAAGACTTGTATTTATATAGCACCTTTCATGACCTCAGGACGTCCCAAAGCACTTTATAGCCAATGAAGTATTTTTTTGAGGGGCACTCACTGTTGTAAAGTAGGAAACGCGGCAGCCAATTTGCACACAGCAAGATCCCACAAGCAGCAATGTGATGATGACCAGATAATCTATTTTAGTGATGTTGGTTAAGGGATAAATATTGGCCAGGACACTGGGGAGAACTCCCCTTCTCTTCAAATAGTGCCAGGGGATCTTTTACGTCCATCTGAAAGAGCTGACGGGGCCTCGGTTTAACGTCTCATCCAAAAGACGGCACCTCTGACAGTGTAGCACTCCCTCAATACTGTACTGGGAGTGTCAGACTAGATTTTGTGCTCAAGTCTCTGGAGTGGGACCCATTACCTTTGATTCAGAGGCGAGAGTGCTACCAACTGAGCCACAGCTGACATCATAGCCCTGAATATGTTGAATGTAGAAGTGACAATAATAGATAAAATGTTCTTTTTAACCCTTACCTCCCTCCATTCTTTGACACAAAAAATCCTGTAGGAATCATTCCCGTACTTCCCGATTCCATGCAGTTCAATCGGGTACCTCCACTGTTTAGTAAGGAACTCATCTGTTACAAATTACAAAAGCAATGTAAATATCTCTCAGTACATCACTGCAATAAACGAAAACATACAACCAGAGAAGAGGGAGAGCAGCATTCTGTCCAATCCTCACAGGAAGGGAGGGATAATCTGACAATCAACCTCAGCTACTCTTGCAGTAATTATTTTTGGGTTAGTCTGGTATCTATCACGTGTGGAAATCAGTCACCATGTTCAACAGTCACCAAATTAAAGCTACTGAGAAATCTACACCTGTTGAATTTCTGTTTGCCCAACAGAGAATGTGCACTCTCCCCCACGCCCCGCCCATTGGGATATACCCCACTTAAGGCCAGAGAGCTGAAGCACAGGTTGGCCAAACCAAGGTTCAGAGACTCCCAAGTGTGTATGGGGCTACTTGCTGGAGTTTAACTAGATGAAACCACACAGCCCCCCAGAACAAAGAACTGGTAATCGTCCCATCACCTGACCACTTTACCTATCAGGGCATTGGTTTGCAGGATTTACATAGAATTACACAGAAATTAAAACAGGCCCAACCAGTCTGTGTTGGTGTTTAAGAACGTAAGAAATAGGGGCAGGAGTAGGCATTACGCCCCTCGAACCTGCTCTGCCATTCAGTAAGATCATGGCTGATCTTCTCCATCAATTCCACTTTCCTGCCCTATCCCATATCCCTTATTTCCTTTAGTGTCCAAAAATCTATCGATCTCAGTTTTGAATAAACTGAACGACTGAGCATCTACAGCCCTCTGGGATACAGAGTCCCAAAGGTTCATAATCCTCTGAGTGAAGAAATTTTTCCTCATCTTGGTCCGAAATGGCCGACCCCTCATCCTGAGACGATGATCCCTAGTTCTAGTTCTAGACTCTCCTGCCAGGGGAAATAGCCTCTCAGCATCTATCCTGTCGAGTCCTCGAAGAATTTCATACAGCTCAATGAGATCACCTCTCATTCTTCTAAACTCAAGGCAATATAGACCCATTCTACTCAATCTCTCCTCATAGGACAACCTTCTCATTCCAGGGATCAATCTAATGAACCTTCGTTGCACCCCCTCTAAGGCAAGTATATCCTTCCTTAGGTAAGGAGATCAAAACTATACACAGTACTCCAGATGTGGTCTCACCAAGGCCCTACATAATTGTAGCAAGACTTCCTTACTCTTGTATTCCAACACCCTTGCAATAAAGGCCAACATACCATTTGCCTTCCTAATTGCTTGTTGTACCTGCATGCTAACTTTCTGTGATTCGTATACAGGGACCCCTAAATCCCTCTGAATACCAACACTTACTTGTCTCTCACCTTTTAAAAAATATTCTGTTTTTTTATTCTTCCTACCAAAGTGAATAATTTCACATTTCTCCACATTATACTCCATCTGCCACCTTCTTGCCCACTCACTTAACCTGTCTATATCCCTTTACAGCCTCTTTGCGTCCTCCTTACAGCTTACTTGGATATTCTTGGACACAAGGTGTTCAGGAAAGATATGGAAGGAAAAAAAGGTGGGGTGGTGGCAGTATTGATTGAGGAGAATATTGCAGTGCTGGAGAGAGGATGTGCTGGAGCGGTCAAGTACAGATCCTACATGGTTAGAGTTAAGAAACAATAGAGGTGCCATTACACTACTGGGTGTATTCTATAGGCCACCAACTAGTGGGGAGGATATAGAGGAGCAAATTTGCAAGGTAATTACAGAGAGGTGCAAGAACTATAAAGTAGTGATAATGGGGGACTTCAACTATCCTAATATAGACTGGGATAGGAATAGTGTAAAAGGCAAAGAATTTCTGAAATGTGTTCAAGAGAACTTCCTTGATTAGTAAGTTTCCGGCCCAATGAGGAAGGAGGCATTGCTGGATCTAGTGCTGGGGAATGAGGTGGGTCAAATGGAGCAAGTGTCAGTGGGGGAACATTTAGGGAACAGTGATCATAGTATCATAAGGTTTAGAATAGCTATGGAAAAGGACAAGGAGTAATCTAGAGTAAAAATACTTAATTGGAGGAGGGCCAATTTCAGTGGGTTGAGAACGGATTTGGCCCAGGTAAATTGGAATCAAAGATTGGCAGGCAAAACTGTAATTGAACAATGGGCGGTCTTTAAAGAGGAGATGGTTCAGGTATAGTCTAGGGACATGAGGGGGAAAGGTAGGGCAACCAAAGCCAGACCTCCCTGGAAGACGAAAGAGATAGAGAGTAAGGATTAATAAAGGAAAGGCAGCACGGATTTGTTAAAGGCAAATCGTGTTTAACTAACTTGATTGAGTTTTTTGATGAGGTAACAGAGAGGGTAGATGAGGCAATGTGGTTGATGTGGTGTATATAGAATTTCGAAAGGTGTTTGATAAAGTGACACATAATAGACTTGTCAGCAAAATTGAAGCCCATGGAATAAAAGGGGCAGTGGCAGCATGGATACAAAATTGGCTAAGTGACAGGAAACAGAGTAGAGATGAACGGTCGTTTTTCAGACTGGAAGAAGGTGTACAGTAGTGTTCCTCAGGGGTCGGTACTAGGACCACTGCTTTTTTTGATATATATTAATGACTTGGACTTGGATATACAGGGCACAATTTCCAAATTTGCAGATGACACAAAACTTGGAAGTGTAGCAAACAGTGAGGAGGATAGTGATAGACTTCAAGTGGGCATAAACAGGCTGGTGGAACGGGCGGACACATGGCAGATGAAATTTAACGCAGAGAAGTGCAAAGTGATACATTTTGGCAGGAAGTTTAAGAGGCAATATTAACTAAAGGGTACAATTCTAAAGCGGATGGAGGAACAGAGAGACCTGGGGGTATATGTGCACAAATCTTTGAAGGTGGCAGGACAGGTTGAGAAAGCGGTTAAAAAAGCATACTGGATTTATAAATAGAGGCATAGAGAACAAAAGCAAGGAAGTTATGTTGAACCTTTATAAAACACTGGTTCGGCCACAACTGGAGTATTGTGTCCAATTCTGGGCACTGCACTTTAGGAAATATGTGAAGCCCTTAGACAGGGTGCAGAAAAGATTTACTAGAATGATTCTAGGGTTAAGGGACTTCAGTTATGTGGATAGACTGGAGAAACTGGGGTTGTTCTCAGAGCAGAGAAGGTTAAGCAGAGATTTGATAGACGTGTTCAAAATCATGAAGGGTTTAGATAAAGTAAATAAAGAGAAACTGTTCCCATTGGCGGAAGGGTCGATAACTAGAGGACACAGATTTAAGGTGATTGGCAAAAGAACCAAAGGCGACATGAGGAAAAACTTTCTTACGCAGCGAGTGGTTAGGATCTGGAATGTGCTGCCTGAAAGGGGGGTGGAAGTAGATTCAATCAGGGCTTTCAAAAGAGAATTGGATCAATACTTGAAGGGAGAAAATATGCAGGGCTATGGGGAAAGAGCGGGGGAATGGGACTAACTGGATTGCTCTTGCAAAGAGCTGGCATGGGCTCGATGGGCCGAATTGCCTCCTTCGGTGCTGTAACCAGTCTATGATTCTACTTTCCCACCTATCTTTGTATCGTCAGCAAACTTGGATACATTACACTCGGTCCCCTCATCTAAGTCATTAATATAGATTGTAAATAGCTGAGGCCCAAGCACTGATCCTTGCAGCACCCCACTAGTTACAGCCTGCCAACCTGAAAATGACCCATTATTCCTACTGTCTGTTTTCTGTCCGATAACCAATCCTCTATTCATGCTAATATGTTACCCCAACCCCATGAGCCCTTATCTTGTGTAACAACCTTTTGTGTGGCACCTTATCAAATGCCTTTTGAAAATCCAAATATACTACATCCACTGGTTCCCCCTTATCTACCCTGCTAGTTACACTCTCAAAAAACTCTAACAGATTTGTCAAACACAATTTCCCTTTCATAAAACCATGTTGACTCTGCCAAATCATACTCTGATTTTCTAAGTGCCCTGTTACTACGTCCTTAATAATAGATTGTAGCATTTTAACTACTGATGTCAGGCTAACTGGCCTGTAGTTCCCTGTTTTCTCTCTCTCTCCTTTCTTGAATAGAGGGGTTACATTTGCTACCTTCCAATCCACAGGGACTGTTCTGGAATCTAGGGAATTCTGGAAGATCATAACCAATGCATCCACCATCTCTGCAGCCACCTCTTTAAAACGCTAGGATCTAGGTCATCAGGTCCAGGGGATTTGTTGGCTTTTAGTCCCATTAAATTCTCTAGTACTTTTTCTTTACTAATCTTAATTACTTTAAGTTCCTCCCTCTCATTACCCCCGGTTCCCCACTATTACTGATATGCTTTTTGTGCCTTCTACTGTGAAGACAGATAAAAAAAAATGTTTAACGTCTCTGCCATTGCCTTATTCTCCATTATAATTTCTCTTGTCTCTGCCTCTAATGGACCCACGTTTATTTTCGCTAATCTCTTCCTTTTTACATACTTATAGAATCTCTTACAATCTGTTTTTATATTTCTTGCTAGTTTACTCTCATATTCAATTTTCTCCCTCTTTATCAATTTCTTGGTCATCCTTTGCTGATTTCTAAAACTCTCCCAATCCTCAGGCTTACTACTCTTTCTGGCAATACTGTAAGCCTCTTCTTTAATCTAATACTATTCTTAACTTCTCTAGTTATCCACAGATGGATCACTTTTCCCATGGAACTTTTATTTCTCAAGGGAATGTATATTGGTTGGGAATTATGAATTATTTCTGTAAATGTTCGCCATTGCTTATCTACCATCATATCTTTTAACCTAATTTCCCAATCTACCATGGCCATCTCGCCCCTCATACCGATGTAATTGGCTTTGATTAAATTTTAGACTCTAATTTCAGACTTAACTACATCACTCTCGAACTCAATATGAACTTTTATCATATTACGATCACTCTCCCCCGGAGGATCCTTTACTCTTATATTACTAATTAACCCTGTCTCATTACACAATACCAGATCTAAAATAGCCTGTTCCCTAGTTGGTTCCTTGACATATCGTTCTAGAAAATTGTCTTGAATGCATTCCATAAACTCGTCCTCCAAACTACTTTTACCAATTTGGTTTGTTCAGTTTATATTAAGATTAAAGTCCCCCATGATTATTGCATTACCCTTGTTACATGCTCCTCTAATTTCCTGATTTATACTCTGTCCAACACTACAATTACTGTTAGGGGGGCCTGTAAACTACTCCCACCAGTGTTTCCTGCCCCTCGTTATTTCTTAGCTCCACCCGTACTGATTCTACACCCTGATTTTCTGAGCTAAGATCCTTTCCCATTACTGCCTTTATCTCACCCTTTATTATCAGGGCTACACCCCCAACTTCCTTTTCCATTTTGTCTTTTCTAAAAGTCAAGTGCCCTGGAATATTTAGTTCCCAACTTTGGTCACCCTGTAACCATGTCTCAGTAATGGCTACTACATCAAACCCATTTATCTCTCTTTTTGCCATTAATTCATCTTTCTTGTTACGAATGCTTCGTGCATTCAGATAAAGCGCCTTTAATCTTAAATTTTTACTATTTTTCCTTGACGTGACCGTAGTCACTAATGCCCTATTACCTTTGTTAAACTCTCTGTCCCTCCACATGAGCAGTATCCTAATCCTGTGTACCTATATCCCTTTATCCTCCTTTCCTTCAACCATCTATCTAACCTATTCTTAAATGTTGACGTGGTCTCTGCTTCAATCACTAACTCTGGTAGTGCGTTCCACAGCCTCACAGCCCTCTGTGGAAAAAAGTTTCCCTGTTCTCTGTCCTAAATCTCTTACAATTTAATCTTGTATCAATGTCCCCTTGTTGTAGACCCTCAATCACTGGAAACAGTTTATATCTATCTACTCTTTCCCATCCCTTCATAATTCTAAACACCTCTGTCAAATCACTCTGTAATCTCCTCTGTTCTAATGAAAACAGTCCATTTTTTCAAGTCTTTTTTTCATATTTGTATTTCCTCATACCAGGCAGCATCCTAGTGAGCTCTACCCTCTCTATTGCCTCAATATCCTTTGTATAGTGTGGAGCCCAAAACTGCACTCAGTACTCCAATTGTGGTCTTACTGAGGTTTTATATAAATTCACTTATATCTCAACTTTTATATTCTGTACCTCTTACCATAAAACCCAGTGCTCTGTCAGCCTTTACCCACTTGAAGTGCTGCTTCTAATGCTTTGTGAACATGAATCCCCAAATCCCTCTGCTCTTCCACATCACCCAGCCTCCCTCATTCAAAGTATAATTATTACTTCTATTATTTTTTAAACCAAAGTGCTATGTGGAGCTGAATGAGAAGAATGCCAGCCTCCAGTACAGCAGACTGACTGGTCATTCTGGAATAGTACTTTGAGGTACCGTGGACCTGCCTGGCTCAGGAACTGGATTATCTAGTCTGCCACATAGGGCTGGCTAAGTTCCGAACTTCCAACACCAGACGTGTCACCTTGGAGCCAGCCCGACTCCAAGACATCCCACCCACAGTGATTAGAGTTGCACTGACTTCAAGTCAGAACTAGTATGGCTGCATACATTTGTATGATGCACAGTGAGGAAGTAGTAAATGTTTTAAATTGGAGAGAGATTGGAGTGCATGTGCCGAAATGCACATAGCATGGTAAATAAGGTTGGTGAGCTGCAGGCACAAGTCGCCACATGGGACTGTGATATAGTGGCAATAACAGAGACCCGGCTCAAAGAAGGGGAGGATTGGGGACTTAATATTCCTGGCTACAAGGGAAGGAAAAAAAAGAGGGATGTTGCAGTATTATAGCACTGGAAAGGGATGATGTGGTTGAGAGGGTCAAAGACAGAATCTATCTGGTTAGAATTAAGGAACAATAGAGCAGCTATTGCGCTACTGGGTTTATACTATAGGCCACTAAATAGTGGGAAGGAGACAGAGAAACAAATTTGCAGGCAAATTACAGAAAGATGCAAGAACTATAGAGTAGTGATAACGGGGGACTTCAATTATCCCAGTACAGACTGGGATAGTAACAGTATAAAGGGCAAAGAGGGGGAGGATTTCCTGAAATGTATACAAAAGAACTTTCTTGATCAGTGTGTTTCCAGCACAGGAAGGAAGCAGTGCTGGACCTAGTTCTGGGGAATGAAGCAGAGCAAATGGAGCATGTTTTAGTGGGGGAGCATTTGGAGAACAGTGATCATAATGTCTTTATGTTTAGCATAGTTATGTAAAAAAACAAGGAACAATCAATAAAATACTTAACTAGAGGAGGGTTAATTTCAGTGAGTTAAAAAGGGATCTTGCTCAGGTGGATTGGAATCAAAAATTGGTCGGCAAAACAGTAATTGAACAATGGGAGGCCTTCAGGGAGGAGTTGGTTCAGGTACAGAGTAGACACATTCCTATGAGGGGGAAAGGAAAGGCATCCAAAGCTCGAGCTCCCTGGATGGCCAAAGATATAGAGATTAAAATGAAACAGAAAAAGGAGGCTTATGACAAATGTAAAGTTCATAATATAATAAAGAACCAGGCTGAATATAGAAAGTACAGAGGAGATCTAAAAAAGGGAATAAGAGGGGCAAAGAGTATGACAATAGATTAGTGGCTAACATAAAAAGGGAACCTAAAAATCTTTTATAAACATATAAATAGTAAAAGGGTAGTCAAAGGAAAGGTGGGACCGATTAGGGTCAAAAAAGGAGATCTTCTTGTGGAGGCAGAGGATATGGGTGAGGTACTAAATGAATACTTCACATGGGTCTTCACTAGAGAAGAGGATGCTGCCATTGTAGCAGTAAAGGAGGAGGTAGCAGCGATATTGGATAAGATAAAAATAGATAAAAAGGAGGTACTTAAAAGGTTGGCAGTACTCAAAGTAGAGAAGTCACCCAGTCCAGATGGGATGCATCCTAGGTTACTGTGGGAAGTAAGGGTAGAAATTGCTGAGGCTCTGGCCACAATCTTGCTTAGATATGGGGGCAGCGCCAGAGGACTGGAGGATTGCAAATGTTACATCCCTGATGAAAAAAGGGGAGAGGTATAAATACAGCAATTACAAGCCAGTGAGCCTAACATCGGTGGTGGGGAAACTTATAGAGACAGTAATCCGGGACAAAATTAATTGGCACTTGCAAAAGTGTTTGACTAACTTGGTTGAGTTCTTTGATGAAGTAACGGAGAGAGTTGATGTTCTGTATATGGACTTTCAACAGGCATTTGATAAAGTACCGCATAATATAGACTTGTTAGCAAAATTAAAGCCCATGGGATTAAAGGGACAGTGGCAGTGTGGATACAAAAATTGGCTAAGGGGCAGAAAGCAGAGAGTAGCGGTGAACGGTTGTTTTTCAGACTGGAGGGAAGTATACAGTGGTGTTCCACAGGGGTCAGTATTAGGTCCACTGCTCTTTTTGATACATATTAATGACCTGAACTTGGGTATACAGGGTAGAATTTCAAAGTTTGCAGATGACACGAAATGGGGTATGTGGAGGATAGTAATGGATTTCAGGAGGACATAAACAGATTGGTAAAATGGGCAGACACATGGTAGATGAAATTTAATGCAGAGAAGTGATTCATTTTGGTAGCAAGAATGAGGAGGGGCAATATAAATTAAATGGCACAATTTTAAAGGGGGTACAGGAACAGGAAGACCTGGGGGTGTAAGTACACAAATCTTTGAAGGTGGCAGGACAAGTTGAGAAGGCTGTTTAAAAAAAAAATGGGATCCTCGGCTTTATTAATAGAGGCATAGAGTACAAAAGCAAGGAAGTTATATTAAACCTTTATAAATCACTGGTTAGGCCTCAGATGGAGTATTGTGTCCAATTCTGGGCACCACACTTTAGAAAGGATGTCAAGGCCTTAGAGAGGGTGTAGAAGAGATTTACTAGAATGGTACCAGGGATGAGAGATTTCAGTTATGTGGAGAGACTGGAGAAGCTGGGGTTGTTCTCCTTAGAGCAGAGAAGGTTAAGAGGAGCTGAGGTAGAGGTGTTCAAAATCATGAACGGTTTTGACAGAGTAAATAATGCGAAACTGTTTCCAATGGTCAGTAACCAGGGGACACAGGTTTAAGGTGATAGGCAAAAGAAACAGGGGTGACATGAGGAAACATTTTTGTACTCAGAGTTGTTTTGATCTGGAATGCACTGGCTGAAAGGGCGATGGAAGCAGATTCAATAGTAACTTTCAAAAGGGAATTGGATAAATACTTGAAGGGAAAAAATTTACAGGGCAATGGGAAAGAGCAGAGGAATGGGACTTATTGGATAGCTCTTTCAGCGAGCCAGCACAGGCCCGGTGGGCCGAATGGTCTCCTTCTGTGCTATAACATTCTATGATACTATGATAAGATAATACAATACATATTAAAAATCAACCAAATAGAATCCAGACCAAACAAGCTGCCCCAGCCCCCTATTGCTCCCAGAACATGTAGGCTTGGCAGGAAACCTGATTACCAATGGACTCCTCCCATAAGCAATCAAAATGTATAATCGTTTCATAACCAGAGGAACCAAATTTAAGATAATTGACAAAAAAAACCCAGGATGGAGAAGAGGAGAATTTTTTTTTTACAGTGACTTGTTATGATCTGGAATGCACTGCATGAAATGGTGGTGGAAGCAGATTCAATAATAACTTTCAAAAGGGGAACTGGATATATACTTGAAAAAAGTTTTTGCAGGTCTATGAGGAAAGAGCAGGGGAGTGGGATTAATTGGATAGCTCTTTCAAAGAGCCAACACAGGCACGATGGGCCAAATGGGCTCCTTCTGTGCTGTATCATTCTGCTTCTATGAATTCAATAAAAAATATATTAACCATGAATCCATTAATAGACAATTAATGTTAGAAATACCAGCAAGAAATTTCCCTACACAGGCCCGACCATCTCCCTGGGCTGGGGGCTCGAGTTCTGCTTCAGTCCCAGGGTTGGAAATTTCATCTGGATCTTGGATGCTGTGTGTATGAGAGACACATCGAGCAGTTTTCATCCTGCTCATGTGGATCTACCCAGAGCAGACCACACTGCATCACATGAAAACCAAAGGAAAATTTGCAAATTAGAACAGTGAGGTCTGAGCTACGAGAGGAAAAATCAGAACTATAAAGGATTTTATTTATTCAGCACTTTACACAGCTTAAGCCATTAAATGAAATATCTGAACTATCTGTTGCTTGGGTATCTCTGAGGGGACTGATGTTCATGCTAGTTTACGAGATGCTCTGGTGGAGTGCTTGGACACTGCGGCCAGAGTCGTTCAGCCTGCCCGCCCTGGAGTGTGGCAAAGGAAAGCTGTTAGCTTTTGAAGAGTCAATGGTGGGAAAAACCTCCCTGGTGCAAATGACAGCTTCAGCAAGGGCTGTGAATCCACCAATGGGAACTGGCGGGGAGTATTAAATTCATGCAAATAACTGATAAAAAGGAGGAAGGTTTTGGGGAGGGAGTGGGATTAACAAATGAATAAAGTACTTCTGTATAAGGAGATCCGCAGTGGTTGGCAGAGCAAAAACTGTATTTCACAATGTAAATACCTGGGAATAAGAGGTCTTGGGCAGGCAAGAACACAGTAACTAGTATTGTAAACAAAGTAGGAGGTAAATAGTATTACAAATATTGGGCTCGATATTAGCAGGACGGCAGGTTCTCAGTGGGGGGGTCGACTGGGCGCGTGGGTAACGCGCCCGGTGAAATCAGTGTGCTCCGCACGCAATCGCAGGATAATTGGAGCCACTTACCTGTGCTTCCGGGTTTCCCGCTGGTAAGCTGTGCGCAGCAAGGTCTGTCAGCTGGAGGAGCCCTATTTAAAGGGGCAGTCCTCCACTGACTGATGCTGCAGAAAATAGGAAAAATTACAGCATGGAGTAGCCCAGGGGGAAGGCTGCTCCCAGGTTTAATGATGCCTCACTCCAGGTATCATTGGATGGGGTGAGGACAGAGATCTTCCCCCCGGCAGGCGGGAGGAAGCAGCCTGTCTCTGCCACCAAGAAGGCCTGGCTCGAGGTGGCAGAGGAGGTCACCTGCACCACCAACATATCACCCACCTGCATACAGTGCAGGAGGCACTGCAATGACCTAAGTAGGTCAGCCAAAGTGAGTACACTTATTCCCCTACACTCCGTCTACCACATCACCGCCTCCACCCGACATCTCCTTCTGCACTGCCAACACTACTCTATCACAACACTCCTCACACCCACTCAAACCTCATCGTCATCTTACCTGCACCTATTCACCTCGCCAGTACTCATCCCGCCACTACCACTCAACCCAATCCTCATACAATCTCATGGCTCTATCTCAGACTCACCCTCTCATGCATCTCTTTCACGGTCAGCCTCACTCAACCTGCCACTACCTGTGCTGCAGCCACAGGGCATGCATCACATATGTGCAGTAGGAAGCGTAAGGCAAACGTGTCGTGAGCATGAAGGGGATGCACAAGGGTGTTTGAGGGTTTGTCATGGTTTTTACTTATATTTAATTTCTGACCAACTCACATTACATATTATATTGGCACCACTACTGCCACGTCTTTGCTAATCTTGTCTTGTTTGTGCAATAATGCCCTTTCCTGAGGATCACAACGAAGACCCACAACTGATGCCACCCATTGTGTCACTGCAGAGTGGGTGTAGGTGTATTTGCAGGGCTCTTTTGTGCAGACGACTGAGAGACGTCGGCGATGTCCCCGGTGGCACCCTGGAAGGATGCGGAGGAGAAGTTGTTGAGGGCAGTGGTGACTTTGACAGCTTGGCATGAAGGAGGCTGCAGATGTCCACGACTACATGTCGAGTGACTCTGAGCCTCCGTGTGCACTGCTGCTCAGAGAGGTCCAGGAAGCTGAGCCTCGGTCTGTGGACCCTGTGGCGAGGGTAGTGCCCTCTGCGATGCTGCTCTCTCTGCGGTTGCCCTCACTCCTGCTGTGCAGGTGGATGTGTCACAGCACTGTGTTGTGGAGCTCCATGTGTCAGAGGTGGACGGCGTGGCCGGCGATGCTGTTCGCCCTCCGAGGAGGTCATGACTGCAGCTACGGCGGCCCCCATGCAGAAGATGTACATCTGAGGGGGTCCGCAAGGTAGGTACATGTGTCTGGACACCGGGGTAAGTGTGCAAGTTGGTGAATTTTGTTGTTAGGAGCAGGGTGGTGGAGGCCAAACTTTGTCCCAAGTGACAGAGTGGCCTCCTGCAATGAGTGAGGGTCTCCCCCCCGACCTGTCAAATGGACCTTTGCAGCTGCCACAGGCTGATGGCTGCAACACGTCCATTTGAACTGGGAGTGTTTCCCCCAGTGTGGGAAACAGTCTCAGTCAGTTGCAAAATCCCATCCCTGCTAAAATAACAGGTCAATCAGGTCTGTAAACAACCTGAAGTACCTGTTCAATTACTTTAAGTGGCCCCCCGCCGGCTCTAATTGCCGGCGGGAGTCCCACATGCGGGGGCTGCGCGCGCATGTCAGCGCGTCAGTGGGGAAACCCGGAAATGGGACGGGTTGGAGTCGGGCTCCAGACCCGCCCCGGGAATCCCCAATTTTCGCAGCCCCCCCCCCCCGGGCCACGAACGCACCCGATCGCGGGTGCAAAAATCGAGCCCATTATATCTGTGAGACCTGAATTTTTCAGTTTCAGTACGATGTGCAGTGTTTTACCTTGGATCAGTCATATGCAATGTTGCTGTATTATAATGACGAACAAACCTCTGTCATGTTTAGACTGCGGTAAAAATCAGAAACTACACCCCAGCTCCCAGACTACCTGTGAACAATGTCACAGGAGATTACATAGAATTTATAGCACAGAAACAGGCCATTCGGCCCAACAGGTCTATTCCAGTGTGTATGCTCCACGAGCCTCCTCCCACCTTACTTCATCTAACCCTATCAGCATAATCTTCTATTCCTTTCTCCATCATGTACTTATCTAGCTTTCCCTTAAATGTATCTATGCTAATCGCCTCAACTACTTCTTGTGGTAGCAAGTTCCACATTCTAACCACTCTCTCTAGTTCACCAGACTGATTCCTGGGACGGCGGGATTGTTGTATGAGGAGAGATTGGGTCGACTCGGCCTGTATTCACTCGAGTTTAGAAGAACGAGAGGTGATCTCATTGAAACATACAAAATTCTTACAGGATTCGACAAGGTAGATGCAGGGAGGATGTTTTCCTGGGCTGGAGAATCTCGAACCAGGGGTCACAGTCTCAGAATAAGGGGTAGGCAATTTAGGACTGAGATGAGGAGAAATTTCTTCACTCAGAGGGTGGTGAATCTTTGGAATCCTCTAACCCAGAGGGCTGTGGAGGGTCAGTCATTGAGTACATTCAAAACAGAGATCGATAGATTTCTAGATATTAAAGGCATCAAGGGATATGGGGATGGTTCAGGAAAATGGCACTGAGGTAGATCAGCCATGATCTTGTTGAATGGCGGAGCAGGCTCGAGGGATCGGGTGGCCTACTCCTGCTTCTATTTCTTATGTTCTCTGGGTAAAAAAGGTTCTCCTGAATTCCTTATTGGATTTATTAGTAACTACCTTATATTTCTGGTCCCTAGTTTTAAGGCTCCCCCACAAGTGGAAACATCTTCTCTACACCTGCCCTATCGAACCTCTTCATAATTTTAAAGATCTTTCAAATTATCTAGAGACCAACTGGAGAAAAGAGCCCCAGCCTGTTCATTCTTTCATGATAGGTATAACCTCTCAGTTCTGGTACCATCCTTGTAAATCTTTTTTCACCCTCTCTAGTGTCGCAACATCCTTTTTGTAATATGGAGACCAGAACTGAGCACAGTACTCTTAATTACTTTGACTTGCAGCCACTTGCATATTTCATGCTTGCCTATATAATAATCAGCCTGTATAGTAAACTGTACCAACATAGGGGTTATAGGGAAAAGTTAATTTCACTTTCGACGAGTTTTGTGCCAGAGACAGACAACAGCCTCCCATTAGTCACTGCATCAATAGATCTGATAAGCTACTGATGCAGCGACATAGGGGAGCAGCAGCAGAAAAGGATTTGGTCAGTTGCGTGTATAACACAGGTGAAAACCTATTGCCATGTTTAATGATCCATATTGAAGGATTCATTTATGTCACAACTGTAGCATCAATGCTACAGTGGTTACACTTCATATCACAGCTAGTTATAGTATAAATACAGTTGACTATACTTTCAGTCAATAGTATCTAACTTGAGAGAAGTGATTGGTCTAAATGCAGAGATCTACAAGTAAAAGTGTTGGAAATACAAAAAGGGTACGGTAGCAGAGTGGCTATGTTACTGGACTAGTAATCCAGAGGCCTGGACTAATAATCCGAGGTAATGAGTACAAATCCCACCACGGCAGCTGGGGAATTTAAATTCAATTAAATAAAATCTGGAATAAAAAAACTAGTATCAGTAATAGTGGCCATGAAACTACCGGATTGTCATAAAAACTCATCTGGTTCATTAATGCCCTTTAGGGAAGGAAATCTGCCAGCTTTACCCGGTCTGGCCTGTATGTGACTTCAGACCCACAGCAATGTGGTTGATTCTTAATGGGCCTAGCAAGCCACTCAGTTGTCAATAAGGTGGCTCACCGCCACCTTCTCAAGGTCAATTAGGGATGGGCAATAAATGCTGGCCTTGCCAGTGCCGCCCACATCCCATGAATGAATAAAAAAACATACACAACAGGCCCTGCAACCAATGGCCACTGGATGGAATTCAGTTTGTAACGTTCAACGTTACAAAATATTAAGATATTACATGTTTGTACTGTTACATAAAACACATGAGTATGAAGAATACAATACACAAGACATTAATCTGCAGGTGGGGGTGAGTCACAAGGTCTAATGCCACTCAGTGGTATATTTCCCATCACACTACAGTGTCTGGATGTATTTTCAGCAAACTCAATGATTCAGTTATTTTAAGTTGTTTTCTTTCTGTTTAAATGTTTTTGCTAAAGATACTCACCTGTCCCCGCCAGTAAAGGGTCCATACCCTCAACGGTGTTTGCACTGCCTATGTGGGTCCTATATCACTGTTGCCAAGAGGGTGTGGAGCAGGTTTATTCCCAGGCCTCCAATGATGCTCACTTTGGGAGGCATCCTCCACCCCACCCCCCCCCACCCCCATATCTGATTTCCCTCTTCCTGTGCAGAGAGGCATCAGGGCCTCTGCCTGGTGAAGATCACAGCAGGGACTCTCTATTCCATGGTGATATGTGCCCCAACAAACAGTACCATTCCCAGGTTGCTGTAACTTCAAAGAATGTGTAGAGATAGCTTCACAAACAAACTGAACAAGTGAAATAGAACATATCAGGATAAGTCAACTGAATAATACCAGAAAACTTAGCGATAGCTTTGGCTCTCAGCTCATATAGGCCAAGTGGTTTCAGCAGCGCTGCCACTTCCTTCCAATCAGCTGCTCGGGCCACTTCAGCAGAAGGGTATCTCTCCAGGAAGTCCCACAGCACAGGGATGGCCTTTTTACCTGATACAAGGAAAAGAATCATGTTATCAGAATCATTTCAAAGTAACATCTAAATATTTGTGATGAACGAGGTGCCAGATAGCAAAGCTGGGCAATGGAATACTTTTCCAATGTTTGCATCCAGTGTCATCACCAAACATTCCCAGGGCAGGCAAAGAACAGGTTAAACACAGACTGAAACTCCCTCCTTTCTCCCTAAAATTCTATACATTCCATTTCCCACATCAGGCATTTTGTGTCTGATAAATTTTGGGCAGTTTTGCATTGTGAACTTATATCCCTTTAGGAAATGGGTTAAGATAACTCAAAATCTGTGTCAGTGAGCACCAGTCTGGGCTGGACTGGAATCCAGGTGCCAGAGGAGAAAGGACAGTGTGCTCACCCCAGTGTAACAGCCACTGCCTCCTTACAAGAATGTTTTGAAATGAATATTGCTGATGTTAGTAAATTTCCTGCAGGATTATTGAGAGTTTGATATTAATATACAACTTTTTGCTTTTTATTTTGTAGCCTACAGTTTTTTTTATTTTTCAGGCTGCATTTATTGGCCATCCCTAGTTGTCCTAAGATGGTGGTGATGGGCCACTATCTTGAATCGCTGCAGTCCTTGTGAAGGTGCTTCCTCGATCTTGGTATTCCCTTCTCGCTTTACATTATGGCCCATAGCATTAGGTGAGAGGATCGTCTGCCGGCCAGCATTCTCAGTGGGCTCTGCTGCCTGGTAAGTGACACCCAGGATTTGCACAAGTGACCTGGCTTCCCAGGCTCCTAGTGGAGAAATGACCGGTCACCAGTTGGCACCTCCCTCTAGTAACTCGCTCGAAACAGGAAACTCATTTTGTGGATGCGGTGTGGCACCGTGGGCACAAGCCATTCGACAGCACGTAAACACCACAATCAGAGCGCGCCTGTTAGTCTAAAAGTTCTCACAACCGTGAAAGAGATTTTGATCCCAGCATCAATAAATCAGTCTCGATAGGACTGCTGCTGGTGCTAGCTGTAGCTGACTAACCCAGATCTGAACCTCTCGCTGATAGCACCTAGTTCTCTAGTGTCACTCACTCAGTACAGCCAACTCACCAGAGGTTTTGTTAAGAAATATAGTTGCAACAAGAAGCTTCCAGGGATCATGAAAGAGTGTCTCTTGGACCAGGTTAAATGGTGATCGAGGAGGAGTCCACTTGGCGAAGGCTTTCCGTCTTGGAGGGCTGGTTGCTGCAAAAATCCACTGAAGGTTCATAACATGTTGTCAGTCCAATTTCACATTATATAACTAACTCACAGCTGAATAAAGATTCAAGCTTCGTACCTTCTTTGGAATATTTACTGGAAAAGTATGGGCTGGTCTTCCTCCTGTCCAACTTCACTCTTGGAGAAGGATGATTTTCTGTTTAACAAAAGGACCCAGTTGGGTGTGAGGAGTAATGAGATCTCTGGTATTTGTAATTAGCTGGGGTAGAGGATGGCACTGTCAAATGGCAGTTAAAAACTCACTTTGTAGTAATAATTCAATTTTAAAATCAATCTGAAGCAAATAGTAGCAGTGAATGTGACAATGAGACTGCCTTTTTGAGTTGCTACCTCCCCTTTTCCCCAGTTAGCCGCTCCATCCACAGCCCAGAGGTCTTGTGATCCCAGCCTCCACCAAGGACACCCTACCAGCCGCTGGGACGTACTCAAGGCCTTGGGTAGATTCTCACTCCACTTATTGCAGGAAAATGCCTGTCCTTCTCACAGCTGATTTTGGGGAATTGTGAGTATGAAGTTAGGTCCTACTCCTCAACGGTGCCACCTTGGTACACGTATACCTTGCAGGGAGAGCACTGAAGCAGAAGGACTGCTGAGCTCAGTGGGCGGCTCTCCCAGGTCTCTGCACATTTCCTGTTCCCATGCACATTACCGGGAAATGGCTAACAATAATATGCCCTGGTTTACAGAAACCAACCTTCAATTGAAACTTTCAAGACTCAGATCGATAGATTTTTGTTGGGTAAGGGTATCAAGGGATATAGAGCAAAGGCGGGTAAATAGAGTTGAGCTACAGATCAGCCTTAATCTAGTGAATGGTGGAACAGGTTCGAGAGGCTGAATGGCCTACTTCTGTTCCCATGTTCCTATGTAACAGGCTCGAGGGGCTGAATGGTCTACCTCTGTTCCAATGGATCAGGCTCGAGGAGCTGAATGGCCTACTCCTGATCCTATGGAACAGGCTCGAAGGGCTGAATGGCCTACTCCTGATCCAATGGAACAGGCTTGAAGGACTGAATGGCCTACTCCTGTTCCTATGGTCAGTAATTACTTTCCAGTATCTGATCCTGTTTGTGTCTCAGGTTGACAGAAACAGTATCAAAACGGTAAATGGCTATAGCAGCAAAGTACACCAGGGCATTGTGCTAAGCCAAAGGTTGGAACCTGAGCTCGCCTCATTTGGTAAGCTCCTGTGCACAGATTCAAAGTTTCACCAAAGGCAGGTTGGTACTTCGAAAAATCAATCCCCCAGGCCAACTCTTGTGTCATCTCCTGGTGTCTTTTACAAGGCATTACTGTAAGCCTGGCAGCAGATTGGCTGGTTCTGCCCCTTGGCAGAGGAATGGTGCATGGGTAGGTGGACTTAGATGTAGAAATAAAAGAGAATTACATTGGCCTAGTGGGAAAAGGCACAGCTCAGAATGGCACTATGCTATTCAGACCAGAAATCTCCAGGTTCAATTACTGATCTGTGCTGGGTTAACTGAGGCACTATAATTAGCCTCAGTGCCCCTGGGTTAGGGTGGGGGAGGGGGAGGGGGTTGGGGTGGGTCCCACTCATTCCATAAACAGCAATCTCTGCAGGCATGCATGGACAGCAGGTGAGAACAGGATCGGCCTGGATGTGATGCCTTTATGGTAGAATAGCCTGCCGATCTGTTTCGGCTCGTCTTAGGTACTGGAACACTGACAAGAACTGAAGTGCAGTGTGAGTCAGTACCTTCAGAGAGCAGAGAATTTAAACAAAATCCCCTTCAATCTGTTTAAGAAAAAAAAGAGAATTGAAAAGAAAAAGACACAGAACATTTCACAGCCATGATAGCAAATGTTGAATTATCCTTTAAAGGCAGTACCTTGTGTTTTCAGCAATGTAAACTTGTCCCCATCAGAAACCCTTGAGCTTCTATCTGAGTCTTCACAAGTAATCTCTGATTTTGAGCGATCTGTTTGTGAAGGACTCATGCCTAGTCTTGTATCTGATGCTCCAGGGAATGAGATGGCATCAGGGTCGTCCTCCTCGCTCGTCTGCACTACCTGCCTGTTAAACTCAGGTGCCTCAGACACAGGCTCGCCAGCTTCTCCTGCTTGCAGTTCCAGTGCATCCTTGCTTTCAAATGCCTGCTCCTTGGGAAGCTGCTTTTTGCTGTCTGCTGCTCGCTGTTTGGGCTTTCTGCTGCTGGCTTTCCTCTCTTCTTTGGGACTTGTTTTTCGTCTGTCAGCCAGTGTTCCTTCACCCAGCTCCCCCTCTTCAGTTGATGGGGATTTTTTCTGTTCCGCTCTTGCAGATGATTCTCTCCTGGAATTCTTTCTCAGTCTGCTCCGGTCTTGCTGCTTTGTGCCTTTTTCAGGTTTCTGCTTTGAGGTGTTTTTAAACTCTGCCTGCCTCTGCCTTTTGCCCGAACGGCACTTACGCTCGGTTTCAAGTCCCTCCTCTCTCGTGGCATTTTGTGGCACATGCGACAAAGGCAGTGGAAGGTTATCAGTCAATTTGCCGACACCTTGTATGGGTGAGGTGCTGGTCTGTAACGGTGCTGTCTGCAGCGGTGCTGTCTGCTTAGCCGGGGCAATCCTCCCCCGAGCACAGCCTCGCCAGAAGACGGTGAAGTTAAAGTATTTGGCCTTCAGGTTTTCCTCTCCAGTATTTCTCTGAAAGTAATTTTCCAGCTCCTTTGAAGATCGAAATCGCTTCCCCTGAGGACTAAATAAAAGAATGTGCATTTAGAATCATAGAATAGAATCATAGAAATTTACAACATGGAAACAGGCCCTTCGGCCCAACATGTCCATGTCGCCCAGTTTATACCACTAAGCTAGTCCCAATTGCCTGCACTTGGCCCATATCCCTCGATACCCATCTTCCCCATGTAACTGTCCAAATGCTTTTTAAAAGACAAAATTGTACCCGCCTCTACTACTGCCTCTGGCAGCTCGTTCCAGACACTCACCACCCTTTGAGTGAAAAAATTGCCCCTCTGGACCCTTTTGTATCTCTCCCCTCTCACCTTAAATCTATGCCCCCTCGTTATAGACTCCCCTACCTTTGGGAAAAGATTTTGACTATCGACCTTATCTCTGCCCCTCATTATTTTATAGACTTCTATAAGATCACCCCTTAACCTCCTACTCTCCAGGGAAAAAAGTCTCAGTCTATCCAACCTCTCAAGGGTTTATATGTAGATAAAGACAAAACAGTCCTGTTTTTTCACAGGAATACAAAGAGTAAACATTTGCTTCATTCACTTCCTCTCTAAAAAGGCATACTGTAAGTAAAATAATGTATATTAGTTGGTTTCCCGTGGCTTTGCAGACAGGAGTGTCATGACCACATGAAGCAGGGTTAGAGGGTGGGGGAATCATTGGACCAGGGTGTGTAGATGTAATTTGGCACCCATATTAAAATAATACATTTTGTCGTTACTTTTATATATTGCCATTATAAATTCCTATTTATAATGGAAACTTCCTATGTAAACTTATCATACTGTAATTACACCATCCTGTCAATGTTGCATTTTAAATGTGACGGGCTGCTGAATTGATTATTAAAAAAAAATTGGCTGTGTGGTTGATAGTGAGGAGGAAAGCTGTAGACTGCAGGAAGATATCAATGGACTGGTCAGGTGGGCAGAAAAGTGGCAAATGGAATTCAATCCGGAGAAGTGTGAGGTGATGCATTTGGGGAGGGAAAACAAGGCAAGGGAGTACACAATAAATGGGAGGATACTGAAAGGTGTAGAGGAACAAAGGGAGTGTATGTCCACAGATCCCTGAAGGTAGCAGGACAGGTAGATAAGGTGGTTAAAAAGGCATAGGGGATACTTTCCTTTATTAGCTGAGGCATAGAATATAAGAGCAGGGAGGTTATACTAGAACAGTATAAAACAGTAGTTAGGCCATAGCTTGAGTACTGCATACAGTTCTGGTCACCACATTACAGGAAAGATGTGGTTGCACTAGAGAGGGTGCAGAGGAGATTTACGAGGATGTTGTCAGGGCTGGGGATTTTTAGCTATGAGAAAAGGCTGGGGTTGTTTTCTTTGGAGCAAAGGAGCCTGAGGGGAGATTTAATTGAGGCGTTTCAGTCCTAAATTGTCTACCCCTTATTCTGAGACTGTGACCCCAGGTTCGAGATTCCCCAGCCAGGGGAAACATCCTCGCTGCATCTACCCTGTTGAACCTGTAAGGATTTTGTATGTTTCAATGAGATCACCTCTCATTCTTCTAAACTCTAGAGAATACAGGCCGAGTCTACTCAATCTCTCCTCAAACGACAATCCCGCCATCCCAGGAATCAGTCTGGTGAACCTTCGCTGCACTCCCTCTATGGCAAGTATATCCTTTCTTAGATAAGGAGACCAAAATTGTACACAATACTCCAGGTGCGGTCTCACCAAGACCCTATATAATTGCGGTAAGACATCTTTACACCCGTACTCAAATCCTCTTGTAATAAAGGCCAACATACCATTTGCCTTCCTAACTGCTTGCTGCACCTGCATGTTAGCTTTCAGTGACTCATGTACAAGGACACCCAGGTCCCTTTGAACATCAACATTTCCCAATCTCTCACCATTTAAAAAATACTCTGCACTTCTGTTTTTTCTACCAAAGTGGATAACTTCACATTTTTCCACATTATATTCCATCTGCCATGTTCTTGCCCACTCACTTAGCCTGTCTATATCCCCTTGAAGCCTCTTTGCATCCTCCTCACAACTCACATTCCCACCTAGTTTTGAGTCATCAGCAAATTTGGAAATATTACATTTGGTCCCCTCATCCAAATCATTGATATAGATTATGAATAGCTGAGGCCCAAGCACCGATCCCTGCTGTACCCCATGTCACAGTCTGCCAACCTGAAAAAGACCCGTTTATTCCTACTCTCTGTTTTCTGTCTGTTAACCAATTCTCAATCCATGCCAGTATATTACCCCCAATCCCATGTGCTCTAACTTTGTTCACCAACCTCCTGTGTGGGACCTTATCGAAAGCCTTCTGAAAATCCAAATAAACCACATCCACTGGTTCCCCCTTATCTATTCTACTAGTTACATCCTCAAAGAACTCCAATAGGTTTGTCAAACATGATTTCCCTTTCATAAATCCATGTTGACTGCCAAATCCTGCCAAATTTTCTAAGTGTCCTGTTATCACATCCTTTATAATAGATTCTAGCATTTTCTCCACTATTGATGTCAGGCTAACAGGTCTGTAGTTCCCTGTTTTCTCTCTCCCTCCTTTCTTAAATAGTAGGGTTACATTTGCTACCCTCCAATCTGCAGGAACCATTCCAGAATTTATAGAATTTTGGAAGATGACAACCAATGCATCCACTATCTCTAGAGCCACCTCTTTCAAAACCTTGGGATGTAATCATCAGGTCCTTGGGATTTATCGACTTTCATTAATTTCTCTAGTACTATTTTTTTACTAATATTAATTTCCTTCAGTTCCTCATTCTCACCAGATCCTTGGTTCTCTAGTATTTCTAGGAGGTTTTTTGTGTCTTCTTCTGTGAAGACAGACACAAAGAATTTGTTTAATTTCTCTGCCATTTCCTTATTCGCCATTATAAATTTTCCCATCTCTGACTGCAATTCTCCCATCTCTGTCTGGATTGGCTCCCAATGTTGAAGATAAACCTTCTAACTGCACTGCTTGAGTGTCCTGTCTGGAGCAGTGAAGTTTGAAGGGAAAGCAGTCATGTAGACTTGCATATGAGATTATAAATTTAGATTCCTCTTTAGAGCTAATTGGGTGGGGTATGACAGTCCTATATTTTTTTTATTCATTCTTGGGATGTGGGTGTCGCTGGCAAGGCCAGCATTTATTGCCCATTGCTAGTTGCTCTGAGAAGGTGGTGGGCCTCTTGAATCGCTAAGCGGTCTGATACAACTGAACAGCTTGTTAGGCCACTTCAGAGGGAGGTTAAGAGTCAACCATATTGGTGTGGGACTGGAGTCACATATAGGTAAGGATGACAGGTTTCCTTCCATTTAGGACATTAGAGAACCAAGAGCAGGAAGCTTCAGAAACTCGGCATCACCACCAGCATCAACTAAGCCTCCCCCGGTACCACGGTTGCAACCACAGGGAAGTCTATCGTCAATTTGTCCGACCACACCCTTCAACCAGACGAAATCAAAGTTCTCAGCCGAGGGCTCAATTTCTGCCCCACCACCAAAATGGACCCAATCAGTCTCGCGGCGGACACAGAGGAATTCATCAGGAGAATGAGGCTCCGGGAATTCTTCCACAAATCCCAAGATTTCAGCAGCGAACCCAATGAGACAATCAAAGATCCGGAACAGCAGACAGAGGGATCCACGGTACAGCAACCGAAGAAGAAAGAGTCAAATTGGACTCCTCCGGAGGGTCGCTGCCCTCAGCTTGACATATATGCTCAAGCTGTCAGGAGATGCGTCAATGCCAGATTTATCAGCCGCACTCACAAGACAGTCCAGAATGTCACCCGAGCACAACGCAACGCCATCAACGCTCTCAAGACCAACCGCAACATCGTCATCAAACCAGCGGACAGAACAGCATGGACTATTGCATAGAAGCATACCGACAACTGGACAACCAGGAACACTACAGACGGTTACCCGCAGATCCGACCAAAGAGCACACCCACCAGCTCAACAAACTGATCAAGACCTTTGATCCAGACCTTCAAAGCATCCTACACGCTCTCATCCCACGTACTCCCCGCGTGGGAGACTTCTATTGCCTCCCAAAGATACACAAAGCCAACACACCCGGACGTCCTATCGTATCAGGCAACGGAACCCTGTGTGAGAACCTCTCTGGATACGTCGAGGGCATCCTGAAACCCATCGTACAGGGAACCCCCAGCTTCTGTCCCGACACTACAGACTTCCTACAAAAATTCAGCACCCACGGACCGGTTGAACCAAGAACATTTCTCACCACGATGGACGTCTCCGCACTCCACACCAGTATCCTCCACGATGACGGCATCGCTGCAACAGCCTCAGTACTCAACACCAACAACAGCCAATCTCCAGACGCCATCCTACAACTCATCCACTTCATCCTGGATCACAATGTCTTCACCTTCGATAACCAGTTCTTTACCCAAACACACGGAACAGCCATGGGGACCAAATTCGCACCCCAATACGCCAACATTTTCATGCACAAGTTCAAGCAGGACTTCTTCACTGCACAAGACCTGCAACCAACACTATACACCAGATACATCGACGACATTTTCTTTCTATGGACCCACGGCGAAGAATCACTGAAGACACTACACGATAACATCAACAAGTTCCATCCCACCATCAAATTCACCATGGACTACTCCTCAGAATCGGTTTCATTCTTGGACACACGAATCTCCATCAAAGACGGGCACCTCAGCACCTCACTCTACCGCAAGCCCACGGACAACCTCACGATGCTCCACTTTTCCAGCTTCCACCATAACCATGTCAAAGAGGCCATCCCCTATGGACAGGCCATGCGAATACACAGGATCTGCTCAGACGAGGAGGAACGCGATGGACACCTACAGACGCTGAAAGACGCCCTCGTAAGAACGGGATATGACGCTCGACTCTTCGATCGACAGTTCCGACGGGCCACAGCAAAAAATCGCATAGACCTCCTCAGAAGATAAACATGGGACACAACCAACAGAGTACCCTTCGTCGTCCAGTACTTCCCCGGAGCAGAGAAACTACGCCATGTTCTTCACAGCCTTCAACATGTCATCGGTGACGACGAACATCTCGCTAAGGCCATCCCCATGCCTCCACTACTCGCCTTTAAACAGCCACCCAACCTCAAACAGACCATCGTTCGCAGCAAATTACCCAGCTTTCAGGAGAACAGCGTCCACGACACCACACAACCCTGCCACGGCAACCTCTGCAAGACATGCCAGATCATCGACAGATACCACCATCACACGAGAGGACACCACCCACCAGGTACATGGTTCATACTCCTGTGACTCGGCCAACGTTGTCTACCTCATACGTTGCTGGAAAGGATGCCCCAGAGCATGGTACATTGGCGAGACCATGCAGACACTGCGACAACGGATGAACGGACACCGCGCAACAATCGCCAGATAGGAGGGTTCCCTCCCAGTCGGGGAACACTTCAGCAGTCAAGGACATTCAGCCTCCGATCTTCGGGGAAGTGTTCTCCAAGGCGGCCTTCGAGACACACGACAACGCAAAATTGTCGAGCAGAAATTGATAGCCAAGTTCCGCACTCATGAGGACGGCCTCAACCGGGATCTTGGGTTCATGTCACGCTACATGTAACCCCACCAGCAAAAAAAAGTTATCTGTTTTTCATACAACTGGTCATTCTCTCTCTTTCGCTGCCTTTCGGGTGTCTTTCTCTCTCTCTGTCTATCTTTGTGTTATGACCGCTTGTGTATTCAGTAGTCTGGGATATAATGTTTCTCTGTCTGATTGCTTTGATTATATTGCTTTGATTATATCTATGCCGAGGTGTGATAAAGGGCAGTTGGAAAGATTATCTGTAATCACCAGGCATTGTTCTCTGACTATATATGCTGTGCATTTACGGAATCCTACACTCACCTGACGAAAGAGGAAAGCTCCGAAAACTTGTGATTCCAAATAAAGCTGTTGGACTATAACCTGGTGTTGTAAGACTCCTTACATTTGTTCACCCCAGTCCATCACCGGCATCTCCACATCATTCGAGAACCAGTTGGTTTTATGACAAAACAACAGCTTCAAGGTTACTACTAAGTTTTCTTTTTTCTAGACTTTTTAAGAACTGAATTCAAATTCTCAAACTGATATGGTGGGATTTGAACTCACGTTCTCTGGATTATTAGTCCAGGCCTCTGGATTACTTGTCCAGTAACATAACCACCACTACATAACCACTAGAGGTGCCCTCTAGACTGCTTTCTCTCTCAGCATAGCAATTTCTCCCAAGACGATGCACGTAGTCTTATCTACTTGTTATGCCCCTCCAGCGCTGAGAATACTTCAATGTAAACTCTCCCTCCCAGTGCCCGACATCATGGAGAGGAGATTTCAAATTAACAGCAAGAAGCAAGACTGAAGTTGGAAGAGTGAGCTGCCATTTAAATATTGCAGTACTGGAGGAGCAGAACAACTGCGGAGAGGAATGGGCAGGTTGAAGTGAAAAAGAAGAGAAACTGAACTTGTGGTTGTAGCTGACATGAAGAGGAGAGTTTTGGTGGATAGAAGATCTGGGATTTTGACCCTTGTTTCATACAAAGGTCATGGATTTTTCCAGCTTTCTGTTGGAACTTTGGGAGACTTATATGCAAGTACATACAGTGGAACCAAACCGAAGGTACCTCGTACCCGGTAGCAGGTAAGTTTCTTCCCACTTGCCTCATGTTTCTCCTATCCTCTTCTTAAAGTAGTGATTAACGTGTCCAGCATCTTGTTTAAGTAGCCATTCCGCATGTGGGAACCTGGGCAGTAAGTGCCTGCAGGCTATCCAACTGCACAGCTATCACAGTCAAACCTCATTCTCCTCTATCAAGTATCCATGTCAGGTATGGTATCATAGTGGTTATGTTACTAGACTAGTAATCCAGAGGCCTGGACTAATAATCCGGAGTCATGAGTTCAAATCCCACCACGGCAGCTGGGGAATTTGAATTCAATTAAATAAAATCTGGAATTTAAAAAAAAACTGGTATCAGTAATGGTGGCTATGAAACTACCGGATTGTCATAAAAATCCATCTGGTTCACTAATGCCCTTTAGGGAAGGAAACCTGCCGTCCTTACCCGGTCTGGCCTATATGTGACTCCCACAGCAATGCGGTTGATTCTTAATTGCCCTCTGAATGGCCTAGCAAGCCACTCAGTTGTACAATCTCACTAAAAAAAGTCACACTGTGGGAGAACCTTCACCACACGGACTGCAGCAGTTCAAGAAGGCGGCCCACCACCACCTTCTCAAGGGCAATTAGGGATGGGCAATAAATGCTGGCCTTTCCAGTGACGCCCACATCCCATGAATGAATAAATAAAAACATATGGGTACTTTTTAGCAGGCCTCACTGGACCAGTGATCAGGAATAGAACCCCAACTGATTTTTCCCCTTTCCCAGCCCAGGAACACTAATCCCAACTGTATCAGCCCACTGCCACCCTGAAATCATCTAACACAACACAGACCACATATTGAACCTGGGACCTTCTTGAACTGTATGGCTCATTTGCACATCAGGCAGTAGATTTACCCATTGATCAATTAGTGGAGGCCCAGTTAGGAGATCATGGGGGAATAATAGGTTCCTGTGGATGGATGAGTTAGATGGCCTGAATCGCCTTTTTAATCTGTACTGATCTTTGAGAAGTTCTTTAATATTCCAGTGTCTCTAGCAGTTGGTTGGGAAGAATAAAGTGCAGATACAAGTTTTGTTTTTCTCTTCCCTTCCTTGGCTGTGACAACAAACCGGCAACCTGCTCCCTGTCTTCTGATGATGGCACTTTTGAACTAGCCCCTTGAATGGGCATGACAGTGCCCCGAGTGTTACCCTCCAATTTTCTCCTCTGCCCTCCTCCTGATGGTATGGTCAAGATTAGGTTGCCCACTATATGGGGGACTTCCCTTACAATTAGGAGGCACAGTGCTCTGGTCCATTAGTGAAGCACATCCTCATTTGTGCAGAGGTCTCAGTTCTGGGAGGGCCCTCGTATTAAAATGCTGAGATTAGTGAGCCCATGGACTTTAGGGCCCCCTAAATTAGCTGTAAAAATGTTACATTTCTTTATACCATGCTTGTGTAACAAAAGAAGACACTGCCTGTAGTTTCTTTAACAATTAGATTATCTCCCACCTTATAATGTAAATGTCGGATTTTCCTGCTGACTTCCCAGTCTGTCTTTCTTTCACTATTCTCTTCCATCCTTCTGGAAGTTCAGGGTAACATCCGTGGGATATTTCAGGATCCACAGCCTGAATGATAGGCCCAGCTTCAGACAATAAAGAGTTTGTGTTTCCTGCGTCTATCAATTCAGGGTTCAAGACATCTTCCTTCCGGACATGGTGTTCATCTTTGCTGATCTCATTGCAAGGAGGCACTTCCATCAGGCAAACTTCTTTTTAATTCTTCTACTTGCTGAAAATAGAGCACAATTAATTTGATTCATATTTCGTTTTCCGCAAAATTTTATTTATTCTTTCTACTGGATTTTATACTTATCGTGATGAGGGATGTCAATGATGGTTATAATGGGGGTTTGGGGTCTGTATCAGTCACTCCTGAGTCAGACATAGCACGGACTAGGTGTAGAGCAAAGCTCCCTCTACGCTGCCCAGTTAAATATTCCATGGGCTAGGTGGACGGCAAACTCCTTCTTTATTACCCCAACAAGATGCCTTAACCTCAACTTCTGAAAATAATTGGCATGCCCCACGCTACCCTTGTGGGCCTCTCTGTGCTAATTAGTGTCAAGCTATAGGCGGTTCCATGATATAGACTCACCCATTAGAAATTGGGCTGAGACTTTCCAAACTTACTTCACACGGGACATCCATGTCTACTAGCGAGGAGACTTTCATCGCATTACTCTCAGCTGGTGAAAGAGGAGCACCATGCTAACCTACTGTCTTAATCCACAGAAAGTGACTTCATTAGTAACACTGGACTTATATCACACACTATCTTATGCTATTGTAAATAATTGTAAACAATTTTACAACACCAAGTTATAGTCCAGCAATTTTATTTTAAATTCACAAGCTTTCGGAGGCTTCCCCCTTCGTCAGGTGAACGATGTGAAAATGAAATCCTCGAAATGAAATCGCATTTATATGATTTCATTTCGAGGATTTCATTTTCACATCGTTCACCTGACGAAGGGGGAAGCCTCCGAAAGCTTGTGAATTTAAAATAAAATTGCTGGACTATAACTTGGTGTTGTAAAATTGTTTACAATTGTCAACCCCAGTCCATCACCGGCATCTCCACATATTGTAAATAAGACACCTTTAGAGTCCTGATACTATTCCCGACAGCAGGAGAATAACTAACAATGTCGTAATTGATAAACTGCTCAAAATATTCTCATGATATGAGAAATATAGAAGAAAATTGCAATTGTTATTTTAGTTCAACTTACTAAGTTATGAATAATTTGTCACGGGTAAAACAAATTATTCATAACTTAGTAAGTTGAGGGAGTCTAAAGAGTTAGGCCCACAGCTCTAGCTCTCGACAATCATCCGTGCATTCTGTCAGGTACAAAACTTTTTACAGGACAGGCAGATTAGATGGGTGATTATGCCTAAACATTTGCACATTATGGGGTAAAATTTCCATGGGGGGAGGGTTCTCCTGGTAATTTCAGCAGAAACCCTGGAAAAACGGCATATACCGCTATTTCCACCGATCTTCCTCCTGAGTTACAGAGAGAGATCAGAACCCCCCCCTGCCCCAATATAAATTTTATCCATGAAGTAAAATTAGAAGAGCATACACAGCATGTTTTACTAGATCCCTCTCCCTGGCCACAGTCTGAGGCTGAACTCGAAACCTCGGTGTCCTATTTGACCCTGAGCTGAGCTTCCGGCTCCATCACCAAGACCGCCTACTTCTACCTCTGTAACATCGTCCATCTCCGCCCCTGCCGCAGCTCATCTGCTGCTCAAACCCTCATCCATGCCTTCGTTATCTCTAGACTCATGCTATTCCCATGCTCTCCTGGCCAGCCTCCTACCTTGCATCCTCTGTAAACTTGAGCTCATCCAAAACTTTGCTGCTTGTATCCTAACTTGCACCAAGTTCTGTTCACCCATCACCCCAGTGCTCGCTGATCTACATTGGCTCCCGGGCCGGCAATGCCTTGATTTTAAAATTCTCATCCATGTTTTCAAATCCCTTCATGGCCTTGACGCTCCTTAACTTTGGAACCTCCTCCAGCCTTACAACCTTCCGAGATCTCTGCATTCCTCCAATTCTAGCCTCTTGCGTCTTCCCGATTTTCAATGCTTCACCATGCCTTTCCTTCAGTTGTCTAGGCCCTAAACTCTGGAATTCCCTTCCTAAACCTCTCCGCCCCTCTCCTCCTTTACTGTGCACTTTAAAACCTACCTCTATCTATCCTAATATCTCCTTATGTGTCTCGTCTCAAATTTTGTTTGATAACGCTCCTGTGAAGCTCCCTGGAATGTTTTACTACATTGAAGGCGCTATATAAATGCAAGTTGTTGTAGATTAGAAATTTTTATTTAAACTTCAAATCCCTGTTCCTTAAATGTCTCAAAGTCCTTGATGCTCTCCGTAATGACACCTGGGTCAATTGGACATTGATGGCTAGGCCCCGTTTGTCAATAACATGGTAAAGCAGAAATCTACTAGAGTTTAGATAAAAGCAATACCCACTCAATCAAGACAAACAACTTTAAAGGAAGGTATCTTTCACAGTTGAGTACAGTGGTAACTCAGTTTCAAGATTCATCAGGTTGGATTCCCACTAATCTGTTTCCAGGTATCAACCTGTTTTAGGACAAGTCCAAACTGTGAGAAGCTTGATTGCAGGACCCCCTAATAGGACAAAAGCTCTGTCCTCTCCTCACAGCCAGATAACTAATATCAAATATTTCTGCCACAGATGTAATAGTCTTTAATGATTAGAGACAACACATATATCTGATCTATCACACTAGAATTTTCATTCTATCACTGGAGTAAGATAATTATAGAGGTAGATATTAAAAGCAGAAACGGCTTGCAAAGGAGAAAATCACAGAAAAATTCAGAGACTGGAAAAAATGTTTGTTTCCTTCACAGATGGCAATTATATGGCTGATAAGTTTTTATAGTGAAGTTTGATGGAGGAATGATTGGGCTGAAAGGGAAATTTGGGAAAATAGAGCAGAATGCCACAGTGAGTTGGCACAAGAGATTTACCCGTCACTTTAATAAAGCAAATTTACTGAAGCAGTCAGTAACTTGAGGTAAAAAAAAATCCAGACCTTAATAATATTGAAAGATGCAAACCTCTGAAAAAAAATTTGTAACACCACTTACCAACCTCATAGATAGAAAGAGGGATAAGGTCCTGCAGGAAGAGTTTAGGGAGCTAAGAAAGAGATTAATAAGTGGGACCTCTAAGGTAGTAATCTCCTGATTACTCCCAGTGCCACGTGCCAGTGAATATAGAAATAGGAGGAAAGAGCAAATGAATGCGTAGCTGGAGAGATGGTGCAGAAGGGAGGGCTTTAGATTCCTGGGGCATTGGTACAAGTTCTGGGGGAAGTGGGACCTGTACTGGCCGGACGGGTTGCACCTGAATAGAGGTGGGACCAATGTCCTTGCGGGGAGGTTCGCTAGTTCTGTGGGGGAGGGTTTAAACTAATGTTGCAGGGGGTTGGGCAGCAGTATGTAGCAATGGAAAGGAGAAACAAGGTGCACAAAAGATTGGGAGAGACAGAAAGCACTAGAGTAAGAAATAGTACAGTATTAGATGGGATCAGACTAAGAGAAAATACAAGAAGGTCTAAGATAGGTTTCCCGTGAGTGTGTGTAAATGCATAAAGCTTAGTAAACAAGGTTGGTGAGCTGCAGGCGCAATTAGCCACATGGGAATATGATGTGGCGATAACGGAGACCTGGCTCAAAAAAGGGCAGGATTGGGTACTAAATATTCCTGGATACAAGGTGTTCAGGAAAGATAGGGAAGGAAAGAAAGGAGGGGGGAGGGGTGGCAGTATTGATTAAGGAGAATATTGCAGTGCTGGAGAGAGAAGATATCCTTGAGGGGTCAAGGACAGAATCTATTTGGTTAGAGTTAAGAAACAATAGAGGTGCCATCACACTTCTGGGGGTATTCTATAGGCCACCAAATAGTGGGAAGGATGTAGAGGAGCAAATTTGCATGGAAATTACAGAGATGTGCAAGAACTATAGAGTAGTGATAATGGGGGACTTCAACTATCCTAACATGGACTGGAATAGGAATAGTGTAAAGGGCAAAGAGGGGGAGGAATTTTTGACCAGTACGTTTCTGCTCCAACAAGGAAGGAGGCATTGCTGGATCTGGTTCTGGGAAATGAGGTGGGCCAAGTGGAGCAAGTGTCAGTGGGGGAACAGCGATCATAGTATCATAAAGTTTAGATTAGCTATAGAAAAGACAAGGACCACTCTAAAGTAAAAATACTCAATTGGAGGAGGGCCAATTTCAATGGGATGAGAACTGATCTGGCCCGGGTAAATTGGAATCAAAAATTGGCAGGCAAAACTGTAATTGAACAGTGGGCGGCCTTTAAAGAGATGATTCGGGTACAGTGTAGATACATTCTCACGAGGGAGAAAGGTAGGGCAATTAAAACCAGAGCTCCCTGGACACCAAAAGAAATAGAGAGCAAGATGAAGGAGAAAAAAGGGGCGCATGACAGATGTCAGGCTGATAATACCAGAGAGAACCAGGCTGAATATAGAAAGTTCAGAGGGGAAGTGAGAAAGGAAATAAGAGGGGCAAAAAGAGAGTATGAGAATAGATTGGCAGCTAACATAAAAGGGAATCCAAAAATCTTCCATAGGCATGTAAACAGTAAACGGGTAGTAAGAGGAGGGGTTGGATCGATTAGGGACCAAAAAGGAGATCTATGCATGGAGGCAGAGGGCATGGCTCACGTACTAAATGAGTACTTTGCATCTGTCTTTACCAAGGAAAAGGATGCTGCCAAAGTCACAGGAAGTGAAGAGGTAGTTGAGATACTTGGATGGGCTAAAAATTGATAAAGAGGAGGTACTAGAAAGGCTGGCTGTACTTAAAGTAGATAAGTCACCCGGTCCAGATGGGATGCAACGTGGGCTGCTGAGGGAAGTAAGGGTGGAAATTGCAGAGGTACTGGCCATAATCTTCCAATCATCCTTAGATACGGGGGTGGTGCCAGAGGACTGGAGAATTGCAAACATTACACCCTTGTTCAAAAAAGGGTGCAAGGATAAACCCAGCAATGACAGGCCAGTCAGTTTAACCTCGGTAGTAGGAAAAGTTTTAGAAACGATAATCTGGGATAAAATTAACAGTCACTTTGACAAGTGTGGATTAATTAAGGAAAGCCAGCATGGATTTGTTAAATGATCGTGTTTAACCAACTTGATTGAGTTTTTTGACCAGGTAACAGAGAGGGTCAATAAGGGCAATGCATGTAGTTGATGTTGATGTAGTGTCAATGTTGATGTAGTGTTTCGGGACTTCCAAAAGGCATTTGATAAAATGCCTAATAGGCTTGCCATCAAAATTGAAGCCCACGGAATAAAGGGGGCAGTGGCAGCATGGATACAAAATTGGCTAAGCAATAGGAAACAGAGAGTAGTAGTGAACGGTTGTTTTTTGGACTGGAGGGAGGTATAGAGTGGTGTTCCCCAGGGGTCGGTACTAGGACCATTGTTTTTTTTTATATATATTAACGACTTGAACTTGGGTGTACAGGGCACAATTTCAAAATTTGCAGGTGACACAAAACTCGGAAGGGTAGTGAACAGTGAGGAGGATACTGATGGACTTCAAGAGGACATAGACAGGCTGGTGGAATGAGCGGACACATGGCAGAAGAAATTCAACGCAGAAAAGTGTGAAGTGATACATTTTGGTAGGAAGAATTAAGAGAGGCAATATAAACTAAAGGGGACAATTCTAAAAGGGGTGCAGGAACAGAGAGATCTGGGGGTATATGTGCACAAATCGTTGAAGGTGGCAGGGCAGGTTGGGAAAGCGGTTAAGAATGCACACGGTATCCTGGGCTTTATAAATAGAGGCATATTATGATGAACCTTTATAAAACACTGGTTCGGCCACAACTGGAGTACTGTGTCCAGTTCTGGGCACTGCACTTTAGGAAGGATGTGAAGGCCTTAGAAAGGGTACAGAAGAGATTTACTAGAATGGTTCCAGGGATGAGGGATTTCAGTTACGTGGATAGACTGGAGAAGCTGAGGTTGTTCTCTTTAGAGCAGAGAAGGTTGAGAGGAGACCTGATAGAGGTATTCAAAATCATGAAGGGTCTAGACAGAGTAGATAGAGAGAAACTGTTCCCATTGGCAGAAAGGTCAAGAACCAGAGGGCATAGATTTAAGGTGATTAACAAAAGAACCAAAGGCGACATGAGGAAAAACTTTTTTTTTACTCAGCGAGTAGTTGTGATCTGGAATGCAGTGCCTGAGGGGGTGGTGGAAGCAGATACAATCATGGCTTTCAAAAGGGAACTGGATAAGTACTTGAAAGAAAAAATTTGCAGGGCTACGGGGATAGGGCGGGGGAGTGGGACTAGCTGGCTTCCTCCTGCAGAGAGCCGGCACGGACTCGATGGGCCAAATGGCCTCCTTCCGTGTTGTATCCATTCTATGATTCTATATCTACCACATTTCAAAACTTGCGTCCCTCTCCAAAACATTATTTCCAGTTATTTACATGATAAAAGATTTTTTTTGTTTCACCTCCCACGGTGAATTTGCAGGATTTACTTAAGATGTACATATATCCTTCAATTATTTATATGATTACAAAACATATTTTTCCCTCCTCCTTGCTACCCACAATGGATTTGTCATTCTAGCTGAAGCAATCATTAGTTTTCACATTGCCTAAGGAGGAGGTTCTTACTATTGTCAAGTTTCCAATGATCAGCAATTGCACAGGGGGGCATTTGCCATTGTTTGGACCTGGTTGACTGACTACAATGTCTGTGGTCAAAACATCTCACAAACATCCACCTCTGACTCTCTGGCAAACATCTGTTTCCCTCAATGATGCAGAAAACCGCTCAGCCCGAACTACACTGGTAGCTTAATTCAATGCGATAAACTGTACAGAATACAGAAAAAAATAACTTTCATTTTTGTTTTCTTTCTGCTACTTGTGCCTCAATGATGCTTGTACAGTTTGTGGTTGCTACAGTATACTCCAACGTACATTGTCAGTGTAAAGTGCTATTAACAACACACTCGATTATTATAATCACTTATCAATAAGTCCCCAAGATTTAATGTTTGTACCCAATTGAGTACGTTTGTTTCTCTTTTAGTGTACGAATGCCCGTACATCCGTAGCACTGTCCCTGAATACAGGAACATAGGAATTTCTAGACGAAGAAAGACCAAGATCCATCTAGTCCTTCCACCATCCTGGCAAGCGCATAATACAATGATAATGGAGTTGTTGACTGATCATGGCTATCAATTAGTCTACCACAGACCCAGACATGAGGCGAGGAAAATCCCCAGTGGTGGAAATGATTTTAATTATGTATATCTCCCAATTCTAATCTGCAAGCTATCCATGCAGTTTTATTTAATGTCACTATACACTGCAGGAATGTATTGCCATTTCTTCTTAAAAAGCACTGTGATATTTGCTGAATTAATTTCTTTTTTTCCAACGAAGTGACTATTGACAATGTAGGCGACCTGCAAGATCAATGATGGCACACTACTTACTCCGCATGATTTAGAACTGGGGCAGAGTGTCAGGGTTCTCCCAGTTTCTCCGTCGCATCTGTTCTGACAATGTCACCTTCAACACCAGTGCTTCTGAAATGCCTTCCTTTTTCCTCAACTGAGGATGTCCCTCCACTGTGATTGACAGGGCCCTCGACCGTGCGACCCATTTCCCGCACTTCAGCCCTCACCCTCCCTCCCAGAACCACGTTCGGGACCCCTTGTCCTCACCTTCCACCTGGCCAGCCTACACGTTCAATGGATCATCCTCCGCCATTTGCAGCACGATGCCACCACCAACACATCATCCCCTCCCAGCATTTCAAAGGGACCGTTTCTTCCATGACACCCTGGTTCACTTTTCCATCACCTGCTCCCCTCTCCACGGCACCTTCCCATTGCAAGCACAGGAAATGCAACACCTGCCCTTTCACCTCTTCCCTTCCCACCATCCAGGGCCCCAAACACTCCTTCCAGATGAAACAGCGATGTACTTTTATTTCTTTCAACTTAGTATACTGTAGTCGTTGCTCATGATGCAGTCTCCTCTACATCGGTGAGACCAAACAACAGATTGGGTGATCGCTTTGCTGAACACCTCCATTCAGTCCACAAGCGTGATCCTGAGCTTCATGATCACTTACCACTTTAATTCTCCATCCCACTGTCCTCAGCCTCCTACACTGTTCGAATGAAGCTCGAGGCACACAGCACCTCATTATAACCTTCTGGACTCAACACTGATTTCAATAACTTCAGATCATAACCACCACTCCCAATTTTTTCAGACAGCAGGTTCTGCTGTTAACATTTACACATTCTTTGGGCCTATCTTTTGTTTCTTTACTTGTCCTGCCCACTTGTATCTTGCACCACCATCTGTTATTCTATTTAATCTCCTGCCCTCCACCTCATCAGAGACCTTCCCTTTTGTTCCTCCCCTCCCTCTGTTAAATCTCAAACCTTTTCCGGTTCTGATGAGAGGTCATCGACCTGAACCGTTAGCTCTGTTTCTCTCTCCACAGATGCTGCCTGCCCTGCTCAGTATTTCCTGATTTTATTACAGATTTCCAGTATCCGCAGTATTTTGCTTTTGTTTCAAGATGGAGGTGTTGGCGAAATGGCGGGGGGAGGAGGAGGGGGGGGATGGAAAAATTCAGCAACCTCCGGGGAGGGGAGGCATCATTAAAGCAGCTGGGGTTGTAACCCGATACACTCACTGCTAACCCACCCGTGGTTGTTGTTCCCCCCGAGTTGTGGTGAAGGTTTTCACCTCACGGCCCGCCGACACTCACCCACACAGGCTCAGCACCCGCCACCTCCACGGGAGAGCAAACCCCGCGCACGGCCGCCCCTCCAACTCTCGCGGGATTTCACCCCTCAACACCCGGCGGGCGGTTGGGAAGGAGGCGGTGCGCATGCGCCATCAACTGTCGGTTGGCTGAGATTGAAGGCCGGAGCCTCCGGCCGGTGGTAAAGTGACCGTCGTCGGGGCCGGGCGGCGGCGGCACACAGCCGGAAACATGCGGGCCGTCCCCACCTGGATAGACAGAGTACACGACAGGGAGAAGGTTGAACAGTGGTAAGGAGAGCTGTGGGCACTGCGGCCGAGCGCGCACTCCTCCGCCATCCTCCTGGTTGCGACGTAGCAACGCGGTCTCCAATGTAAACAGGCCGCGCCGAGCCGAGCGGAGCAGAGTGAAACGGGGATCACACCCGGGGAGGAGGAGGAGGAGGAAGGAGGGAGGGAGGAAGGAGGGAGGGAGGAAGGAGGGAGGAGGGGGGGGCGGCGGGTAGGAGGAGGAGGAAGGAGGGAGGAGGGGGGGCGGCGGGTAGGAGGAGGAGGAGGAGGAGGAGGGGGGTAGGAGGAGGGGGGTAGGAGGGGGGTGGGAGGAGGAGGAGGAGGGGGGTAGGAGGGGGGTGGGAGGAGGAGGAGGAGGAGGGGGGTAGGAGGGGGGTGGGAGGAGGAGGAGGAGGAGGGGGGTAGGAGGGGGGTGGGAGGAGGAGGAGGAGGGGGGTAGGAGGGGGGTGGGAGGAGGAGGAGGAGGAGGGGGGTAGGAGGAGGGGGGTAGGAGGGGGGTGGGAGGAGGAGGAGGAGGGTGGGAGGAGGAGGAGGAGGAGGGTGGGAGGAGGAGGGTGGGAGGAGGAGGAGGAGGAGGAGGGTGGGAGGAGGAGGAGGAGGAGGGTGGGGGGCGGCGGGTAGGAGGAGGAGGAAGGAGGGAGGAGGGGGGGGCGGCGGGTAGGAGGAGGAGGAGGAGGGGGGTAGGAGGAGGGGGGTAGGAGGGGGGTGGGAGGAGGAGGAGGAGGGGGGTAGGAGGGGGGTGGGAGGAGGAGGAGGAGGAGGGGGGTAGGAGGGGGGTGGGAGGAGGAGGAGGAGGGGGGTAGGAGGGGGGTGGGAGGAGGAGGAGGAGGAGGGTAGGAGGAGGGGGGTAGGAGGGGGGTGGGAGGAGGAGGAGGAGGGTGGGAGGAGGAGGAGGAGGAGGGTGGGAGGAGGAGGAGGAGGAGGGTGGGAGGAGGAGGAGGAGGGGGGTGGGAGGAGGGGGGAGGAGGAGGAGGGGGGGGGTGGGAGGAGGAGGGGGGGAGGAGGAGGGGGGGAGGAGGAGGGGTTAGGGAGGAGGGGGAGGAGGAGGCGGCGGGGGGGTGGGGTTAGGGGGAGGAGGGGTTAGGGAGGAGGGGTTAGGGGGGTGGGGTAGGAGGAGGAGGAGGGGGGTGGGGTAGGAGGAGGAGGAGGGGGGTGGGGTAGGAGGAGGAGGAGGGGGGAGGAGGAGGAGGAGGGGGGTGGGGGAGGAGGAGGGAGGAGGAGGAGGCGGCGGGGGGGGTGGGGTTAGGGGGAGGAGGGGTTAGGGGGGTGGGGTAGGAGGAGGAGGAGGGGGGGTGGGGTAGGAGGAGGGGGGTGGGGGAGGAGGAGGAGGAGGAGGGGGGTGGGGGAGGGGGGAGGAGGAGGAGGCGGCGGGGGGGGTGGGGTTAGGGGGAGGAGGGGTTAGGGGGGTGGGGTAGGAGGGGGGGTGGGGTAGGAGGAGGGGCGGGGGGGTGGGGGTGGGGTTAGGGGGAGTGGGGTAGGAGGAGGAGGTGTGGGGGGGGGTGGAAGGGAGGAGGAGGTGTGGGGGGGGGGGGTGGAAGGGAGGAGGAGGAGGGGGGGAGGGGGTTGAAGGAAGGAGGGAGGGAGAGGGGGGGGGTTAAAGGAAGGAGGGAGGGAGAGGGGGGGGGTTAAAGGAAGGAGGGAGGGAGAGGGGGGGGGGTTAAAGGAAGGAGGGAGGGAGAGGGGGGGGGGTTAAAGGAAGGAGGGAGGGAGAGGGGGGGGGTTAAAGGAAGGAGGGAGGGAGAGGGGGGGGTTAAAGGAAGGAGGGAGGGAGAGGGGGGGGGTTAAAGGAAGGAGGGAGGGAGAGGGGGGGGGGTTAAAGGAAGGAGGGAGGGAGAGGGGGGGGGTTAAAGGAAGGAGGGAGGGAGAGGGGGGGGGTTAAAGGAAGGAGGGAGGGAGAGGGGGGGGGTTAAAGGAAGGAGGGAGGGAGTGGGGGGGGGTTAAAGGAAGGAGGGAGGGAGAGGGCGGGTTAAAGGAAGGAAGGAGGGAGGGAGAGGGGGGGTTAAAGGAAGGAGGGAGGGAGAGGGGGGGTTAAAGGAAGGGAGGGAGGGGGGGGGTTAAAGGAAGGAGGGAGGGGGGGGTTAAAGGATGGAGGGAGGGGGGGGTTAAAGGAAGGAGGGAGGGGGGGGGGTTAAGGAAGGAGGGAGGGAGAGGGGGGGGTTAAAGGAAGGAAGGAGGGAGGGAGAGGGGGGGGTTAAAGGAAGGAAGGAGGGAGGGAGAGGGGGGGGTTAAAGGAAGGAAGGAGGGAGGGAGAGGGGGGGTTAAGGAAGGAAGGAGGGAGGGAGAGGGGGGGTTAAGGAAGGAGGGAGGGAGAGGGGGGTGTTAAGGAAGGAGGGAGGGAGAGGGGTGGGTTTAAGGAAGGAAGGAGGGAGGGAGAGGGGGGGGGTTAAAGGAAGGAGGGAGGGAGAGGGGGGGGTTAAGGAAGGAGGGAGGGAGAGGGGGGGGTTAAGGAAGGAAGGAGGGAGGGAGAGGGGGTGGGTTAATGGAAGGAAGGTGGGAGGAGAGGGGGGGGTTAAAGGAAGGAGGGGGAGTGGGGGGGGTTAAAGGAAGGAGGGTGGGAGAGGGGGAGGGTTAAAGGAGGAAGGAGGGAGGGAGAGGGGGGGGTTAAGGAAGGAGGGAGGGGGGGGTTAAGGAAGGAGGGAGGGGAGAGGGGGGGTTAAAGGAAGGAAGGAGGGTGGGAGAGGGGGGGGGTTAAGGAGGAGGGTGGGAGAGGGGGGGGGTTAAGGAGGAGGGAGGGTGAGGGGGGGTTAAGGAAGGAGGGAGGAGGGAGGGGGGGTTAAGGTTGGAGGGAGGGAGAGGGGGGGGTTAAGGAAGGAAGGAGGGAGGGAGAGGGGGGGTTAAGGAGGGAGGGAGGGAGTGGGGGGGGTTAAGGAAGGAGGGAGGGTGAGGGGGGGGTTAAGGAAGGATGGAGGGTGTGGGGGGGGTTAAGGAAGGAAGGAGGAGGGAGAGGGGGGGTTAAGGAAGGTGGGAGGAGGGGGGGGGTTAAGGAAGGAGGGAGGGAGAGGGGAGGGTTAAAGGAAGGAGGGAGGGAGAGGGGGGGGTTAAGGATGGTGGGAGGGTGGGGGAGGGTTAAGGAAGGTGGGAGGGAGAGGGGGGGTTAAGGAAGGAGGGAGGGAGAGGGGGGGTTAAGGAAGGAAGGAGGGAGGGTGAGGGGGGGGGTTTAAGGAGGGTGGGAGGGAGAGGGGGGGGGTTAATGGAAGGAGGGAGGGAGAGGGGGGGTTAAGGAAGGAAGGATGGGAGAGGGGGGGGTTAAGGAAGGAAGGTGGGAGGGAGAGGGGGGGGTTAAAGGAAGGAGGGGTGGGAGTGGGGGGTGGTTAAGGAAGGAGGGAGGGAGTGGGGGGGTTTAAGGAAGGAGGGTGGGGGGGGGGTTAAAGGAAGGAGGGAGGGAGGGGGGGGTTAAAGGAAGGAGGGAGGGGGGGGGTTAAAGGAAGGAGGGGGGGAGAGGGGGGGTTAAGGAAGGGGGAGGGGGGGGTTAAAGGAAGGAGGGGGGGGAGAGGGGGGAGTGAAGCAAGGAGGGGGGGGTTAAAGGAAGGAGGGGGGGAGAGGGGGGGGTGAAGCAAGGAGGGGGGGGGTTAAAGGAAGGACGGAAGGAGGGAGGGAGAGGTGAAGCAAGGAGGGGGGGGTTAAAGGAAGGACGGAAGGAGGGAGGGAGAGGGGGGGGGTTAAAGGAAGGAAGGAGAGGGGTGGAGGGAGCGACAATATCCCCTGGGGGATGGGGTGGGGATAATATACCCGGGGGTGGGGATAATATACCGGGGGGGGGGGGAAGGGGATAAAATGGCGGGGGGGGGGATAATACATTCGGGGGCGGGAGAGAATAATACACCCGAGGGGAGGGGGAAGGAGAGGACAATACACCCGGGAGGAAGAGAGAGGACAATGCACCCAGTGGGGTTGGGGGGCGGGGAGAGAGAACGAATAATAAAAAAAAGTGGGGACGAGGCTTCCTGGTGTCTGTTGTGCACGTGCCTACAAACCTGCCTGGGTTAAACCCAGAAGTGGGCGCATTGGGATGGGGATGCGGTCCCCCTCCAAGAAGTTGTTATTTTAACCTCCCTCCTGCCTCCAACCCACCCGTTCTTGGGGGTTAACATTACTGCCCTTGTGTCTGAGGGAGAGCAAGAGCTGGTGCTGGCATGGAAGCCAGGTTCTCTGCCACTGGGAGGAAACAAAATCAGATTGAGAGTAATTCCACAGCATTCTCCCAACAGCCAACAACTTTACAGCTGCTTTGACAGAGGCCTGGGACAAGTTGTTCATTGTCCCCCTCAGCCTGGGCTTGCAAGCAAGAGAGAAATAGCAAAAACAACTTGTTACGTTTAGCAATCCTTTGGACTTTGGATAATTTTGGAATTTGTTTTACTACAATTTATAAACTAGACTTTTTACTGCAATATTTAAAAAAGTCAACAAAGCAATGCAGCGAGTTTGATTGTCGGAATAGCTTTTTCTCACCCTGGTTTTTGATGTTCTGAGTGTGCTTTCTCCAGGTGGTGTGTGATGTTGCACAAATTCCTTTGTGTTACTGCCTTGTAACTGAAATCAGCCTGTCTGTGTTCTGTATTTAAGCATCGGAAGAAATTCCTGATTATGATTGTACATCAGTTCATTGCTTCTAAATTGACAAAAATCTTATTTATTTTCACATCTCTACAGTATTTACGATATTGCATTCAAACCAGATGGAACCCAGCTGATAGTAGCGACAGGAAACAGAGTTCTGGTACGTTCAATACCTCTGTTGAGATCTAACTTTTCACACATGTACGTCCTAGTTGACCTCCTGTGGCATTGCTCTCTGTGAGCCCTCTTCATTGTGTTGCTTTGAGCTCTCTGTGTTTGTGTCGCCATGGGAAGCCAGAACTGGCATTGATCTTGTGGGACACAGATACTGGCGGTGATGAACTGGCCAAGAATGGGCTGTAGAGGGGCAACTGGTGGGGGTGGAGCATATTAACTGACGACCTTCCTTTGTCCTTGCGCAAACAAAAACCAAAAGTGGAGCCTAAGAGGAAAAAGAACAGAAAATGCTGGAAAAGCTCAGCAAGTGAGGCATCTGAGGAGAAAGAAACAGAGCTAATGTTTCAGGTCGAAGACGTTTTGTCAGACCTGAAACGTTAACTCTGTTTCTTTCTCCACAGATGCTGCCTCACATGCTGAGTTTTTCCAGCATTTTCTGTTTTTATTTCAGATTTCCAGCATCCACAGTATTTTGCTTTTGCCTAAGAGAAAAAAACACTGCTCAGCAGATACACCTGGTGGCCAGACCCCACAACTACATACAGACTCAAAAACTTCTTCGGAACTATTCCAGCATCACAAGCTGTCACATTCACTGAAAAATTCTGTCAAAAAGTTACAGGCATCACCAGAAAAGCACAACAGGCAGTTGTGGATGCATTTAAAATGAGAAACCCCATAGAGATGTTGGGTTGGATTTCAGTGGAAAATGTGACAGATATATTGATTTTAATTCATATGAATGAGTACACTTCTGTGACAGTCACCTATCCACGAATCATTCTTGTTGCTGCTTTTTGAATCTTCTCCGAACATATTAAGATGTCCAAAATGGACACCAAACTGTGGTCACAGCATTGAGTTGTACAGGTTTTAATAACCTGTTTTAACCAATCCTCAGCCCATTAAATTAGTTTGTCTAGAACCCTTCTGAATGCTGGCAGTCTTGTTGCCTGGTCATTTTAGATTGGTCATTCGGTGCGTTTTATAATATAGCAGTAGCCTTCTCCATATCATTAATGAATATGGACAGATCTTGCAGAGAGCCAGTTTTCCTCGCGGAAACACTCAGTTCCCAGGTGTTAAAGGAGAAGGATTTCTGGGGTTTCCCCCCCAAGTTGGGGGAGAGGGGGGAGTGCGTGCAGGTACAAGCAAAGGAGAGCCATGCAGTTGAGGTGGGAGGGCCTTCACCTACATAAAAACATAAGAAATAGGAACAGGAGTAGGCCGTGCGGCCCCTCGAGCCTGCTCTGCCATTCAGTAAGATCGTGGCTGATCTTCTACCTCAACTCCACTTTCCTGCCCTATCCCCATATCCCTTGATTCCCTTAGTGTCCAAAAATCTATTGCTCTCAATCTTGAATATACTCAATGACTCAGCATCCACAGCCTTCTGGGGTAGAGAATTCCAAAGATTCACAACCCTCTGAGTGAAGAAATTTTTCCTCATCTCTGTCCTAAATGGCCAGCTCTTTATCTTGAGACTATGACCCCTAGTTCTAGACTCTCCAGCTGGGGGAAACAGCCTCTCAGCATCTACCCTGTCAAGCCCTCGAAGAATTTTATACGTTTCAATGAGATCACCTCTCATTCTTCTAAACTCTGGAGAATACAGGCCCATTTTCCTCAATCTCTCCACATAGGACAACCTTCTCATCTTAGGAATCAATCTAGTGTACTTTTGTTTTTTTTTATTCGTTCATGGGATGTGGGCATCGCTGGCAAGGCCAGCATTTATTGACCATCCCTAATTGGACTTGAGAAGGTGGTGGTGAGCTGCTGCCTTGAACCACTGCAGTCCGTGTGGTGAAGGTTCTCCCACAGTGCTGTTAGGTAGGGAGTTTCAGGATTTTGACCCAGCGATGATGAAGGAACAGCGACATATTTCCAAGTCGGGATGGTTTGTGACTTGGAGGGGAACGTGCAGGTGGTGTTGTTCCCATGTGCCTGCTGCCCTTGTCCTTCTAAGTGGTAGAGGTCGTGGCTTTGGGTGGTGCTATTGAAGAAGCCTTGGCGAGTTGCTGCAGTGCATCCTGTAGATGGTACACACTGTAGCCATGGTGCGCCGGTGGTGAAGGGAGTGAATGATTAGGTGGATGGGGTGCCAATCAAGCGGGCTGCTTTGTCCAGGATGGTGTCGACCTCCTTAAGTGCTGTTGGGGCTGCACTCATCCAGGCAAGTGGAGAGTATTCCATCACACTCCTGACTTGCGCCTTGTAGATGGTGGAAAGGCTTTGGGGAATCAGGAGGTGAGTCACTCACCACGGAACACCCAGCCTCTGACTTGCTCTTGTAGCCACAGTATTTATATGGCTGGTCCAGTTAAGTTTCTGGTCAATGGTGACCCCCCCAGGATGTTGATGGTGGGGGATTCGGCGATGGTAATGCCGTTGAATGTCAGGGGGAGGTGGGTAGACTCTCTCTTGTTGGAGATGGTCATTGCCTGGCACTTGTCTGGCGCGAATGTTACTTGCCACTTATCAACCCAAGCCTGGATGTTGTCCAGGTCTTGCTGCATGCGGGCACGGACTGCTTCATTATCTGAGGGATTGCGAATGGAATTGAACGCCATGCAGTCATCAGCGAACATCCCCATTTCTGACTTCATGATGGAGGGAAGGTCATTGATGAAGCAGCCGAAGATGGTTGGGCCTAGGACACTGCCCTGAGGAACTCCTGCAGTAATGTCCTGGGGCTGAGATGATTGGCCTCCAACAACCACTACCATCTTCCTTTGTGCTATGTATGACTCCAGCCACTGGAGAGTTTTCCCCCTGATTCCCATTGACTTCAATTTTATTAGGGCTCCTTGATGCCACACTCTGTCGAATGCTGCCTTAATGTCAAGGAGAGTCACTCTCACCTTACCTGCACCCCCTCTAAGGCAAGTATATTTTTTCTTAGGTCAGAAGACCAAAACTGTACACAGTACTTCAGATGTGGTCTTACCAAAGCTCTGAACAATTGCAACAAGACTTCCTTACTCTTGTACTCCAACATCCTTGCAATAAAGGCCAACATACCATTTACTTTTCTAATTGCTTGCTCTACTTGTATGTGATTCGTGTACAAGGTCACCCAAATCAATCTAAATACCAACCTTTCTTAGTCTCTCACCCTTTTAAAAAATATTCTGCTTCTCTATTCTTCCTACCAAAGTGGATAATCTAACATTTCCCCACTTTATACTCCATCTGCCACCTTCTTGCCCACTCACATAACCTGTCTATATCCCCTTGTTTTTGCTTCCTCCTCACAGCTTACTTTCCCACCTAGCTTTGTACCAGCAGACCATCAGCAAACTTGGATACCTCACACTTGGTCCCTTCATCTAAGACAGTTATATAGATTGTAAATAGCTGAGGCCCAAGCACCGATCCTTGTGGCACCCCACTAGTTACAACCCGCCAACCCGAAAATGACCCGTTTATTCCTACTCTTTTTTTTGTCCGTTAACTAATCATCAATCCACGCTAATATATTACCCCCAATCCCACGAGGCCTAATCTTGTGTAACAACCTTTGTGTGGCACCTTATCGAATGCCTTTTGAAAATCCAAATATACGACATCCACTGGTTCCCCTTTATCTACCCTTCTAGTTACATCCTCAGAAAACTAATAGATTTGTCAAACACGATTTCCTTTTCATAAAACCATGTTGACTCTGCCTAATCATATTATGATTTTCTAAGTGCCCTGTTACTAAGTCCTTAATTATAGATTCTAACATCTTTCCTACTACTGAGTTAGGCTGGGCAAGTGCCTAAGCGTCTGGCCCCACTCACATGGGATCATCTGAGAGGGCCAGCCAATGGAGGCTTAAAAAGGTAAGTGTCACATTTTCTGCACAGGTGCCCAGCGAAGCTTTGGGGCTACTTTTGAACAGCAGCCAGAAGGCCCCACATCTGTAAGCCTCAGAAATCTGCAACAGCAGCGGAATCTTCACCCTTGATCTGGGCGTAGGCCCAGCTCAAGGGGCAGGCCTGCTCTTTGGACATGTACTGAACCTGGAAATACAGGCAGCTTCAGGTCAGGTGGAGCACTGGTGGAGATGTCCAGCTCTAACAATATTTTCAGTTTGTACCATTGACTGCAGGCAGCGATGTCCAGCTCTGTGAAGTAAAATATGCTGTTTTATTTCCAGGTATACGATACTTCCGATGGAACGCTCATTCAGCCACTCAAGGGACACCGAGATACTGTCTACTGTGTGGCCTACGCTAAAGATGGTAAGTGACAAGAATTATGTACCTGAGGAATAGGTCAATGTTCCCTGCAGAAATGTTTATTTTAGAGCATTGTTTTAAATTCTGTTTCTTCCACTTCTTGGCTTTAGATTTTATTGTCCCCTCCACCTGCAGCAGTGACAGTTATTGACCATTGTAGCATTTTCTCTCCCTAATTGTGCCCAAGTACACCAGCTCCACTTGTCACCCACTCTTACAGCTTGTCTCTATCAGGAGCTCTCTCTGCGCAGAGTATATATATGTATGTATGTGTGTATAAAGTAAACCTATTTAGAATTGGTCTCCTGAAGGCATTAGTTCTTGCCAGGGTATGGATCCATAGGTGTTGTTGCCCTCTGATACCTTAGCACATGTGAGCCCAGACAATGAGCGTTGGAGGGTATTCAACCATTTGGGGCATCACAGCCAAGCCTGATCCTGGCCTCATTCGACATCCAAACATGCATCTTCTAGCATGGATAATGCTCAGCTGCAGGAGCCCTGACTGATTTCCTCATCCTAGCGCAAGGCGCTGAGACTAATTCTAATGCACCAACTGAGCGGCTAACTTAGCACAGACTGATAATTGAATTGGGAACCTGCTAGTCAGTATTGTCAGCTACATACTGACTTTACCAACTGAGCCACTGGGGTCTCAGTTTGAGCCTGAACCAAGTTCAACAATTTTTTTCATTGAAAGTTTCTATTCTGTTCTGTTTGTTCCCCATAACATTTTTCATTGCTGTGCAAGAGGGCAGGCAGCTAACCCACTCCCAGGCCTGTGCCTATACTCCTGTGAAACTGGCCACTCTGAGGTGTGTGACACTGGTCCCAGAGGACTGGCCTGCAAGGTTTTTTTTAAATAAAAAAAACTTCTTGCATCCTGTCCTTAGGAAGATTTGCTCTATGCTAACCTGTAAATGTCATGTCCTCATATAAGGAGCTCACTTAAGACATATTGCCTGTGGAGATCAGATGTGTTGGGTTACCATCCACTCAAGGTGGCAATAGTGTGTTATTCAGGAGTCACCTTGCTTTGAATCTGCAATTCCGAAACTCAAGTCGTTACAGGTTTGAGAGTGAAAATGAATTTGTGCTTGTTTTTTCTGAACTAATTAACCACGATCTTCTTAGGTAAGCGATTTGCATCTGGTTCCACTGACAAGAGTATTATTATCTGGACCTCTAAACTAGAAGGCATCTTGAAGTATACGTGAGTTTCCTTTTATTTGTTTCATTTTCTCCTGGAACTCTTGGAAATATATTTGCATTGAAATGAAAAGCAAATTCTGATTAAAAAGCTGGTATTATTAAACTAATTTTTGGGTCTCTGTTTAAAACATAACTGCAAAAAATAAAAAAAGACTTAGCACTACCTTTCCCTTAATGTTGCCTGCAGGTCCAGGGAAGGGTGGGATAGTAGGTGGAAGGCACAGCAAGGAGTGAGGGGCAAGGACTGAAGCTCACCGAAGAGCAAAGACCCCAGGAGTGTAGGCCCAAGGCAGGGAGGGAAGCAAGCAAGCAATAGGAATCAGTGAGCGAGAACAGGCTAGAGCAGAGGTAGTGCTGGTGGTTATAGGATTAGCAGCCCACTGCCAGGTGTTACGGAGATACGTTACGATTCACCCCTTCCTGTATGCTTGCTGGGCTGTAAGTGGCGAAATGTCATGATGGCTGAAAGGGAGGAAAATTTTTTCCCCCGTCCCCAGATTGGTTATTTTGCACGATGGGAACAGTCAACCAATCAAAATGAGGAGTGATTTTTTTTTCACCCTAGTTTCCAATTGGTTGGTTTCACAGTAGAAACGTTAAATCAGTCAGCAAATTGAGACAAGCCTGCAGTGAACCAGCCAGGAAACTCATGCATATTGATTCTATGGGGGAGTGGGACTAGCTGGATTACTCTTGCGGTGCGGACTCGATGGGCCGAATGGCCTCCTTCTGTGCTGTAACCTTTCTATGATTCTGTAAAGCTTCAGACACAATTTCCTGTATGAATCTCAAAGGCAACCCTTTGGAAATCTTATGAGGCATTGATCCTACAGTATAGAGGCAAAAACTGGAATCATACAAGTGGCAGTTCAGTACTATCTTGGGGGAGACTGTAGGTTTCTATGGACGGATGAGTTAGATGGGCCGAATGGCCTCGCTCATCCACAGTGATCTTTGTGAGACGAGAGAGAGAGAGAGAGAGAGAGAGAAGGCAGAAGGCAGAAGACAGAAGATACCTTTTAGAAAGAGGAAGATGGAAACAATGAGAAAGAGTTGGACACAAAGATACAGATACCACACTGAGCCACATTCAGAGAGAGGAAGAGAAAGTGTTGAAGATAGAGACCGACACAAAAGGAATTACACATTGGGATAAAAGCAGAGATGGTTACAGGGAAGAGAAACAAAAACATTTTTGTCCATGACCAATGTGAAGGAAATCAACTAAATTATAACAGTGTGTTAGATGTAACTATATTATTGTCCATTACATGGTATAATTGTATTCTGATATATTGTATGTTAAATAGATATAATGTCATTATAAAACAGCAAAACTCCCAACTTACTGTGACCAATGGTACAGGAGATCAGCTATTGCGTGTGTGTCTGTGCATATATAACGATTGTTATTAGACCTGTGGCCTCAGAATGAGTGGGGAGCTCAGGATCCCAAAGTAAACAGTCGGCCTGAGCGTGAGCAGGCAGCCTTGGGGCTGATTGGGATTGGAGGTTGGTGACACAGCAGGAGCGTGAAGAGAGTCCACGGATTGGTCTTTGATCATCATGTGGTTAGCAGGAGCCAATCCAATGTGCTTACCACAACTAATCGTATGTGGGAATTTGGATCACGTTTTTTGGACTGATCAGATGTGTGGGGCCTGACAAACACAGTCTGTTACTTTTATATATAGTTGGACAGATACTTCCAGAATGCAGATGGAAGATTCAATAGTGAAATGGTTATTATCTGCTTTTGATCTGATCTGCAATAACTAAGCCTTTTTCTTTGTTTTCATCCCAATCTACAGACATAATGATTCCATTCAGTGTATTGCGTATAACCCAGTCACTCACCAACTGGCTTCCTGTTCCTCCAGTGACTTTGGTAATTTGATCTTTAATATTTTCAAAAACCTAAAAATCAGTTATATTAGTGTTTTTTAACCACTCATTATTAATTACTTAAATTGTGCAAAAGGACTTTTTGTTGGAAGTCGTAGCTTGAGGAATCAGATGTGGGTGTGCAGTATTCATTGTAAAGAATCATGGCAGCTATAGAGACTTCTTCAATAAGCTGGCAGGGATTTCTGCACAGAGGGAGTTTTTATAGCCTGTCCATGTATTTAGAGGGCTTTAATACAGGGCCCCAGACAGCTCCACTATTCTGAGATGGACCATGATGTAGCTTGGTCAAGAATCATTGGTATTTCTTCCTATTGGTGGCAGGCAGACCTGAGCCACGTAGATTATGAACCTGCAACCATCTACTTGAGAAGCAACAATTGTTTTTTAAAAAAGCAACTTGAGAAGTGGAAATAATATGGATTCCATTAATTAGAACATAAGAAATAGGAGCAGCAGTAGGCCTTTTGGCCCCTCGAGCCTGCTCCGCCATTCAATCAGATCCTGGCTGATCTTCAACCTCAACTCCACTTTCCTGCCCGATCCCCATATCCATTGATTCCCCATGAGTCCAAAAATCTATCAATCTCAGCCTTGAATATATTGAACGACTCAGCATCCACAGCCCTCTGGGGTAGAGAATTCCAAAGATTCACAAACCTCTGCGTGAAGAAATTCCTTCTCATCTCAGTCTTGAATAGTCGACCCCTTATCCTGCGACTGTGCCCTCTAGTTCTAGATTCTCCAGCCAGGGGAAACAACCTGTCAGCATTTACCCTGTTGAGCCCTCTCAGAATCTTATATGTTTCAATGAGATCGCTTCACAGTCTTCTAAACTCCAGAGAGTATAGGCCCATTTTAATCAACCTCTCCTCATAGGACAATCCTCCCATCCCAGGAATTAATCTAGTGAACCTGAGTTGTACCGCCTCTAAGGCAAATATATCCTTGGATACATTACACTCGGTCCCTTCATCTAAGTCATTAATGTAGATTGTAAATATCTGAGGCCCAAGCACCGATCCTTGCAGCACCCCACTAGTTACAGCCTGCCAACCTGAAAATGACCCGTTTATCCCTACTGTCTGTTTTCTGTCCATTAACCAATCTTTTATCTATGCTAATATGTGACCCCAACCCCATGAGCCCTTATCTTGCATAACAACCTTTTAAATGGCACCTTATTGAATTTCTTTTGAAAATCCAAATATACTATGTCCGCTGGTTCCCCTTTATCTACCCTGCTAGTTACATCTTCAAAAAACTCTAATAAATTTGTCAAACACGATTTCTCTTTCATAAAACCACGTTAACTCTGCCTAATCATATTGTGATGTTCTAAATGCCCTGTCACCACTTCCTTAATAATGGATTCTAGCATTTTCCTGATGTCTGATGTTAGGTTAATCGGCCTGTAGTTCCCTGTTTTCTCTCTCCCTACCTTTTTGAATAACGGAGTTACATTTGCTACCTTCCAATCCGATGGGACCGTTCTAGAATCTGGGGAATTCTGGAAGATCATAACTAATGCATCCACTATCTCTGCAAGCACCTTTTTTATAACCCTCAGATGTAGGCCTTCTGGCCCAGGGGATTTATCGGCTTTTAGTCCCATTAGTTTCTCAAGTACTCTTCTTCTCTACGGATAATTATTTTAAGTTCTTCACTCTCATTAGCCCTTGGTTCCCCGCTATTTCTGGTATGCTTTTTGTGTTTTCTACTGTGAACACAGATACAAAATATTTATTTAACATGTCTGCCATTTCCTGATTCTGCACTATAATTTCTCCTGTCTCAGCCTCTAAGGGGCCAACATTTACTTTTGGTACTCTCTTCCTTTTTACATACTTATAGAAGCTCTTACAATCTGTTTTTATATTTCTTGCTAGTTTACTCTCATAGTCTATTTTCTCCTGTCTTATCAGTTTTTTGGTCGTCCTTTGCTGGTTTCTAAAACTGTCCCAATCCTCAGGCTTACTACTCTTCCCGGCAACATTATAGGCCTCTTTTTTTAATCTAATACTATCCTTAACCTCTTTTAGTTAGCCACGGAGGGATCACTTTTCTCATGGAGTTTTTATTTCTCAATGGAATGTATATTTGTTGAGAATATTGAAATATTTCTTTAAATATTTGTCATTGTTTATCAACCGTCCTACCCTTTAATCTAATTTCCCAATCTACCTTCGCCAACTCACCCCTCATACCTATGTAATTGGCTTAATTTAAGTTTAAGACTCTAGTTGCTGATTTAAGTATGTCACTCTCGAACTCAATGTGAAATTCTATCATTATGATCACTCTTCCCCAGAGGATCCTTTACTGTGAGCTTACTAATTAACCCTGTCTCATTACATAATACAAGATCTAAAATAGCCTGTTCCCTGATTGATTCCATGGTGTATTGTTCTAGGAAACCGTCTCGAATGCATTCCATGAACTCGTCCTCCAAGCTACCTTTGCCAATTTGATTTGCCCAGTCTATATGAAGATTAAAGTCCCCCACGATTATTGCATTACCTTTGTTACAAGCTCCTATTATTTCATGATTAATACTCTGTCCAATGGTATAGCTACTATTCGGGGGCCTATAAACTACTTCACCAGTGTTTTCTGCCCCTTGTTATTTCTTATTTCCACCCAGACTGATTCTACTTCCTGATCTTTGAGCCAAGATCCTTTCTCACCACTGTCTTTATGTCATCCTTTATTATCAGGGCTACACCCCCTCCTTTTCCATTCTGCCTGTCTTTTCTAAACGTCATGTACTCTGGAATATTTAGTCCCCAACCTTGATCACTTTGTAACGATGGGCAGCATTTTAGCACCCGCTATCGGGTGCGTTCCTGGTGGGGGGGGCCCCGAAAATTGCGAAATCCAGGAGCGGGACCGGATCGCACCTCGATCCCGCCCACTTCCGGGTTCCCCGCTGACGCGCGGGCGTGCGCGCGCAGCCCCCGCTGGTGGGAAGCCCGCAGGCAATTAAAGCCAGCGGGATGCCACTTGAAAGTATTTTTTTGGGTATTTCAGGTCATTAACTGACCTGATTAAGGGATGATGTGAGGAGGGGTGGGATTTTAGAGCAACCTGGGACTGTTTCCCACACTGGGGGAAACACTCCCAGTTCAAATGGACCTGTTGCAGCCATCAGCCTGTGGCAGCTGCAAAGGTCCATTTGACAGGTTGTGGGGGGGGGTGGAGAGACCCTCACTCATTGCAGGAGGCCACTCTGTCACTTGGGACAAAGTTTGGCCTCCACCACCCTCCTCCTGACAATCAAAGTCACCAACTTGCACACTTACCCCGGTGTCCAGACACATTTACCTACCTTACGGACCCCCTCGGATGTACATCTTCTGGATGGGGGCCGCCGTAGCTGCAGTCATGACCCCCTCGGAGGGCGAACAGCATCACCAGCCTCGCCGGCCACGCCGTCCACCTCTGACACGTGGAGCTCCACAACAGAGTGCTGTGACACATCCACCTGCACAGCAGGAGGGAGGGCAACCGCAGAGAGAGATACGTCGCAGGGGGCACTACCCTCTCCACAGGGCCCACAGACTGAGGCTCAGCTTCCTGGACCTCTCTGAGCAGCAGTGCACACGGAGGCTCAGAGTCACTCGACATGTAGTCGTGGACATCTGCAGCCTCCTTCATGCCAAGCTGCTCCCGGCTGGCCCGAGCACTATCCTTTTACCTGTCGCTGTCAAAGTCACCACTGCCCTCAACAACCTCTCCATCGCATCCTTCCAGGGTGCAACCGGGGACATCGCCGACGTCTCTCAGCCGTCTGCACAAAAGAGCCCTGCAAATACACCTACACCCACTCTGCAGTGACACAATGGGTGGCATCAGTTGTGGGTCTTCATAGTGATCCTCAGGAAAGGGCATTATTGCACAGACTAGACAAGATTCGCGAAGACGTGGCAGTAGTGGTGCCAATATAATATGTAATGTGAGTTGGTCAGAAATTCAATACAAGTAACAACCATGACAAACCCTCAAACACCCTTGTGCATCCCCTTCATGCTCACGACACGTTTGCCTTACGCTGCCTACTGCACGTATGTGATGCATGCCCTGTGGCTGCAGCACAGGTAGTGGCAGGTTGAGTGAGGCTGGCCGTGAAAGAGATGCATGAGAGGGTGAGTACGAGATAGAGCCATGAGATTGTATGAGGATTGGGTTGAGTGGTAGTGGCGGGATGAGTACTGGCGAGGTGAGTAGGTTCAGGTACGATGAGGATGAGGTTTGAGTGGGTATGAGGGGTGATGTGACAGAGTAGTGTTGGCAGTGCAGAAGGAGATGTGGGTTGGGGGCGGTGATGTGGCAGACGGAGTGTAGTGGACAGAGTAAGTGTACTCACTTTGGCTGACCTACTGAGGTCATTGGAGCGCCTCCTGCACTGTATGCAGGTGGGCGATATGTTGGTGGTGCAGGTGACCTCCTCTGCCACCTCGAGCCAGGCCTTCCTGGTGGCAGAGGCAGGCCGCTTCCTCCCGCCCGCCGGGAGGAAGATCTCTGTTCTCCCCCTCCTCCTCACCCTATGTATTGATACCTGGAGTGAGGCATCATTAAACTGGGAGCAGCCTTCCCCCTGGGCTGCTCCATGCTGTGATTTTTTTTGTCTGTTTGTTGCAGCATCTGTCAGTGGAGGACTGCCCCTTTAAATAGAGCTCCTCCAGCTGACAGATCTTACTGCGCATGGGCAGCCCGTCCGACGCGCAAATCAGCAGTGGGGAACCCGGAGGAGCAGGTAAGTGGATCCAATTAGTGGATTGTATGCTACAATTGCGTGGGGAGCTGACTAATTTCACCGGGCGCGTTACCCATGCGCCCGATAGCCCCCCCGCCGAGAAACCGCAGCCCTGCTAACATCGGGCCCCATGTCTCTGTAATGGCTATTGGATCAAACCCATTTGTCTCTATTTGTGCAACTAATTCATCTATCGTGTTACGAATGCTCCGTGCATTCAGATAAAGAGCCTTTAATTTTGACTTTTTACCACCGGTAACCTCTCTGTCCCTTCCTGCCATACTCTGCTTATGTTTACCCAAATCACTACACTGCTCTGTTGCCTTGACTTTTCTCATTAGATTTCTAAATTTCCCATCACCTGACACCTCACCCCCCCCACCCTCCCTTTTTTAGTTTAAAGCCCTATGTACTGCCCTCGTTATTCGATTCGCGAGGATGCTCGTCCCAGCCTGGTTTAAGTGGCGCCTGTCCCAACAGAACAGCTCCCTCTTTCCCCAGTACTGGTGCCAGTTCCCCATTAATCAAAACCTCTGTCTCCCACACCACTCTTTGAGCTACTTTGCTCATTTCTAGAGTCCTTACAGGAGATTTGGGGGTAGATTTCCCTGGTCCTGAGGGCACTGAATACAGGAAAATCAGGTGGGAAGTGTGCACGTCCATAAGGGAGGCTGCCTGATCTTCCGTCCATTTAAATGAATGCACATGAAATTGCGTGGGCTCTTTTAGGGGTGTGCACTCATTTCTGTGTAAAGAAATTTCTCCTAACCCCTCTCGTCACTCTCTTAGTGAAAATTTTTAATTGATAGCCCCCTCGTCACTGACTCCCCAACCAGAGCAAATAGTGTATCCCTATTCACCCTATCATAACCCTTCATAATTTTAAAAAGCTCAATTAAATCTCCTCTTAGCCTTCTCTGTTCCAATGGGAATAGTCCCAGTATCTCAGGTCTTGCTTAATAACTATTTTCCCATCCATGGCACCATCCTAGTGAATCTATACTGCACTTTAATGCCCTTTCTATAATGGGCTACCCAAAACTGCTCACAGTATTCTAACTCTGGCCTAACCAATAATAGCTACAAATTTATCATTACTTCTTTGCCTTTGTACTTTATGCCCCTATTTGTAAAACCCAAAATGACGTAGGCTTTTTTTGCGACTTTCTCTACCTGCACTTGCACTTTCAGAAAATTATGTATTTGAACTCTTGGGTGTCTCTGATCATCGACACACTTAGGTGTCTTTCCATTGAGTTTATACTCTCATTCCTTGTTTCCAGTCCAAAATTTATTAACTCACACTTCTCTGTAATAAATTGCATCTGCCACCTGTCTGCCCATTCTGCTAACCTGCCCACGTCCTCTTGAAATATTTTACAGTCCTCCTCACTGTTTGCCGAAACCCCTATTTATGAAGTACTGTAAGTAAATTAGAAACAATCATTTGAATTTGCAGAGTGACTGACTGAATTAATGGATTGAGAGATTTGAATTCACATATTTAGAATAATTTAACTTAATTTTGCCTTGGTATTTGAAATGATTTCAATGCAGGTTTGTGGTCTCCAGAGCAGAAATCTGTCTCCAAGCACAAAGTCAACAGCAAAATCACCTGCTGCAGGTAATCCAGTCTTTGCTACTCGTAGCATTGTTCTTGTGGTTTTTTAAAACATTTTCCCAAGTCTGATGGTCACAAACTGTTTGAGCTTTATGCTTGCAGTTACAAACTCCCAGTATGTTTGTCAGTGTATTGTTAATTGTATCCATATGATTTATATCAATTAGTGTTAATTGTATTCAGGTGGTGGGTATCAATTGGGGACTCTTGTATCCGTTTATAGGAGGGAGCTTATCTCGGGAGTGGACGAAGAGTAAGGGGGATCTCTGGGAACAAAGGCTTGGAAAAAACTGAAGACTAGGCTCTAGTATTCTATTCTTCACCACCTGGCTGACCGACTTTTTACAAGTATATCCTTTGGTACAATCCCATGTTGAACAGCACAGACCTGCTGTCATTGTCCCATGGATGGGTAGCAATGCAGTTTGGACAGTTTTCCTCATTGCAGGCAGAAGGAATAGTCTGTGCAGCTAAAAAGGAAATCACATTTATCAAGCTCTACAATATCTGTACAACAGTCACAAGTTTTAAAGAACCAGAGGTTCACTAAAGATGATTGGATCAGAGTGATTCAGTAGTATTTAAATATGTTTGAATTGATTTGACAAATATGAACATGATGCATCTCATATTTTGTGGTTATTAAAAACACTTCATCAGGTTTTAAACAAACTTCCCAAGTGATCTGTTTCCAAACCTGGCCATAATCAGGAGCATAGATATCATGGCCCCAAAATTTCTGGGTTGGGGGAGGACGTAAGTTAGGGTTTGCACGTTTGCGGGAACCAGGAATTTCTGATGGGTCTGATTTATGCTGGGGCTCTGCTGGCGTAGCACCGAGCAGAAATTCCCATCAGTCTCACAGTGGGCTGAAGAAGCCCCCGCCCTCACAGTGGCTGACACACGCAAATGATGGGGTTACGATGGGGTGACTTCACCCGTCCTACATTCTGGGACCTCCACCATCCCATCCGTCCGTGAGAATGTGCACCACTGTTTAAAAGACGCAGTTTGCCAGAACCCTTTCATCAAAGAAGTACTTGGTTAAAGGGACACTGAGATTAGTCGTGAAGTCTTTTGGTCATATCTTGGGAATTACTGCAGGTGTTGCAAAAATCTTTTCTCCCTTATATTTAGGAAGCCTTCCCCTACATTCAATTTTGCACTACCCTAGGAAAGCATTGTATTTCAACAGAATTACTGAGCTAGAATCCCACTTTATATGATCTATAAGCTGGAGGAAGAGGAGCAGCATACAGTCATAGAATGTTTACAGCACGGAAGGAGGCCATTTGGCCCGTCGAGTCTGTACCAGCTCTCCAAGAGCAACCCAGCTAGTCCCACTCCCACGCCCTTTCCCCGTAGCCCTGCAAATTTTTTTCTTTCAAGTACTTATCTAATTCCCTTTCGAAAACCATGATTGAATCTGCTTCCACCACTCCCTCAGGCAGTGCATTCCAGATCTTAACCACTCGCTGTGTAAAAAAGTTTTTCCTCATGTCGCCTTTGGTTCTTTTGCCAATCATCTTAAATCTATGTCCCCTGGTTCTTGACCCTTCCGCCACTGGGAAGTTTCTCTCTACCTACATACTCTGCCTAGACCCTTCATGATTTTGAAAACCTCTATCAAATCTCCTCTCTTCCTTCTCTGTTTTAAGGAGAACAATCCCAGCTTCTCCAATCTATCCATGTAACTAAAGTCCTTCATCCCTGGAATCATTCTAGTAAATCTCTTCTGCACCATCTCTAAGGCCTTCACATCCTTCTGAAAGTGCAATGCCCAGAACTGGACACAATACTCCAGTTGTGACCGAACCAGTGTTTTATAAAGGTTCATCAGGACTTCCTTTTGTACTCAATGCCTCTATTTATAAAGCCCAGGATCCTATATGCTTTTTGAACCACTTTCTCAAGCAGCCCTGCTACCTTCAAAGATTTGTGCACATATACCCCCAGATCTCTCTGTTCCTGCACCCCTTTTAGAATTGTACCCTTTAGTTTATATTGGCTCTCCTCGTTCTTCCTACCAAAAGTATAACTTTGCACTTTTCTGCGTTAAATTTCATCTGCCACGTGTCCGCCCATTCCACCAGCCTGTCTATGTCCCCTTGAAGTCTATTACTATCCTCCTTATTGTTCACCACACTTCTAAGTTTTGTGTCATCTGCAAATTTTGAAATTGTGCCCTGTACACCCAAGTCCAAGTCATTAGTGTATATCAAAAAAAGCAGTGGTCCTAGAACCGACCCCTGGGGAATACCACTGTGTACCTCCCTCCAGTCCGAAAAACAACCGTTCACCACTACTCTGTTTCCTGTCACTTAGCCAGTTTTGTATCCATGCTGTTACTGCCCCTTTTATTCCATGGGCTTCAACTTTGATGACAAACCTATTATGCGTCACTTTATCAAACGCCTTTTGAAAGTCCGTATACACCTCAACAACTGCATTGCCCTCATCTACCCTCTCTGTTACCTCATCAAAAAACTCTATCAGGTTAGTTAACAAATCCGTTAGTTAACAATTTGCCTTTAATATATCCGTGCTGGCTTTCCTTAATTAATCCACACTTGTCCAAGTGACTATTAGCTTTGTCCCGGATTATCGTTTCTAAAAGTTTCCCCACCAGGCTATATCGACTGGCCTGTAGTGCTGGGTTTGTCTTTACACCCTTGTTCAAAAAAGGGTGTAACATTTACAAATCTCCAGTCCTCTGGCACCACCCCCATATCGAAGGATGATTGGAAGATTATGAACTGTACCTCTGCAATTTCCATCCTTACTTCCCTCAGCAACCTTAGGATGCATCCCATCCGGACCAGGTGACTTATCTACTTTAAGTATTGCTAGCCTTTCTAGTAACTCCTCTTTATCAATTTTTAGCTCATCCAATATCTCAACTACCTCTTCTTTTACTGTGACTTTGGCAGCATCTTCTTCCTTGGTAAAGACAGATGCAAAGTACTCATTTAGTACCTCAGCCATGCTCTCTGCCTCCATGCGTAGATCTCCTTTTTGGTCCCTAATTGTCCCCACCCCTCCTCTTACTACCCGTTTACTGTTTAAATGCCTATAGAAGACTTTTGGATTCCCTTTTATGTCGGCGGCCAGTCTTTTCTCACTCTTTGCCCCTCTTATTTCCTTTTTCACTTTCCCTCTGAACTTTCTATATTCAGTTTGGTTCTCACTTGTATTATCAACCTGATATCTGTCATACGCCCCTTTTTTCTGCTTCATTTTACTCTATCGTCATCCACGGATCTCTGGTTTTAGTTGCCCTACCTTTTCCCCTAGTGGGAATGTACCGACACTGTACCCGAACCATCTACTCTTTAAAGGCCGCCCACTGTTCAATTCGAGTTTTGCCTGCCAATCTTAGTTTCCAATTTACCCGGGCCAGATCCATTCTCATCCCTCTGAAATTGGCCCACCTCCAATTGAGTATTTTTACTCTAGATTGCTCCTCGTCCTTTTCCATAATTAATCGAAACCTCATGATACTATGATCGCTGTTCCCTAAATGTCCCCCCACTGACACTTGCTGCACTTGGCCCACCTCATTCCCTAGAACCAGATCCAGCAATGCCTTCCTCGTTGGGCCGGAAACGTACTGGTCAAGAAATTTCTCCTGAACACACTTCAAAAATTCCTCCCCCCTCTTTGCCCCTTACACTATTACTATCCCAGTCTATATTAGGATAGTTGAAGTCCCCCATTATCACTACTCTGGCTCTTGTAGGAGGCTGTAAAGTAGCCAGATTAATCAGTCAGCACCAGAGGAGAGCCAGACCATCCCAGTACTACTCAACCAGCAGGACGTATAGATGGTAGTATAATCCTAGCAGGGAATCAATGCCTTCAGAAGGGGAGGAGAGAAAATTTGTCGAAAAAGAAGCCCAGTAGTGGTCGTCTTGAAGTGCAGAGTCATTGTTACTTTTTGCCTTTAAAAAATGTTCCCTAAAAATGTTCTTTTTTTTTGCAATACTTTTCTAGTTGGACAAATGATGGTCAGTACCTGGCCATCGGCCTGTTCAGTGGCGTCGTCAGTATCCGAAGTAAGAGTGGAGAAGAGAAAGTGAGAATTGAGCGACCCGGTGGTGTCCCTATCTGGTCAATTTGCTGGAATCCATCCAAGTAAGTAAGGAGACGCACCCCAGTGTGAACTGGACCAAACCCTTTGGGAGTTTTTAAGATGATTAGCATTCAAAGCTAAGTAAAACAGGCCGAAACAGTGATTGTAGCCAATGTTTATCAGGTAAAATCTAGTGGTAGTTGTGTTAGATTTACAGTGATGTGAAGTACAGATATCAGAAATGAAACCCTTTGTTGGGGACTGGGTGGGTTACCGCAAATGTCTTTTGGTTTAAATCCAGTCCAGACTAATGAGATGAAAGTCTCTCTCTCCTGGCTATGAGAGCATGTGAAATGAGTTTGTGCAGTCTCAACCTAGTTCTTGTATGGTTCTCCAGCAAAAAAAAAAGTCCAAAATTCAAAACTAATCAGCATTAAATTGGCAATTTTATTCAGAGAGACAATAAAGATGGCTGGGGTAGAAAGTTCCTGTTGGTGCAGTGGTGATGCAATTCTAAGGTTGCACATTGTTGATGCAAAGCAGAGGGAACTTTGCTGTGCGTGTGCCTTGTGATGTACCTGAAGTTTAAGTGCATGATACTTCCTCTGGGTGACAAATTGAAGAAGTTTTCCATTCTCCAGCACTGATACTCTTCATCTTAAGTCAGTTCATAAAAAAAGAAAATTAACAAATGAACCCCATTTTATTCACCGTTCTTGAGGTTGCCCATCATGCAGCCTGACTGAGTAATCCTGCCGTATGGAGGGGCAGTACTTTGAATCTAAAATGTTTTCTCTTCCCCTAAGAAATACTGGGAAACAATTGCAATGAATATCTCCTCCATATAAGTCAAAACAATAGTTTCTGAATGGTGACAGTATAATTTCTCTTCTTTCCTGAATACTGTGCAGTGTTTCTGTTAAGAGTACTTTAGATTTTAAAATTCAAAATACTTCCCTTCCCTCCTGTTTTGTCTGAAGTAAGGGTTTGTTCTCCTTTAAAAGGAATTAAACATTCCCCATTGATTTTTTTTGTGCTAATTAAACGAGGCAAGTGGTCACAGCCAAGGCCACTGATATGTTTTTCTTAAAAAAAAATGGTTCTAATAATGGAATACGATCTGTAAAATGAAGGTATAAATCTCATGTAATAAAAATGGAATTTGAGGTATTCAGTCACCATAAAGCAATGACCATAAGATGCCTTCAGTCTGTTGTATAGGTACAAATCCCATACTATGCAAGAAATGGGTAATCTTTGAAAAGGTGGATGTAACAACATTAGTTTGACTGGCATGGAGTAATTTAAGGATTTCTTGAATCTATGACTTGATGAGGTGTTCTGTGTTCTTATATTCACTCGAAGAACCACTGAGCGAAAGTGTTGAGGCCCAATAATATTCTACATGCCTATTAATAAAGAATTGGCTGGTCTCATTCTCCTTTGTGTTACCAAGTTGAATGAGTGGTTCCTGACTAGCACTGTTATCATTATGAATGATGCCATACACTAGTAACTTGGCATATTACTAAATAATTGTGATATACAGTCAATTAATAACTTCTGAACTTTCACTTTGGATTTTAGAGATGAACACACCGACATCCTTGCTGTGGCAGACTGGGGGCAGCGACTTTCTTTCTACCAACTGAGTGGCAAACAGGTATGTTTGGGAAACAATTCCGTATAACCCCAACCCTAATCGTACAGAAATGTTGCAGGGAAGGTATCACACATTGTAAAATGTATGTTATTCAGTTTTTTAATCTATATTGTACATGAATGAAAGTTCCATCTAATGCATATTTTGTCCCTCATGTCAAAGTTTTTAAGTCACACTTCAGTGTCAAAAGTGTATATGTGCAAATTTCTTCCAGTTGATTGTCTGAAATGTCCTATTCATAAGGCAGTAACAAATCAAAAGTGACCAGATGTAGCACATACAAATTAAACACAAGGGGAGCAGGCAGGTAAACTTAAGGACCCTAGTAAGGGCGTAATGAATAAAGCATGAACAATGAGCAAAATTAAAGTCACTCCAAATATATTTTGAACTTCCTTTCAATAGCAATCTTTCTTCCTCCAGCAAGCCCAGCAGCTACACCTAGAATTTATAAGAACACTGGGCTCAGTATACTGACAAATAGTGTATCAAGGAACTAGACGAATCCTTAACCCTAAACAGTATTTTGTGTGTTTCAGAAACCTCGAACAGTTTTACCTTGAAGGTTTGTGCCTGTGTGAGTTCATCGACGCCCAGACATATACCTGTGTGGTGGGAGCATCTTGTCTTCACCAGCTGTCTGCGTACACATTCTTGCCAGCATGGGTCATTGGATGGCTACCAGAAGCATAAATCCTGTCTGATTTTTTTTTTTTTCCCCTCCCCTCCCCCACCCAACCAAGGGGCACTGAGGCCAATTGTCAAGTCCCTACTGTTGCCCCACTGAGATCACTATCAGTACAGATCACAGATTGAGCCTGAGACCGCCTGGTACTACACTGGGGATTGTATTTACCACTGAGCCAGTGGAGCACATTTGAATTTTATTAATATTCAAAGACTGCTCACAGCCATTTGTTTTAGAATGCTCTAGCTGTGTGTGACGATGTGGGAGTGCTGCACTTTGCGCAGATCATCTTGCGGTATACTGGCCTCCCATCGAGCATCACTCTTCATTCAACAAAACACCAACAAAAAAGTTTTTTTTCATTGCTAACTTCATATCTTATGAAGTAGAATTGGGAGAACTTAATGAATGACAAACATTAGAAGCAGTTGAATAAATTGGAAGCTTGCAATTTAAGCCATTTTGGTGTTAAGTTTTGTTTCCTCTCTCCTCCCCTCCCCCAATTTTTATGGTAAAACCCAGACTACCCTTAAAACTGCAGACCCTAAAATGTAAAGTTATATTTTGACATTGTGCTTTATTTTATTTCCTCATATTTTTACAATTGGTTTCTTGACCTTTGTTAGATTTTTCCCTTGATTGTCAAGAGGGTGGGTGGCAACCTGCTCACAGTCCTGGGCTTGTGTTGCTTTTGACTCTGTCACTAGGAGTCACATAAGAGTGTCCTGGTGTTTCCTCCTCCTGCCCTTCCCTGTTGGAAATCACCTTGCCTATGCTTGGTGCTTCTTCCTGACCACATGTTGCAATCATAAAGGAGAACCTAACTACCCCTCAGCGAAACACATTACACCACCTGTTTATAGGTTAGACGCACCCCCTGTGATGGAGTTGTCAGTTGGCTGTGCATATATGCTGTGATGGCATTATGATGTGTAGCCCTCCAAGTGAAAGACAGTTGTGTGGTACATCTTTGCCTGGAAACGTTAAACTATAAGAGTATTACGTTTCCTTTGTAATTCTTACAACATGTTGCTGATATAATGCATTAATCCTCACAGCTGTTTCCATGTAAACAATGTAGGTACTTTTAGCTCTTTGACCATAGACTATGGGGACATAAGCTCAAAATAAGTTCCTTTGTTTTAAGTGTATGGAGTTTTAGTTAATGGGAACTTTCATAAAGGTTAAGCTGATTAATTATACTTCAAAATATTGTTTTCCTCCTACAAATCTAAATTCTTAAAACTAGATTGTTTAAAGTTGAAAAGCTGTACCAAATGAATTTGATTATGCTTTGCATAATACTGAATTGTATCTGAATTCCAGATTGGAAAAGACAGGGCACTGAATTTTGACCCCTGCTGTATCAGCTACTTTACAAAAGGAGAATATATTGTGATGGGAGGCTCCGATAAACAAGTTTCTTTGTACACGAAAGATGGGGTTCGCCTCGGTAGCATTGGGGAACAGCAATCCTGGGTGTGGACCTGCAGGGTGAAGCCAGACTCCAATTATGTTGTAAGATCATCTTTAGTTCATCTTTGTGCACACTTAAAACTGTGTAGTTTATGCACCTCCAATCCAACCAGTGTGCTTTTGTATTCTGGATGTCTAGTGGTTTGAAGACCACAGTGAAAACTTTCTATGGATTTCAAAACTAAATGCTCATCCTTTTGCTTCTGACAGTGTACACAGTGAAACCATACTAATGAGCTTCCTTTTCAAACTTATCCAGACCCCTAAAGGACAGTGGCCCAGAAATTTAGCCGAGGGCTAAACGGCCTTCAATATGGCAGGCAGCAAGCGCATGCTCATTACGAGCTGGAAGTGCACACCATGTTGGTAAAGGCCAATGCAAATAAGGGGCCCCCACTGCAAGATTGGTTTACCCTAAGGCAGCTGGTGCCCTTAAACAGACCGCCTATTAGGCCGCAACCAACAAGGCAAGTTTTTAAAATATACTTACCTGAATGTGGAGCCAGGAGGAGCAGGAGTGCTCCTCTTGACCCCACATTAAAAGAACACAGGCCGCTGTGCCCGCACCCCCCCCCCCCACACCAAACAACAATTGCCGCTGCTCGACCAATCGCCCCTCCTCCCGGCCACTGCTATCTCCCGACCTGACCTGCCACCATTCTGACCTGGTCGTTCCCCTTCCTCGCTTACCTGAGGGTTGCTGCTGACGTTGCAGTGACCCAATCTTCAGGTAATGCCTCTCCGGCACGAGACCCAATATCGGGGTGCTTCAGGCCTCCCCATTCAGGCACAGGGATTGCATCCTGTGCCCCCCCCACCCTGCGCGGCACGCCCAAATTTCTAGACCAGTGTGCTTTAATTGTTGGCAATAGAATTGTCAATAATCCAACTGTACCCTTACCAATCTGCAAAGTTTCAATCTATATATTTATCCTTGTTGAGTGCATTTTCAGACAGAGCTGTGAGGATAAGCAAGAATTGTACCTATTGCCTCTCTCATTTGTTTATTTGGTTCATTTGTGCAGATGAGTAAACTCACTCACACATTGCACCAGCTGGTGGCATCTGTTTTTGCTGCTTTCAGTATAGTTGCTGTGGGTTGTAAAGCTGCAGTAATGATTAAGCATTAATTGGTGATGTAATTCAAACAGTGTAACAGGATGAAATTATGATTGTGGTTTGTATTTCAAAGAAAGATAGGAATTGGAATAGGCTATTCAGCCCCTCGAGCCTGCTGTGCCATTTAATTGGATCATGGCTGATCTGTACCTCAACTCCATTTAAAGGTTTACATATTACTGCTTCTTTGTATTGTTATTCTGTGGATAATGAGCACATGCAAATGGCTCTGTATTCTTGTTCCAAGGTTGTAGGCTGTCAAGATGGTACAATTGCCTTTTACCAAATCATTTTTAGCACAGTGCATGGCCTTTACAAGGACCGCTATGCTTACAGGGACAGCATGACTGACGTCATTGTCCAACATCTCATCACAGAACAGAAAGGTGAGTCCTTAGCCTAAGGTGTCAGCGGTTGCAGCTGGGCGCAGGGCTTCCCCATCCATTGTAGTTATTCGGACTGTATTTTAGTAATAACTATGATAAATTACTGATGCATCAAAGGCTGTAATGAGTGGTCTGCAGCTTTGGAATTAAGTCTGCTTGCTTCAGACAGATGACCAATTGATCTAGATATAGCAAATAAAAGGCAAAAAACTGCAAATCTGAAACAAAAGCAGAAAATGCTGTAAATACACAAATGAGTCAGCAACCGTAAAGGGAAATGAAAAATTGAAGAATCAGTTACAAGTTTCAGGTACTAACTTGTCCTAACAGATGCTGACTGACTTGCTGTTTATTTCCAGAATTTTCTGCTTTGATCGAGGTTACAGACTGAAATTGTTTTGAACAGAATCTTTTAGCAGATGTGATTGTTTAAATTATTTAATGCAGGTGCAGGTTGTTGCATGAAGTTCTAAATCAAATTAGAGCCTATTGTTGGGTGCAGTAATCACTTAAAATTCTAATCTAATCCACAATTTATGTAAAATTAATAATGTAAAATATTTAATTTGACTTGAACATTGCTATGGCCTCACTGCATATACTGGAACATACAGGCCTCCCAGATAGAACTGTAATTCTGTTTACTTACTACTGTACAAATTTAAAGAGACACGTAATTTTGTTCATCAATCTCCGAAACCCCTTATTCTGTAACTCTATGTTGCCAAAATTGTCTAAATTTTCCAATTACGAGCTGGTGGCTAGTGACCTTGTCCATCATCAGCACGTATGGGAAATCATGATGTGACCTGCCGGCGGGCGAGGTTGCTCGTACTCGTAAAATTTATCCCATGATATATTTTTTTGCCCTACGTCCCATGATGGATTTGCAGTATTTTTGTTTAGACGCAAATACTTCATTCTTCCTCCCCTCTCCTAAAATCTTTTCCCCAGTTATTTACATGACTCTAAAAGATATTTTTTCTCTCCCTTACTTCCCATGGTGGATTTGCAGTTGTGAGTGTATCCCCTGTTGAGTCCTTACTGACCAGTGCCGAACAGGCAGTCATTGGCCATAGTGCAGACTGATCGGCCAACTTTGGCTGCTATCCTTGAGCATCCAAGCACTTCAGGAACATCTCCCCTCTGATCCTGGTGCAAACATTAATCACCCTGAGTGACACAAAAAAAAACTTATGAAGGTTACTTCTCCAGGGGGCTAGCTCTCAGTCAGAGGCATACCTCTCTCCTGGAGCTCACCCAAAATACTGGAATAAGACTGAGCCCAGAGATAACAGTGAGGTCAATGCTCATGATGTTAGCTGGACACTTATCTCATTGTTGTTTGTGGGAACAACAGTGACTACACTTCAAAAGTAATTCATTGGTTGAAAGCACCTTAGAGGCCTCCTGAAAATGTAAAAGGTGTTACATAAATGCAAGTTCTTTCTTATAGTGGACTGTCTCAAACTGATGAATTTCAGTAGGAGACAAGAAATCCCTTCTAGTGATTTGCTTGTGTAAGCACAAGTTCATCAGCTCATGACAAGAAATTATACATTTAGCTGTCAGTTCAATCAAATCAAATGCATGTTATGTGGTAATGCCTAGTCATTGCATTCATGCTATACATTTTCCTGTTTCCTAGTGCGGATCAGATGCAGGGAACTAGTGAAGAAGATTGCTATCTATAAAAACCGACTAGCAATCCAGCTGCCGGAAAAAATCCTGATCTACGAGCTCTTTTCAGAAGATAATACTGACATGCATTACCGAGTGAAGGAGAAGATTGCTAAGAAATTTGAATGCAACCTATTAGTTGTATGCTCCCAGCACCTTATCTTGTGCTTGGTATGTTGGCTAAAAGAAGTACAATTACTTTTTTATAGTAAGCATTCAACTTGGCTGTGTTTACAAACAATGCCTTTCTCTAAATAGTTTAATTGTGAAGTATTTTCAGGCATTATTTTTGAGCTCTTGATAAACAGCATCAGTTACAAGTCTCCTAGAATTTTGACAGAGTTCTTCTAAAAAATCAAGCTCATTTCTGAAATTCAGTGAAGAATTGCTACCAATAAGGTATCTAAACGGTGATTTTTAGACAATCGCAGAATCAGGGATTGCTTCAGTCTGTCCCCTAATCTCAGTGACGTTCCCCCGATGGTTTGGTGGCAAACTGCAGTATCTGCCGTAGCACCAATTTATTCAGATTAGAAAGCTGTAGATTTGATTCCTGGTCACTGAATCAACTGATCTGAGCTTAGAAGCAGTTCCATCTGAACAATTAGTCTTAACACCCTGAGCTGGGAGTGCAAAAAGATCAGCCAGGTTTACTGCTCTTGATCACTATATAGTGACTCCTGTTCGAAAGTGCATTTGTGGATGCGAACAGGGCCTGAGGACTTCCCAGACGATATACTGTCACTTATCGTCCAGGCATGCACAGGAAGAATGGTCACTTGAGAGAGGTGCTAGAAGTCTGCCAGGGCCCGTGAGACTGCACCCAGCAGGAGCCAGCCCCTTCAGGTGGGGGCAGGAGAGAAAAAAATATTTCTACAACTTAAGAATTTCGCAAGAGAGATATTATCATCTTCTGTATCTGAATGTCATACAGCCATAGAAGATTATAGCATGGGAAGAGGCCATTCGGTCCATTGAGTTTGTGCTGGCTCTTTACAAGAACAATCCAAAACTAATTCTAGCACCTTGTTCTGTTGACATATCCCTGTAGGGTAAGGTATAATCAGATTGGAATTATTTGTTTTTTAAATGGGTCAAACTTTCTTCTTCTTTTGCCTTAAGGTGTAAAACACCTTGCATAGGTACTAAATAGTAACCATGGCTGTGTGGAACTACTGTGTATAAGTGGACTGTAACTGTAGTTAGATTAGTAAAACATCTGGTTGAAGTAACATTGCCCATCTCCTCCTCTGCCTCAGCTCATCTGCTGCTGGAACCCTCATCCATGCCTTTGTTATCTCTAGACTCAACTATTCTAATGCTGTCCTGGCTGGCCTCCCATCTTGCCGCCTCCGTAAACTTGAGCTCATCCAAAACATTGCTGCCTTGCACCGAGTCACGTTCACCCATCACTCCCTGTGCTTGCTGACCTACATTGGCTCCTGGTTCGGAAATGCCTTGATTTTAAAATTCTCGTCCTTATTTTCAAATCACTCCATGGCCTTGCCCCTCCGTCTCTGTAACCTCCTCCAGCCCTACAACCCTCCGAGGTGTCTGCACTCCTTCAATTCTGGCCTCTTGCACATCCCCAATTTTCAACGCTACACCATTGGCGGCCGTGCTTTCAGCTGCCTAGGCCCTAAGCTCTGGAATTCCCTCCCGAAACCTCTCTACCTCTCTTTCTTTAAGATGTTCCTTAAAACCTATCTCTTTGACCAAGCTTTTGGTCACTTGTCTTAATATCTCCTTATGTGGCTCAGTGTCAAATATTGTTTGATAACGTCCCTGTGAAGCACCTTGGAACGTTTTGCTATGTTAAAGGTGCTATATAAATGCAAGTTGTTGGCTGTGACAATCCAACCCAAGCAAATGTTCAAGACAGTGGTGCTGAGATTATATCCACTATGCAAACTGTTGGCTGGTCACACAGGCAAAATGGTCACCTATTCCATACCCCTCCGCGCCCACCGTGTCGGTTGAACCAGACTGTTTGTAAATTTGGCAACTGATTTGACTCTGAGCTGAGCTGAGCTTCCGACCCCATATCCTCACCATGACAAAAACTGCCTAATTCTACCCCCATAACATCGCCCCTCTCTGCACTTGATCTCAGTCCATCTACTGCTGAAACCCTCATCCATGCCTTTGTCACCTTCAGACTCAACTAGTCCAATGACCTACTGGCCGGCCTTCCAACTTCCACCCTCCATAGACTTCAGCTCATCCAAAACTCTGGTCCCTTATGCTATCCCACACCAAGCCCCACTCACCCATCACCAATGCTCATTGATGTACTTTTTTTATTCGTTCATGGAACGTGGGCATCGCTGGCGAGGCTAGCATTTATTGCCCATCCCTAATTGCCCTTGCGAAGGTGGTGGTGAGCCGCTGCAGTCCGTGCGGTGAAGGTTCTCCCATAGTGCTGTTAGGAAGGGAGTTCCAGGATTTTGACCCAGTGACGATGAAGGTACGGCGATATATTTCCAAGTCGGGATGGTGTGTGACTTGGAGGGGAAGGTGCAGATGGTGTTGTTCCCATGTGCCTGCTGCTCTTGTCCTTCTAGGTGGTAGAGGTCATGGGTTTGGGAGGTGCTGTTGAAGAAGCCTTGGTGAGTTGCTGCAATGCATCCTGTGGATGGTACATTGGCTCCCAGTCCCCCAACACCTCAAATTTAAAATGCTGATCCTGGTCTTTAAATCCCTTCACTGCATTTCCCCTCCTTATCTCTGTGACCTCCTCCAGCACTACAAGCCTCCAGCTCTGGCCTCTTGTGCATTCCTCACTCTCTTCAGCTCTCTAGGCCCTATACTCAGGAATTCCCTCTCTAAACCTCATCTCTTCTCCACCTCCCTCTCCTTTAAGACTCTCAAAACCCACCTCTTTGACCAAGCTTTTAGTCATCCCTCATTGTGTCTGATTATGCTTCTGTAAAGTGTCATGAGACATTTTTCTATGTTAAAGGTGCTGTATAAACAAGAAATATAAAAATGGATTGTAGAAGTTCTACAAGTATGTAAAAAGGAAGAGAGCAGCAAAAGTAAACATTGGTTCCTTAGAGGCTGAATCAGCAGAAATTATAATGGGGAATCAGGAAATGGCAGATGCGTTAAACAAATATTTTATATCTGTGTTCACAGTAGAAGACACAAAAAGCATACCAAAAATAATGGGGAACTAAGGGGTAAGTGAGAGTGAGGAACTTAAAACAATTAATATCACTAGAGAAAAAGTATTGGACAAACTAATGGGACTAAAAGCCGACAAATCCCCTGGACCTGATGGCCCTACATCCGAGGGTTCTAAAAGAGGTGGCTGCAGAGATAGTGGATGCATTGGTTATGATCTCTAGATTCTGGAATGGTCCCAGCACACTGTGTAAGGTAGCAAATGTTACCCCGCTATTCAAAAAAGGAGGGAGAGAGAAAACAGGGAACTACAGGCCAGTTTACCTGACATTGGTCGTTGGGAAAATGCTGGAATCTATTATTAAGGAAGTGGTAACAGAAAATCATAATATGATTAGGCAGAGTTAACATGGTTTTGTGAAAGGGAAATCATGTTTGACAAATTTATTAGAGTTTTTTGAGGATGTAACTGGCAGGGTAGATAAAGGGGAATCAGTGGATGTAGTATATTTGGATTTTCAAAATGCATTCAATAAGGTTCCACACAAAGGTTGTTACACAAGGTAAAGGCTCATGGGGTTGGGGTAATATACTAGCATGGATAGAGGATTGGTTAAAGGACAGAAAACAGGGATAAACAGGTCATTCTCAGGTTGGCAGGCTGTAACTAGTGGGGTGCCACAAGGGTCAGTGCTTGGGCCTCAGCTACTTGCAATCTATATTAACAACTTAGATGAAGTGACCAAGTGTTATGTATCCAAGTTTGCTGATGGTATAAAGCTAGGTGGGAAAGTAAGCTGTGAGGAGGACACAAAGAGCCTGCAGAGGAATATAGACAGGTTAAGTGAGTGGGCAATGGAGTATAATGTGGGGAAATATGAGGTTATTCACTTTGGTCGGAAGAATAGAAAAACAGAATATCTTTTAAATGGTGAGAAACTATTAAATGTTGGTGCTCAGGGAGACTTGGGTGTCCTCATACAAGAAACACAAAAAGTTAGTATGCAGGTACAGCAAGCAATTAGGAAGGCAAATGGCATGTTAGCCTTTACTGCAAGGGGGTTGGAGTACAAGAGTAAGGAAGTCTTTCTACAGTTGTACAGGGCATTGATGTGTCCTCACCTGGAGTACTGCATACAGTTTTGGTCTCCTTATCTAAGGAAGGATATACTTGCCTTAGAGGCGGTGCAACAAAGGTTCACTAGATTAATTCCTGGGATGAGAGGGTTTTCCTATGAAGAGAGGTTGAGTAGAATGGGCCTATACTCTCTGGAGTTCAGAAGAATGAGAGATGATCTCATTGAAACATACAAGATTCTGAGAGGGCTTGACAGGGTAGATGCTGAGAGATTGTTTCCCCTGGCTAGAGAATCTAGAACTAGGGGGCATAATCGCAGGATAAGGGGTCGGCCATTCAAGACTGCGATGAAGAGGAATTTCTTCACGCAGAGGGTTGTGAATCTTTGGATTTCTCTACCCCGAAGGGCAATGGATGTTGAGTCATTGAATGTATTCAAGGCTGAGGTGGATAGATTTTTGGACTCGAGGGGCATCAAGGAATATGGGGATCAGGCGGGAAAGTGGAGTTGAGGTTGAAGATCAGCCATGATCTGATTGAATGGTGGAGCAGACTCAAGGGGCCATATGACCTACTCCTGCTCCTATTTCTTATGTTCTTATGTTGTTGCTTTTGTGCAGCACTCTGGGATATCAGTCTTTCAGTACTAGCCACTTTTGAAGGTAGAGAAATCCATTTATGCACTGGCAGAGGACCTGCATCCTATCAGCCTACATAATGGATAAAGATGGGTGACACCGATTAAAATATCTCACAGGAAGCTTGTTACAAAAATACAGGCATATGGTATAAGAGGAAATGTAACAGCATGGATAGAAAGTTGGTTGACAGACATGAAACAGAGGGTTAAGGTTAATGGGTGCTGCACAGATTGGAGAAGAATTGAAACTGTTGTACTCCCGGGGTCCACTTTTGTTCTCTGTACATTTGGACTACGGCATAAGAGAGCGTAACATTGAAATTTGCATATGACACGAGTAGGTGTTTGGCAAACAGTGAGGAGGACTGTAAAAGATTTCAGGAGGACATAGGTTAGCAGATTCAATTTAATAATTTGATAAAGTGCCACATCTGCCATTGCCCCCTTTATTCCATGGGCTTGGCATCAGGATTGAAGCCCATGGAATAAAGGGGGCAATGGCAGCATGGATACAAACAGGAAGCAGAGAGCGGTTGTTTTTCAGATTGGAGGGAGGTGTACAGTGGTGTTCCCCAGGGGTCAGTGCTGGGACCACTGCTTTTCTTGACACATATTAATGACTCGGACTTGGATGTACAAGGCACAATTTCTTAATTTGCAGATGACACAAAACTTGGAAGTGTAATGAACAATGAGGATAGTGAGACTTCAAGAGGATATAGACAGGCTGGTGGAATGGGTGGACACGTGGCAGATGAAATTTAACGAGGAAAAATGCGAAGTGATGCATTTCGGTAGGAAAAATTAGGAGAGGCAATATAAACTAGAGGGCACAATTCTAAAAGGGGTGGAGGAACAGAGGGATCTGGGGGTGTATGTGCATAAATCATTGAAGGTGGCAGGGCAGGTTGAGAAAGCGGTTAAAAAAGCATACGGGAACCTGGGCTTTATAAATAGAATTGGTGTTGTAAAATTGTTTACAATTGTCAACCCCAGTCCATCACCGGCATCTCCACATCATTTACAAATAGAGGCATAGAGCACAAAAGCAAGGAAGTCATGATGAACCTTTATAAAACACTGGTTTGACCACAACTGGAGTATTGTGTCCAGTTCTGGGCACCGCACTTTAGGAAAGATGTGAAGGCCTTGGAGAGGGTGCAGAAAAGATTTACTAGAATGATTCCAGGGGTGAGGGACTTCAGTTACGTGGATAGACTGGAGAAGCTGGGGTTGTTCTCCTTGGAACAGAGAAGGTTGAGAGGAGATTTGATAGAGGTATTTAAAACCATGAAGGGTCTAGACAGAAGAGATGAGAGATAAACTGTTCCATTGGTGGAAGGGTCAAGAACCAGAGGACATAGACTTAAGGTGATTGGCAAAAGAACCAAAGGTGACATGAGGAAAAACCTTTTTATACAGGGAGTGGTTGGGATCTGGAATGCACTGCCCGAGGGGGTGGTGGTGGCAGATTCAATCATGGCCTTCAAAAGGGAACTGGATAAGTACTTGAAAGGATAAGCTTGCAGGGCTACGGGGATAGGGCGGGGGAGTGAGTCTAGCTGGATTGCTCTTGCATGGAGCTGGCATGGACACAATGGGCCGAATGGCCTCCTTCCGTGCTGTAACCTTTCTATGATTCTATTTTTTGTGTGGAAAAACAAGGAATACATTGAATGGAAAGGTGCTGACGGTTTAAATGATGAGAGGTTCAAATACGTAATTTCTTGAAAGTGTGAATGCAGGTAGATAAAGCCATTAAAAGAAAAAGTCCAACGGCATTTTGGGTTTTATAAATAGAAATATGAATACTAGAGGTAATAAATTTTTACAAAATATTGCTTAGGCCACAGTTGGCGTACTGTTCAACAAGAGGAGATTTAATAGAAGATTTTAAAGTGATGAAGGGTTTTAATCGAGTGAATAAGGAAAGACTAATTCCTCTGGTTGGGAAGTTATTAATTTAAAATCATCAGAGTGAGGAGAGCTATTTGGAGAATTGATTTTAATCAGAAAGGAAATTAAAGCCATGGAGATCATGTGGCGTAGATCCACCAGAATGATACCACGGATGAGGAACTATAGTTATGAGGAGAGACATGAGATACTGGGACTATTTCCACTGGAGCAGAGAAGGCTAACAGGACATTTAATAAAGGATTTTAAAATGATAAAGGGTTTTAATAGGGTGAATAGAGAAAAGACTATTTCCTCTGTTGGGAAGTCATTAATTTTAAATGATCACCTGTGAGCGAGGAGGGAGGTTAGGAGAATTGTCTTTAATCAGAGTTTTAGAGCATAGATTGCTTTGCCACATGGAATGGCTGAGGCAGAGACTGGCATTTTTAAGGGAAGAGTGGATATATATTTAAAGCAGCAAAGGATGCAGGCCTATGAGGAGAGCATGACAGTTTGATTTGCTCTAGCAAAGTGCCGGCACAAACCTGATGGGCCGAGCAGCCTTCTCTTGTGCTGTAAACTATTTTGGCTTTACAACCAGAGATATGCTGATCAATTATACAGTCTACTCCTGATAATTCAGTCAGTTTTTGCCCTAAAAAAGTGAATTGTCCAATAATTTTTATTATGCAATGTAAATAACACAGCTAAATAAAATGGAATTATCATATAATTTGAATTAAGAGTATCCTGTACTTTAAATTGGGTTCATGTGTTTTTTATCACTTTAATTTGAGACTTTGCTACAATAAATTCATTAACATACTCAGTTATGCCCCATGCCCAACACTGGTTGTCTCTGCAATTCTTTGATGCAGTCAAGCACATTCTGTGACTGTTTTAATACTGGAACAATTCCCTGAACGTTAAGGAAATAACCAGTGATTGGTTCTTCCACTAAAAACACTTGTCATCTTGAGAGTTCTTGGGTTAATTCACTTTTGATTCAGGTATTCAATCTATGTGCTTTTGGCATTTTCTCATATAACTTATGAGTTATGTAACACTGAAGTCCTATATTTTATTTTTATTGATATTTCTATAGAGATCTTAGTTTCAGAATGTAACCAAGTTGTTGTACTGTTCGGTGGCCTCACTTGGTAGCACTGCCTTCAGTGAATTAGAAGGTTGTGGGTTCAAGTCCCACTCCAGCACTTGAGCCCATAACCTAGGCTGACACTTCAGTGCAGTACTGAGGGAGTGCTGGATTGTCAGATTTGCCATCGTTAAGATGAGATGTCAAACCAAGGCACTGTTTACCTGTTCAGGTGGATATAAAAGTTTCCATTATTCAAAGGGCAGGGAGTTCTCCTGGTGTCCTGGCCAACATTCATCCCTCAACCTATCCTCTCAAAACACACTGGGGTAGAAATCGGTCTTGGACAGCAGGTAAACAGGCGGATCACCTCGGCTGGCTGTTAATACGCCCCGCCCGATATTCAGTCCTAGTAAGGTCAGTGGGACGGAGTATGGGGTGGGGAGTATATCGGGTGACACATACAACACCGCTCGTTATAGGCCCCGCTCGATATTCAGTCCTAGTAAGGTCAGTGGGACGGAGTATGGGATGGGGAGTATATCGGGTGACACATACAACACCGCTCGTTATAGGCCCCGCTCGATATTCAGTCCTAGTAAGGTCAGTGGGACGGAGTATGGGATGGGGAGTATATCGGGTGACACATACAACACCGCTCGCTATTCAGTCCTAGTAAGGTCAGTGGGACGGAGTATGGGGTGAGGAGTATAACAGGTAACACATACAACACCGCTCGTTATAGGCCCCGCTCGATATTCAGTCCTAGTAAGGTCAGTGGGACGGAGTATGGGATGGGGAGTATATCGGGTGACACATACAACACCGCTCGTTATAGGCCCCGCTCGATATTCAGTCCTAGTAAGGTCAGTGGGACGGAGTATGGGATGGGGAGTATATCGGGTGACACATACAACACCGCTCGCTATTCAGTCCTAGTAAGGTCAGTGGGACGGAGTATGGGGTGGGGAGTATATCGGGTGACACATACAACACCGCTCGCTATAGGCCCCGCTCGTGTCCAATTTCTCCCCCATTGACTGCTGCTTCATTTAATTTGCTGTTTGTGAAATGTTGCAGTGTGCTGATTGGCTGCTGTGTTAGCCTAATAACAATAACTACACTTCAAAGTAGTTCTTTGACTTTGGGATGTGCTGAGGACGAGGAGGGCTACATAAGTGCAAGCTTGCTTGTTTGTCCTTTCAGTCTTATTCCTTTCTCTTGTAGTAAAGATTTAACAATGGAATTCTTTTTATTGCTGTGAACAGAATATGTTTTTACTATAATGAACTAATTTACCCCCATTCAAGGACAGACAGACAGGCAGACTGCTCCTAGTCTTCTTGAACCACATGCTGGGTGCACATAAGGGATCTGAGTACCTTGCCCTCCAGCTCCACCCTCCAGCCTGCCAGCCAAAATCAAGAAGTCACTGTGCAAGGAACTGCAGGTGGAAGCCCTTGTCACACCACTCCGTGGCACATTGTGTTTACACCACTCGGATACAGTGCACATGCTGTGCAATCTGCTTCTTAATAACCTAATCGACGTCTTGTCCTCCAGTTATAAAATACCAGGCTCTTTCTCTTCAATTATTTGTAATATAGCCTTTTCATTATCAGAATAGTGTCTGCATTCAAACTCCTTAGCCAGCAACAGTTATACAAATAAAGAATGTCACTCCACTCATGGTTGGTGCTGTACTGGGGCAGGATGCTCTGGATGTGTTGGATTTTCTATTTTTCATGTCCGTTTGCTTTCTTTTTCATTCTTGCTCTCCTGAAGTTAGTGACTCATAGTTGTGTGGCATGCTGGGGTATCTAACAGGGTATTCACCTTGGGGGATGGCATCCGAGGTCAGCCCTGTCCTCACCAAATAGATTTCCCAGCAGGGTCTCTGATAGCAATCAGGAATGAACACCCTGCCTGATTTTCCACCCCTCCCCTCCGTCGAGCTTGGGAGTACTGATGCCAATTATAGGACCCAAAATGCTGCAACAGCTAAAATCAGATAACTCATCGAAGGGTCAGTATGAAACGTGGGACCTTCCTGACGACACACACAATGCATTCGCTGAACTTTGTCTTTCATTTTTAAAAGTGTGACCTCTACAACACTTGATAATCTGTACACTTCAAGTGCTAAATATTTAAAAATTATAATTAAGGAAACATATGGGATCATAGTATTCTCAGAAAACAAACTCAAATCTGAATATCGTTACAGACTTGTTTCTCTAGTTGAAATGTCAATAGATTGCTCTAGACTAGGTATGAAAATATGTTCACACCATGCCCTGTGACTGTTAACAGCTAAACTAGGTCAATCACTAGACACTGCATTACATTACCATGTCTGTAGACCTCACAGATCTGCTTCACAGCTGGGACACATAAGGTGACATATTGAATGCCACACTTGAAGTAATTTTAAAAAGCAGAAGAAACTGAGCTGAAGGTTCATGAAATAAAAGACTCACTGTCCAGGCTCTCGCATGAAGAGTAGCTACATGGGCAAGGTAGAAGAGGGTGACTCGGACCCATGGAGCTGTACCCGAGCAAAGGTCAGCACCTTCAGAGGAGAAGGGACAAAGGAGGAAGCTTTATTTTAACACTCAAATTTAGAAAGAAGAAATGAGTATTTGAAAGACGCTTTGTGATTTTGAAGTGGGAGGGAGAGGGTCCATCCTTAATTTGGAAGCTGCATTTATAAAGATCTGTTTTAAGTTTCTCCCATTCCCCATTTTTAAGACTGATCTTCTCTGGTTCTTTAGGTCATCCACTTGCCACACCCTATTCCTGAACTGAGGGGATAGGTGGATGACCTGCTAGCCAGCTCCCTCTGACAGAAACTGACTGAGGACAGTACATTTAAATTAAAATTGATAGAAAAGCCCAAAAGTAGCAACTAAAATTAAATCTTATTACAAGGTTGTGGGGATCAACAAAACCATTTGTTGTTTGAGGTTTGAGCTGCTGTGCCCAATGGAATAGTTTCCACTGAGAGCAGGAAAGACATTTGTCCTAATAGAGATTTCTACTAAGGTGACGTTTTGTTCTGACTGAAGCTTGCACTGTTTTAAGAAATTCTATTATTGCCTCTTTGAATTAATGGCATTTTTAGACGGCCATTTGCAGCTTTGCTAATGCCTTCCTTATGACCCACGTAGGAGAAGAGATTGCAGTGCTTGTCGTTCAGTGGTGTGAAGGAGAGAGAGTGGCTCATGGAATCGCTCATTCGCTACATCAAGGTCATCGGAGGACCATCAGGAAGGGAAGGCCTGTTAGTTGGCCTAAAGAATGGTCAGGTACCGTTAACCCAGCTCATATTTAATAAGATTATATGGGACCAGTTTTCCTCTCTGCTCTATTTTATGCTGTAATCTGAGCTGGATGGCAGTGTGTAGGGCAGCATAGTATCATAGTAGGTACAGCACAGGAGGAGGCCATTTGGCCCATCCTGCCTGTGCCGGCTCTTTGAAAGATCTATCCAATTAGTCCCATTCCCCTGCTCTTTCCCCATAACCCTGTAAATTTTTCCCCCATAGTATCATAGTAGGTACAGATCAGGAGAAGGCCATTCGGACGTCTATCCTTTTTTAAAATTTCAACCCCAGTTAACTGCCTTCCAAGTATATCTCTCAATCCTTTTTTTCCTCCCGATATAAATTTGTATTTATCTCATAAATTCATTTATACTTCTCACGCCAACGACTTTTCCTGGTAACCTCTTGATCAAAAAGGCAATAAAGTGCTCCTGACTTCCCCTCTTATTCCTGACTTCCCCTCTTATTCCTGACTTCCCCTCTTATTCCTGACTTCCCCTCTTATTCCTGACTTCCCCTCTTATTCCTGACTTCCCCTCTTATTCCTGACTTCCCCTCTTATTCCTGACTTCCCCTCTTATTCCTGACTTCCCCTCTTATTCCTGACTTCCCCTCTTATTCCTGACTTCCCCTCTTATTCCTGACTTCCCCTCTTATTCCTGACTTCCCCTCTTATTCCTGACTTCCCCTCTTATTCCTGACTTCCCCTCTTATTCCTGACTTCCCCTCTTATTCCTGACTTCCCCTCTTATTCCTGACTTCCCCTCTTATTCCTGACTTCCCCTCTTATTCCTGACTTCCCCTCTTATTCCTGACTTCCCCTCTTATTCCTGACTTCCCCTCTTATTCCTGACTTCCCCTCTTATTCCTGACTTCCCCTCTTAGTTATTTGAACTCTTTGGCGCAGTAAACAATTTCCCTCGATCATCCTATAAGGTTGGCTTCTGCTGCCCAACCACTGTGCACATCAGCCGGAGAAGATTTTCTGAAGATTGAGGGATTTAGGGAAATGTACTTTTATGTTTAAAAACAAAAAAAAAGTTGTTTAGCCAACACGGTTTGAGTAAGTCAAAAGCAAAATATTGCGGATACTGGGAATCTGAAATAAAAGCAGAAAATACTGGAAAAGCTCAGCAAGTGAGGCAGCATCTGTGGAGAAAGAAACAGAGTTAATGTTTCTGATTCGTTAACTCTCTTTCTCCATAGATGCTGCCTCACTTGCTGACCTTTTCCAGCCTTTTCTGTTTTTATTACAGTTTGAGTAAGATTAGGAGTTGTTTGGTATTCTTGATAAGTGATACTCTTTTGCAGAATTTCCATTGATTTTTTTTTGTGTGCATCCACAAGTAAAATACTGGCTGACCATACCCTTGGCATTGCCATCATCTATTTCTATTTACGCTATTGTTAATCTTTTTCCTAAAAAGAGAATGCCAGAGAACTTGGTCTGGTAATGATTTTGGAAGGAGGTCAAGTAGGGCCTTAATGCAAGATACTGCAGCAGCAGTGACCACAAAACAAAGACAGTAACAACAAGCACCGAATACTGTAGTTTGGTTCTTGGCGCACACAAAGAATGTTCAGATACCTTTTCTTTACTTCACATTCTCAATGATGATGACGATCCCTTGCCCACCTCCAATGCAGGCCGAACACACTGCATATTTACCTCATGGCATCTGAGCTCATGAACTAGGTGCTGTTATCCTGGTCCTAATGCTATAGCCCCGCCGTTTACATTAGTATTTTCAGGGGCCAATTTCAGAGCACTTGCTTCACATTCTGTGGTTGTTGCTGAGTTATATAGGTGCCCGTAGAGAGAAAAACGGGACCATTTACATTTATTTTCAGTACTATTATTATAGGAGAGATTGAGAGAGAAATGTAAATGTTTGAGCAAGAAGATTTAATGTTGAATCTCTGGCAAACTTCAGTTACAGTGAAGGAAGCCTTTAAGGGCACAGTTGGCGGGGCACACGTTCACTTTTGCCCACATTGGTGAGTTCCTAATCTCAGACATTTTGCAAGTAATTGCTGAACAGAGGCCAGCATGTCCCATTGGAAGAGGCAAATTAATTCCTGAGAAATCTTGCACACCCAACTGTTCAAACTAGCAGGGATTTAGGAGCAGGTTGGGATGTGGCTTGGGAGACCAGAGAGGGGGAAGAGATTATTGTATTTGAGTTTAAAAAAGAACATATTCCTGAGCTTGGCCTTACCACTGGAGGAGACCCAGAACACAGTCCACATGTTTTTGATCAGGTGGGAAAAATCTAATAGCCCCTCTGACCCTCTCTAGCCCCTCTCACCCTTGTGAGCTTCCTCACCCAATTTGGTCTTTCCCACATCCTCTAACCTTTCCCATCCCTTCTAGCCCCTTTTGGAGCATCTAGTCTCTCGCACCTTCTAGCCCCTCTGGACATCTTTCCGCGGCCTATTTCCAGGATAGGGACTCAGCTATATCCCTGGAGCTGAATAGCTGCCTGCCATATTTCTTAGAAAATTGTGAGTGGCACAAGGAACATGAAAAAATAGGAGGGAAAATATGACTGTTCAAAACAGAAATTTTGAAACAGACTGCAATTATGTTTATTTTGTTCTTTATGCTTTTTTTGTGATCAATGTAAAGGACAGTACTCCTGGGGAATGTAACACTTTCATCACTTTTGTCAATGAATCAAGCATTGAGCTCATCTATGTCAGGTATAGCATGGATTAGAGGCCGGCTAAAGTTATCTTTGCTCTGCCCTGTCAAATGTTGCCAGGCTATGCATTACAGATAAGATAGCAATGTAAGAAAGTCTAAAATGAGAAAAAGCCATCCTGTCCATTAGTCCTGGTCAGTCCAGATTCCATATATGATTATCCTATAGTGGGCTTCCTTCCTCCCATCACCAACACATTGATCACCTTCTTTAGGAAACAGTGCTCTGTGCGCCTGTCGCACTTTTAACTGACCTCCCACTATAAAGCAGGATAAACCGTCACAGATTTGGTAATTCGCTGGGAGCACACTGAGGTTAAGCATCCAGGATATCTGGTATCAGTACCTCTTAAAGAGCTGCTGCTCGCCCTTAAAGTTTTCCGACTACGCAGGTGGGAGAAATAACTCCACCGAGGTGAAATTAGAGGAGAGGTAACCTTCTAGCCGATTAGCAAATTTGAGGGTTCCTTCAGTTGCTGAGCATATGGGTTTAGATCTCTCAGAGCTTCCCAGCAAATACAAGCCTCGATTTTTAATCCTGCCCACTTTGCGGTCGGGCGCTACCCGCTCTGTTCCCGACGTGTCTGTATTTACTACATTAGGAAATAACAGTGAGACAGCCATAATGCAGGGCATCAACAGCCTTATTGTTGGCCAGCAGAGCAGCCTGCTCTCACAAAGATCACTGGACATGCTGAGGGAGTGCCCAGAAGTGGGGGAATGGTGGGAGCTGGCATAGGTGATGGTGATGTCTCTCAGGACAGTGCAACATTTGTATCACCCAGCCACCTGCTTAAATGTCTACAGATGTGACTGATAGCTTACATTCCAGGCCACCACTGCAGCAATACCTTATAGTTACAGGGCCATCTACTGACCTGCCACCTCCATCCCTAGAGGCTGATGCTGACACTCAGCACCCATCTATCTCTCTTCCTCTTCCCACCAAGGAAAACATTTAGAAGGAGTACATGGTTAGGAAGCAGAAGACATATACTTGCACAAAGGGGAAGCACTGGAGTATAACAATGAACACACCTGCATTACACATTGTTAGGGTTAATAACCTTTTCATTAACTGGTACTGGAATACATCGTGAAGGTTCATTTGGGATGAGCCATAATAGTAGTGGTAGTTGCAGAGATATGCCAATGTATTCTTGAGCTAAGGCAGCGGCAATAATAGGGATCCAGTTTTAGTGCCAGGGCACTGGGCACATGTACAAATGACATGGTATAGGCACTCAGTTCAAGGCTTTATCTGTTAGAACGTGCCATAAGATTTTCCCTGAGTGAACAGTTGGTTCTGCAGATAGCTCTACTGGCCCCTGATCGGTGTCCTTTTCTGTCACTGTTTGAGATTTTCTGTTTCTCCTTGCTCCATGTCATTGTCCCTTTGCAGGGTAAATTTGTGAGGTATGAAGGCTACAATAATATTTCAAACCTTGGCTGGGGTATACTGCTAGAATCCCCTGATCAGTTGAGGCATCTGAACCTTTGCTTAAACAACCTGTTGTTCCACCAAGACCCTGGTAACTGTGTGTGCCTCGTTAAATCTGTCTTGTCCATGGGTGTGTCAAAAGGGTTATGAAGCACGCCTGCAGCGGATAGCCTTGGTTCCCACCAGTCATCCATCCAGTACTGCTGGCGGCCTTTGAAATAAGAGTGGCATCGTTAATTGCTGTAAAATAAAGGAATCATGGCAGCTACCAGGGTACTATATTAATGTGTGATTCAGTACCCATGATCACACACCAGGTGCACATTCATGGAAAGAAAGAAAGACTTGCATTTATATGGCGCTTTTCACGATTTCGGGACATCCCAAAGTGTTTTACAGTCAATGAAGGATTTTTGAACTGTAGTCACTGTTGTAATGTAGGAATTGCAGAAGCCAATTCGCGCACTGAAAGCTCTCACAAACAGCAACGTGATAATGATCAGATCTGTTTTTTAGTGATTTTGGTTGAGGGATAAATATTGGCCAGAACACTGGGGATTTCTTCAAAATAATGCCATGGGATCTTTTACATCCACCTAAGAGGGCAGATGGGGCCTCGATTTAACGTCTAATCCAAAAGACGGCACCTCCAACAATGCAGCACCATCCCTCGCTACTGCACTAGAGTGTCAGCCTAGATTTTGTGCTCAAGTCTCTGGAGTGGGACTTGAACCAACGATCTTCTGACTGAGGTGAGAGTGCTATCAACTGAGCCACAGTTCACACTCCAGTGGAGTGGAAACCTTCTGTTTATGAAAGGATTGGCGCTATGGATGGAGGCCTACATGGAGATGTACCTTGCCATCAATAATGCCCTGCACTTTGGCGAATTGAGGCAGACAGTAAGTGCAGGACTCCCTTGCGTTGTTAGCTGGATACCATGGGGAAATTTATGAAATTCCTGCCGTGGATAAGGCATGTATCTGTCACCTGCATGATGCAGTTGTGCACTGCAGGTCGGGAGATTTGACAGATAGCTCCAGCTGTTGCTTGGAAAGAACCAGTGGCAAAAATCTTGAAGACTGCTGAATGAGCAGTCCCTGTCATTGAAGTGATTTCAAAGTCTGGCACAGTTCTTTCACTGTTTTCCTCATGAATTGTAGTCTTGGCATGTAGATCCCCTCAAACATATCACAATACTGATTGCCTTGGTCTGTGTACACAGGTGATGGATTGCCTTGGTCTGTGTACACAGGTGATGGATTGCCTTGGTCTGTGTACACAGGTGATGGATTGCCTTGGTCTGTGTACACAGGTGATGGATTGCCTTGGTCTGTGTACACAGGTGATGGATTGCCTTGGTCTGTGTACACAGGTGATGGATTGCCTTGGTCTGTGTACACAGGTGATGGATTGCCTTGGTCTGTGTACACAGGTGATGGATTGCCTTGGTCTATAGGATGCTCCTAACACATGTCACAGGTCACATAACGCATCATGTTAGAGTACAAGCATGTTGACCGAGCGAAGGTACATATGAGGCCATAGCACAGGGAGCTTTCCAATGTAACCATCAATTCTACATTTAAATTCTAAAACTGCCGCTTGTTGGATGGTTGCAGCAGATTGTATTTGGATATTATGTATTTGTGTGTATTTTACCCCCTCTCGTCGGGCAGTGTCGTTCTGTCCTTTTAATACAGAAAATTAATAAAAACCAGGGTAGCACTTGAATTATTTCTGTTGCTTTTGGAACAAAGGTAATACTGAGAAACTGTCTGACAAACTGCAGCAGGATTGAGTTGGGTATCTTTGAGATGAGAGCCACTGTGTCCTTTCCACCACCGACATCTTACTTTCAGGTCAAACTCACCAATTCAGAGTCAACCTGCCGATAATCACTATACACAGACTGACCAGAGAATGGGATCTGTCAGGAAGGAATTTACTGCAATATTTTTAACATAAAAACACAACAATGCTGGAAAATAGTTGACTTTGTCTCTTCAACTCTGCTCGAATAACAAGGTGTTTCGTGTCCTTAAGTGGTCCAGTAGTGCCAGACTGTACCTAAGGCAACGTTCTGTGAGGGAATGAAGGCAGAATCTCCCAGATAATATTTCTCATAGAAGTTTAATTCATTTACAGATTGTTGTCGCAAAATATAAATTGTTACTTTTAGGAAACAGTATTTAAATATAATTGAGCCTGTTAGGCCATGATTTTTATAATCAAAGCAATGTATAGTGGTTATGTTACTGGACTAGTAATCCAGAGGCCTGGACTAATAATCCGGAGTCATGAGTTCAAATCCCGCCATGGCAGCTGGAGAATTTAAATTCAATTAATTAAATAAAAATCTGGAATTAAAATACTAGTATTAGTAATGGTGGCCATGAAACTACCGGATTGTCGTAAAAACCCATCTGGTCCTTTAGGGGAGGAAACCTGCCGTCCTTACCTGGTCTGGCCAATATGTGACTCCAGACCCACAGCAATGTAGTTGATTCTTAATTGCCCTCTGAAATGGCCTAGCAAGCCACTTAGTTGTAAAATCTCGCTAAAAAAAGTCACAATAAGAATAAAACCGGACGGACCACCTGGCATCGGACCACTAGGCACCGGACACGACAAAGGCAAACCAAGCCCAGTCGACCCTGCAAAGTCCTCCTCACTAACATCTGGGGACTTGTGCCAAAATTGGGAGAGCTGTCCCACAGACTAGTCAAGCAACAGCCTGACATAGCCATACTCACAGAATCATACCTTTCAGCCAATGTCCCAGACTCTTCCATCACCATCCCTGGGTATGTCCTGTCCTACCGGCAGGACAGACCCACCACAGGTGGCGGTACATTGATATACAGTCAGGAGGGAGTGGCCCTGGGCGTCCTCAACATTGACTCCGGAACCCATGAAATCTCATGGCATCAGGTCAAACATGGGCAAGGAAATCTCTTCCTGATTACCACCTACCGCCCTCCCTCAGCTGATGAATCGGTCCTCCTCCATGTTGAGCACCACTTGGAGGAAGCACTGAGGGTAGCAAGGGCACAGAATGTACTCTGGGTGGGGGACTTCAATGTCCATCACCAAGAGTGGCTCGGTAGCACCACTACTGACCGAGCCCTGAAGGACATAGCTGCCAGATTGGTCCTGCGGCAGTTGGTGAGCGAACCAAAACAAGGGAAAAACTTACATGAACTCGCCCTTACCAATCTACCTGTTGCAAATGCATCTGTCCATGACCGTATTGGTAGGAATGACCACCGCACAGTCCTCGTGGAGACGAAGTCCCATCTTCGCATTGAGGACACCATCCAACGTGTTGTGTGGCACTACCACCGTGCTAAATGGGATAGATTCAGAACAGATCGAGCAGCTCAAAACTGGGCATCCATGAGGCGCTGTGAGCCATCAGCAGCAGCAGAATTATATTCCAGCACAATCTGTAACCTCATGGTCCGGCATATTCCTCACTCTACCATTACCAACAAGCCAGGGGATCAACCCAGGTTCAATGAGGAGTGTAGAAGAGCATGCCAGGAGCAGGAGATACATGTCCAGCTGAGGGCAGCGACCCTCTGGAGGAGTCCAGTTTGACTCTTTCCTCTTCGGTTGCTGTACCGCGGATCCCTCTGTCTGCTGTTCCGGATCGTCGATTGTCTCATTGGGTTATGCTGGACATGTATGCTCAAGCTGTCAGGAAATGCGTCAATGCCAGATTCATCAGCCGCACTCAGAAGACAGTCCAGAATGTCACCCGAGCACAACGCAACGCCATCAACGCTCTCAAGACCAACCGCATCATCGTCATCAAACCAGCGGACAAAGGAGGCGCCATAGTCATACAGAACAGAACGGACTATTGCAAAGAAGCATACCGACAACTGGACAACCAGGAACACTACAGACGGTTACCCGCAGACCCGACCAAAGAACACACCCACCAGCTCAACAAACCGATCAAGACCTTCGATCCAGACCTTCAAAGCATCCTACGCACTCTCATCCCACGTACTCCCCGCGTGGGAGACTTCTACTGCCTCCCAAAGATACACAAAGCCAACACACCCGGACGTCCTATCGTATCAGGCAACGGAACCCTGTGTGAGAACCTCTCTGGATACATCGAGGGCATCCTGAAACCCATCGTACAGGGAACCCCCAGCTTCTGTCGCGACACTACAGACTTCCTACAAAAACTCAGTACCCACGGACCAGTTGAACCAGGAACACTTCTCACCACGATGGACGTCTCGGCACTCTACACCAGTATCCCCCACGATGACGGCATCGCTGCGACAGCATCAATACTCAACACCAACAACAGCCAATCTCCGGACGCCATCCGACAACTCATCCGCTTCATCCTGGATCACAATGTCTTCACCTTCGATAACCAGTTCTTTACCCAAACACACGGAACAGCCATGGGGACCAAATTCGCACCCCAATACGCCAACATTTTCATGCACAAGTTCAAGCAGGACTTCTTCACTGCACAAGACCTGCAACCAACGCGACACACCAGATACATCGACGACATTTTCTTTCTATGGACCCACGGCGAAGAATCACTGAAGACACTACACGATAACATCAACAAGTTCCATCCCACCATCAAGCTCACCATGGACTACTCCTCAGAATCAGTTTCTTTCTTGGACACACGAATCTCCATCAAAGACGGGCACCTCAGCACCTCACTCTACCGCAAGCCCACGGACAACCTCACGATGCTCCACTTTTCCAGCTTCCACCCTAACCACGTCAAAGAGGCCATCCCCTATGGACAGGCCCTGCGAATACACAGGGTCTGCTCAGATGAGGAGGAACGCGATGGACACCTACAGACGCTGAAAGACGCCCTAGTAAGAACGGGATATGACGCTCGACTCATCGATCGACAGTTCCGACGGGCCACAGCAAAAAATCGCAGAGACCTCCTCGGGACTAACACGGGACGCAACCAACAGAGTACCCTTTGTCGTCCAGTACTTCCCGGGAGCGGAGAAACTACGCCATGTTCTCCGCAGCCTTCAACATGTCATCAATGACGACGAACACCTGGCTATGGCCATCCCCACACCTCCACTACTCGCCTTTAAACAGCCACCCAACCTCAAACAGACCATCGTTCGCAGCAAATTACCCAGCTTTCAAGAGAACAGCGTCCACGACACCACACAACCCTGCCGCGGTAACCTCTGCAAGACATGCCAGATCATCGACACAGATACCACCATCACACGAGAGGACACCACCCACCAGGTGCATGGTTCATACTCCTGTGACTCGGCCAACGTTGTCTACCTCATACGTTGCAGGAAAGGATGCCCCAGAGCATGGTACATTGGCGAGATCATGCAGACACTGCGACAACGGATGAACGGACACCGCGCAACAATCGTCAAACAGGAGGGTTCCCTCCCAGTCGGGGAACACTTCAGCAGTCAAGGACATTCAGCCACCGACCTTCGGGTAAGCGTACTCCAAGGCGGCCTTCGAGACACATGACAACGCAAAATCGTCGAGCAGAAATTGATAGCCAAGTTCCGCACCCATGAGGACGGCCTCAACCGGGATCTTGGGTTCATGTCACGCTACACGTTACCCCACCAGCGAACAAATGTTATCTGTTTTTAATATAACGGGTCAGTTGCTGTCTTTTCTATGTTTCTACCTCTCTATCTCTTTTTTTTTGTTTGTTGTTTTTTTTGGTGATTTGTATATTCTGAGACCTGGCAGGTAACACCTGTCTGTCTGCACACTGATTGCCTTGGCAACAGGCAGTTGAAAAAACTGTCTGTTATCACCAAGCATTGTTCTGTGAATTATAAATGCGACTTCATTTCGAGGATTTCATTTCCACATCGTTCACCTGAGGAAGGAGGTAGCCTCCGAAAGCTTGTGAATTTAAAATAAAATTGCTGGACTATAACTTGGTGTTGTAAAATTGTTTACAATTGTCAACCCCAGTCCATCACCGGCATCTCCACATCACATTTCAGGATGGGGGGGGTAATTGGAAATACAGCACCAGGCAGCCTTGGCTCAACCTCAAAGCACATTTATTGTTCACAAAATAATTCAGAATTTACCACAAACCCGTCACCAATAAGTAAAAATGGAGGGGAGGGGAATTACGCTGTGGGAGTTCTGAAAGTTTAGCCAGCAAACTTTTTAAGAAGGACAAGATTCAGAGTTGCAACTGTTTGCACAGTGCCCTAGACTTTAAACAGCATCAGCAGCATTCCATCAGCTAAAAGGACATGTATAAATAAAAGTCATTTTGAAATAGCAACCTGTCAAAGTTAGTGCAACTTAATATAAATCAAGGGAAACCCATTTAAGACCTGATAAAACAATATTTCAGGATTTGATCCGCCAGAAGTTATCGAATCACATCCTTAGGAATGCTGTATACAACAGGTGATGGATTGCCTTGATCTGTGCACACAGGTGATGGATTGCCTTGATCTGTGCACACAGGTGATGGATTGCCTTGATCTGTGCACACAGGTGATGGATTGCCTTGATCTGTGTACACAGGTGAAGGGATTCGCAAAATTTCACATGTTCCCCCCACCCCGAAGATTTATTGGAGTTATTAAAGAAACCCTGGTGTATTTTACACAGGTGATGGATTGCCTTGGTCTGTGTACACAAGTGATGGATTGCCTTGGTCTGTGTACACAGGTGATGGATTGCCTTGGTCTGTGTACACAGGTGATGGATTGCCTTGGTCTGTGTACACAGGTGATGGATTGCCTTGGTCTGTGTACACAAGTGATGGATTGCCTTAGTCTGTGTACACAAGTGATAGATTGCCTTGGCCTGTGTACACAGGTGATGGATTGCCTTGGTCTGTGTACACAGGTAATGGATTGCCTTGGTCTGTGTACACAGGTGATGGATTGCCTTGGTCTGTGTACACAGGTGATGGATTGCCTTGGTCTGTGTACACAGGTAATGGATTGCCTTGGTCTGTGTACACAGGTGATGGATTGCCTTGGTCTGTGTACACAGGTGATGGATTGCCTTGGTCTGTGTACACAGGTGATGGATTGCCTTGGTCTGTGTACACAAGTGATGGATTGCCTTGGTCTGTGTACACAAGTGATGGATTGCCTTGGTCTGTGTGCACAGGTGATGGATTGCCTTGGTCTGTGTACACAGGTGATGGATTGCCTCTGCTGCTGGCATAAGGGCAGCCCTGTCTTGAGTACCTAAGATGTAAAAACACTGACCTTGCATGTCCCCTCTGATCCTCTTCTACCTCAGAATCTACAGATACAGTGATTTGCACAGTGGGATTTGAGGCTCTAGACCAATTACAGTGGTGGTGTCAAGCACAAACTAACGTCAGAGTTTCTCGCTGCTGGAACCTAAAAGGGCAAAAATATCAACACAAATTGCTACGCCAATTTGTAGCCGCCTGTAACAACTATCAATCTGATTCCTCTTTAAGAAGATGACCAAACATGGCTCAATTGACCTACCAGCCCCTGCCCCTTTTATTTTGGTGCTGAGCCAATGGAGCATGATTCGGGCACTCTGGATGCATTATGAGGCCATCACTTAATTTTCATACCTAGCTGGATCTTGTCCCCAGCACGTCAGTTGCACAAACGCTCAGTGCCATGTGCTTCTCGACTTCATGATAAGAAATGGGTGCATAGCAGGCCTGAGCACCCAATAATCCGGGTCGCCCACTTTTGATGCACATCTGTGCTGCCAACACGAACCTCTGTTTTACCTGCCCCTTAACTTCCTTCTTGTACCTCTGCTAAGACGAACACAGTGCTCTTAACATTTGTACATCCTTCAACCCCCCCTTGTCCCAGATTTGATCCAGCTCTCTTTTAAAGGTGTCATTTGAGCATGAATTAACTGCCATTTTTGGGAGTCTTTCTTCAACCACATCTCTTTCAATATTCCTTGAACCCTAAGTAGAAGAGAGCTGTGCCAGAATCCAGAGTTCTGCCTGCCCCCTCCCACCCTGCCATATCAGGCTTCTTTCAGGTGAAATTGAGTGTAGTCTCTTTTGAGTCTTTCTTAATACCTTTGTATGACTCCTGGTCTTAGAAAACAATCATAGAATTTTTTTAAAAACTCGTTCATAGGATGTGGGCGTCGCTGGCGAGGACAGCATTTATTGCCCATCCCTAATTGCCCTTGAGAAGGTGGTGGTGAGCCGCCTTCTTGAACCGCTGCAGTCCGTGTGGTGAAGGTTCTCCCACAGTGCTGTTAGGTAGGGAGTTCCAGGATTTTGACCCAGCGACGATGAAGGAATGGCGATATATTTCCAAGTTGGGATGGTGTGTGACTTGGAGGGGAACGTGCAGGTGGTGGTGTTCCCATGTGCCTGCTGCCCTTGTCCTTCTAGGTGGTAGAGGTTGCGGGTTTGGGAGGTGCTATTGAAGAAGCCTTAGTGAGTTGCCTGTAGATGGTGCACGCTGTAGCCATGGTGTGCTGGTGGTGAAAGGAGTGAATGTTTAGGGTGGTGGATGGGGTGCCAATCACGTGGGCTGCTTTGTCCTGGATGGTGTCGAACTTCTTGAGTGTTGTTGGAGCTGCAGTCATCCATGCAAGTGGAGAGTATTCCATCACACTCCTGACTTGTGCCTTGTAGATGGTGGAAAGGCTTTAGGGAGTCAGGAGGTGAGTCACTTGCCGCAGAATACCCAGCCTCTGATCTGCTCCTGTAGCCACAGTATTTATGTGGTTGGTCCAGTTAAGTTTCTGGTCAATGGTGACCCTCAGGATGTTGATGATGGGGGATTTGGCGATGGTAATGCCGTTGAATGTCAAGGGGAGGTGGTTAGACTCTCTCTTGCTGGAGATGGTAATTGCCTGGCACTTGTCTGGCGCGAATGTAACTTGCCACTTATGAGCCCAAGCCTGGATGTTGTTTAGGTCTTGCTGCATGCGGACACGGACTTCTTCATTATCTGAGGGGTTGCGAATGGAATTGAACACTGTGCAATCATCAGTGAACATCCCCACTTCTGACCTTGATGAAGCAGCTGAAGATGGTTGGGCCTAGGACACTGCCCTGAGGAACTCCTGCAGCAGTGTCTTGGGGCTGAGATGATTGGCCTCCAACAACCACTACCATCTTCCTTTGTGCTGGGTATGACTCCAGCCACTGGAGAGTTTTCCCCCTGATTCCCATTGACTTCAATTTTACTAGGGCTCCTCGGTCAAATGCTACCTTGATGTCAAGGGCAGTCACTCTCACCTCACCTCTGGAATTCAGCTCTTTTGTCCATGTTTGGTCCAAGGCTGTAATGAGGTCTGGAGCCAAGTGGTCCTAGCGGAACCCAAACTGAGCATTGGTAAGTAAGTGCTGCTTGATAGCACAGTCGACAACACCTTCCATCACTTTGCTGATGATTGAGAGTAGACTGATGGGGCGGTAATTGGCTGGATTGGATTTGTCCTGCTTTTTGTGAACAGGACATACCTGGGCAATTTTCCACATTGTCGGGTAGATGCCAGTGTTGTAGCTGTACTGGAACAGCTTGGCTGGAGGCGTGGCTGGTTCTGGAGTCTTCAGCACTATAGCTGGGATGCTGTCGGGGCCCACAGCCTTTGCTGTATCCAGTGCACTCAGCCGTTTCTTGATATCATGTGGAGTGAATCGAATTGACTGAAGACTGGCTTCTGTGATGGTGGGGATATCGGGAGGAGGCCGAGATGGATCATCCACTCGGCACTTCTTGCTGAAGATGGTTGCAAATGCTTCAGCCTTGTCTTTTGCACTCATGTGCTGGACTCTGTCATCATTGAGGATGGGGATGTTCACGGAGCCTCCTGCTCCCATTAGTTGTTCAATTTTCCATCACCATTCACAACTGGATGTGGCAGGACTGCAGAGCTTTGATCAGATCCGTTGGTTGTGGAATCGCTTAGCTATGTCTGTAGCATGTTGCGTCCGCTGTTTAGTATGCATGTAGTACTGTGTTGTAGCTTCACCAGGTTGGCACCTCATTTTTAGGTACGCTGGTGCTGTTCCTGGCATGCTCCTCTGCACTCCTCATTGAACCAGGCTTGTTGGTAATGGTAGAGTGAGGAATATGCCCGGCCATGAGGTTACAGCTTTTGCTGGAATACAATTCTGCTGTTGATGGCCTGCAGCACCTCATGGATGCCCAGTTTTGAGCTGCTAGATCTGTTCTGAATCTATCCCATTTAGCACTGTGGTAGTGCCACACAATACTTTGGATGGTGTCCTCAGTGTGAAGATGGGACTTCGTCTCCACGAGGACTGTGCGGGGATCTGTCCTACCAATACATTTATGGCACAGAAGGAGGCCATTCTGCCCATCGTGTCTGTGCTGGCTGAAAAAGAATCACCCAGCCTAATCCCACTTCCCAGCGCTTGGTTCATAGCCTTGTAGGTTACGGCACTTCAAGTGCAGATCAAAGCACCTTTTAAATGCAATGAGGATTTCTGCCTCTACCACCCTTTCAGGCAGTGAGTTCCAGACTCCCATCACTCTGGGTGAAAAAATGTCTCCTCAACTCCCCTCTAATCCTTCTTCAAATTACTTTAAATCTATGCCCTCTGGTTTTTGGCTAAGGGAAATAGGTCCTTCCTACCCACTCTATCTAGGCCCCTCATAATTTTATGCACCTCAATTAGATCTCCCCTCAGCCTCCTCTGTTCCAAAGAGAACAACCCCAGCCGATCCAATCTTTCCTCTTGGCTAAAACATCCTGGTAAGTCTTCCCTGAACCCTTTCTAATGCATCTATATCCTTTGTATTTGCATAAGAGACCATCCAAGTACACATATCTTGCCTGAAGCACATTGAATAAATTTTGTTCATCTCAGGGCTATATCATTGCAGGCAATGACCAGGCTTAACAAGGGATTAAAGCCCAGTTTTATTTGTCTGTACGGTGCTGCTATTTCTACTTTTTATGTCTCCCCTCTTGCGGACAGTATGGGTATAGCATCCATACAGACATTTCCTGATCCCAAATTGGGATTTTAATATTTTTCAATTAGTCTAATGTGCTTACCTTTCAAACTGCTTTGTACTAATGATCTTTTTTTTTCCTTAGAAGGCAGTTTAGGTTCTATTCCTAGCTCAAGTTGTAGATCTGTTTGATTGGACATAAAGATAGAGTAGATCGCAGGACTCACCAGGTTTTCTCCCCAGCTTCATTTAAATCCAGAAGTTGTTGCTTTGTCATTTTATCAATCAGATAGAGATTGTAGGTTCCACTCTGTGGATTCTGGCAGTGTTCTATATTGACCACACTTAGAATTCAGGAAATCTAGGCATTTAATTGTGTTCTATTGTAAGAGGACTGTGGACAGCTTAGTGACTTGATAGTACATAGCTAAATGGCTGGTGGAGTGTGTTCTTCACTATTACTATCTGAAAAATAGGATTCCCAAGGGTTCAATTAAAGGCCATTCACAGGATCACAAGATAATTAGAAGGAGGCCCTTCTTAGTTCATGCATTCAGAAATACCTTAAAGTCCACCTAGTGTCCAATTGGTTTGTAAATAATTCAAAGGTTTTTGCTTCCACTGCTCTATCTAGAATTCCATTCTGCACTGAAGCAGAACTTCCTAATATCAGTCCTAAAATTGCCTTATATAAGTTTGAATCTGTGTCTTCTTATCCTCCTCATACAATTTACTTTAAAGTAAAGTCAAGTTTACCTTTTAGGAATGTAGGAACAGGAGTAGGCCATTCAGCTTCTCAATTATATCATAGCTGATCTGAATATTAACTCCATCTACCAGCCTTGGTTCCCTAAGTAACCCTTAATATCCTTGCCAAACAAAAATCTTATGAATCTCAGTTTTGACATTTTTAATTGAGCCCCAGCCTCAACAGCTTTTTGGGGGAGAGAGTTCCATATTTCCACTGCTCTTTGTGTGAAGAAGTGCTTCCTGACATCACCCCTGAACGGTCTGGCTCCAATTTTTAGGTTATGCCCCCTTGTTCTGGACACCCCCACTAGAGGAAATAATTCCTTTCTATCTACCCTATCAATTCTTTTAATCATCTGAAACACCTCAATTAGATCGGCCCTTAATCTGCTATACTCAAGGGAATACTATGCAACCTGTCCTCATATTTTAACCCTTTTAGCCCAGGTATCATTCTGGTCTACACTGCACCCCCTCCAAGGCCAGTATATCCTTCCTGAGGTGCAGTGCCCAGACTGAAATGGGGTCTAACCAGAGCTTTATATAACTGTAACATAACTTCCACCCCTTTGTATTCCAGCCCCTTGAAATAAAGGCCAACATTTAATTAAAGATTTATTTTTTCCATGCTGTTAACTATCTTGTATACCTCTACTCCTTAGAACAGAGAAGGTTAAGAGGAGATTTGGTATGAATGGTTTTGATAGAGTAAATAAGGAGAAACTGTTTCCAGTGGCAGAAGGGTCAGTAACCGAAGGACACAGATTTAAAGTGATTGGCAAAAGAACCAGAGGCAACATGAGAAAACATTTTTTTAAGCAGTGAGTTGTAATGATCTGGAATGCACTGCATGAAAGGGTGGTGGAAACAGATTCAACAGTAAGTTTCAAAAGGGAATAGGATAAATACTTAGGGAAAACATTTGCAGGGCTATGGGAAAAGAGCAGGGGAATAGGACTAATTGGAAAGCTCTTTCAAAGAGCCGGCACAGGAACGATGGGCTGAATGGCCTCCTCCTGTGTTGTACCATACTATGATACTAGGATAAGTTCACCTCTCAGACATCGCCTTTCAAAGATGAAATGCTCAAGTTTTTCCCGTCTTTCCTCACAACTCGGACCTGTGACACTGGGGATTTACCTCGTGGCCCTACTCTGCACTGCCTCCTGCGCTTGAATGTCTCTTGGGGTCTTGGTGTCCAGAAGTGGACACACTACTCAAGTTGCAGTATGATCAGAGCACTGTACAATTGAGAGGAAGTCATGATCCTACTGTAATAAAAACAGAAAATGCTGGAAACACTCAGTAGTTCAGGCAGTATCTGTGGAGAGAAACAGAGTTAACGTTTCAGGTCGATATCCTTTCATCAGAACTGGAAGATTCTGATGATGAACAGCTTTTAAGCAAGGACAGAGCTAGGGAAAAGGGGGTCAAGGAAAGAACAAAAGGGAAAGGTCTGTGATAGGGTGGAGGGCAGGAATGATTAAATGACAAAAGAGATGATGGTGCAAGGCAAAAGGAGGTGATAATGGACAAAAGATGGGTCCAGAGGAGGTGTAACTGGTTACAAAATGTCCAAGAGAAAATGGGAGTGGTAATTAAGATCTAAAGTTGTTAAACTCGATGTTACGGCTGTAAAGTGCCTAGTAGAAAGATGAGATACTGTTCCTCAAGCTTGCGTTGAGCTTCATTGGAACAGTGTAGGAGGCCAAGGTCAGAGTGGGATGGAGAATTAAAGTGGTAAGCGAGGGGAAGCTGAGGGTCATGCATGCGGACTGAATAGAGGTGCTCAGCAAAGCGATCGCCCAATCTGCGTTTGGTCTCCCCCATGTGGAGGTGAGCAGCGAATACGGTATACTAAATTGGAAGAAGTACAAGTAAAGCACTGTTTCACCTGGTTAGGAGTGTTTGGGGCCCTGGAAGGTGGGAAGGGAGGAGGTGAAAAGGCAGGTGTTACATTTCTTGCGCTTGTATGGGAAGGTGCTGGGAGAAGGGGAACAGGTGGGGGTGATGGAAGAGTAGACCTGGGTGTCATGGAGAGAGCGGTTCCTTTGGAATGTTGAAAGGGCAGGGGAGAAAAAATTGTGTTTCAGGGTTCTTTTGATCGCATCTGGAAGGGGGTTCTATAAAGTGCACTGAGCTCTTTACCAAATATTTCATTTGGTTAATGCTGAAGACAGTGTTTTTGTAAAACTCTCTTGACAGTAGAGGTTGAAGCTCCTTAGCCAGGGCTTCCTTCCTTCCAAATTGGTACAGCTTTGGCATGGCTCAATAGAAGAATGCAGAATGATGAAGAAAGTTAGGTTATCTTCCTTGCTACCATCGAACTTTGGATTGTAGGATATTTTACATAATTCCATCAAGCGTTGCTAGGTTTGTTTTGGCATTGGTTAAGGAGTTGGTAGAGATTAACTGCAGGACAAAATGTGCCGGGTTCTATGACATACACCCTGGTCCTTGGTTTCACCAAGTTCGTGCATTGTGTGAAGGATGCTATCAAGTAGTGTAACATTTTATGCTGTGAATCCATGCTATAGTGAATTGGGCTGAAGCTGCCCAAATACATTTCACCTGGATTAACAGAGAAGTGAGACTTTATTCCAAAAGTCTGGCCTGGATTCAGATCAGCGATCCCAGAGGTGAAAGACTGTGTACTGACCTCTCATCAATTTTTAGAGAAAACAAAGGATATACTACATAAAGGCCCTGATATTTACGGGGAGGGAGCGGGGGAGGGGTTGTAGCAACCTTGAAGTACTGCCAAATTTAACGGCAGTACCTCATTAAATTTTTTGTCTCTGTTTCCCATTCGGCAGCCGACCAGATTGAGAGGCTGGCTGGCTGGCGGGAGGGAAGGCCTGCGGCACCAGGCCGCAGTCGGGGAGTGGAGAGAAGGGGGGGGGGGGGGTGAGGGGATGGGACGGGGAGAAGATCCCAAGCCAGGGAGGGCATTCCCCCCCAAAATGTTTCAGAAAAAAATTACTTCCAAGTTTGCCATGATTAAGAGAACCCAAGGTTATCGTATTAAAATGAACAAAAATGAGGCTGATGTTTTGTAAATGTAATTACTTATCTGTTTGTTTATCTATCCATTGTAGATTCTGAAAATATTTGTTGACAACCCCTTCGCCATTGTGCTTCTTAAGCAAGCCACATCTGTGCGCTGTTTAGACATGAGTACGTCACGCAACAAACTGGCTGTGGTGGATGAACATAACACTTGTCTGGTATATGATATAAGTACCAAGGAACTACTTTTCCAGGTAAAATGGGTGCAGTCAGGGTGTAAATATTCACCTTCTATGAAGAAGTCCCTATTGTGTGTTGCAGTATTTAATTGTAACACTGTAGTTATACTGTAGGTACCGTTTGACACTATTACTAGTTTTTAGAGTGATACACTGAGTAGTAATGCCTTGCATGCAACACTGCCTAGCCAGGGAAAAGCATAGCTTTGGATCTACTCGAACACATCTCCTCATCAACCCCAACTGCTAGTGGAACCTTTAATGTTAGAGAGAAGCCAACAGCAGTCAGCACTTGTCTAATATTAGGAACTTAAAGACAGTCCAGAGACCATCTCAGTTCTTCTTTACTTTCATTTTGAAATTTAGAAGGTTGGCTTTGTGCTCGAGATGTCATTATACCGCAAAGCTGTAGAGGTGAGATACTGTTTCCTCGAAACCTCATATCCAACACAAATTTCCAAACTCACGCTGGGCGGCCTGCAACTTACAATCATAGAATCATAGAATGATATAGCACAGAAGGAGGCAATTCGGTCCATCGTGCCTGTGTTGGCTCTTTGAAAGAGCTATCCTAGTAGTCCTATTCCCCTGCTCTTTCCCCATTGCCCTGTAAATTTTTCCCCTTCAAGTATTTATCCAATTCCCCTTTGAAAGTTATTATTGAATCTGCTTCCACCGCCCTTTCAGGCAGTGCATTCCAGATCATAACAACTCGCTGCGTAAAAAAATGTTGCCTCATGTCGCCTCTGGCTCTTTTGCCAATTACCTTAAATCTGTGTCCTCTGATTGCTGACCCTTCTGCCACCGGAAACAGTTTCTCCATATTTATTCCATCAAAACCATTCATGATTTTGAACACCTCTATCAAATCTCCCCTTAACCTTCTCTGCTGTAAGAAGAACAATCCCAGCTTCTCCAGTCTCTCCACATCCCTAGTAAATCTCCTCTGCACCCTCTCCAAGGCCTTGATATCTTTTCTAAAGTGTGGTACCCAGCTGGGGCCTAACCAGTGTTTTATAAAGGTTTAGCATAACTTCCTTGCTTTTGTACTCTTTGCCTCTGTTTATAAAGCCAAGGATCCCATATGCTTTTTTAACAGCCTTCTCAACTTGTCCTGCCTCCTTCAAAGATTTGTGTATGTACACCCCCAGGTCTCTCTGTTCCTGCACCTCTTTTAAAATTGTACCTTTTAGTTTATATTGCCATAAGCTTGCAAATTGAACACTGTAATTGCACTATAACATTCAGCCTGTACCAGTCACCCTACTCTGATTAGAATTATAATCCTGCAAGTTAGATGCAGATGGGATAAGGAGAGGAGCCATTTTAACTCATATCCTTTGTTAGATGTGATTCTCGGTTAGCCTGGCAATGATCCATTACTAGACTTTCAGTTAGAAGTTCATTAACGAAGCTGTCATCCTTAATTGGTGACATTGATCTCTGCCTCATCTCCTATTGCCGTATCCTGCCATAGCCAATAGTTATCCCCAACAGTGGGCTCCAGTGCCCATGGTAATAGGCAATAAATGTCACAAATGTTGTAAACTGGTATTGTCTTGAATTAATACTGATTAATCAAACATTCCTCCTCTCCATGTCCTGTGTAGGAGCCAAATGCTAACAGTGTGGCTTGGAATACCCAGTGTGAGGATATGCTTTGTTTCTCTGGTGGTGGTTTTCTCAACATCAAAGCCAGTAATTTTCCGGTGCACCAGCAGAAGCTCCAGGGTTTTGTGGTGGGCTACAATGGCTCCAAGATCTTCTGCCTGCATGTGTACGCCATGTCTGCAGTCGAGGTCCCACAGGTATGCCTCATTGTACAGACTGACGTATTGTCGGAAGGGTGGATATGATCAAAGGTGGGAATGCAGATTTGCCAATGCTTTAGTGAGTAAATGAGGTGTGGTACTGAGATCAGAAACGTCCCTGGTTAGAGTTAGCTGATCTCAGCCAGGGCAGAAGCTGGAGCTGTACAACACCACTGCACCAATGAGGGGGAAATAAAATCATCCAGGGGTCCCATTCCTAATGACTATCCAGCGACCCCTGCTGAAAGTGCATGTCAGATGAAGACTGAATTGGGCTGGCTGTATTGCCCCCTATGGGTGAATAGCTTTAGACAATTGCTGTCTCGGCTCACACATAAAGAGGCCACTTGGCAAGTTATGGAGGTCTGCTGATGCCCATTGATCCTGCTCCAGTAAGGAAAAGCAGCTTCAGAAGAGGAAAATTGGCAAAACAATGGATTCTTTTAAAACTGGGGCTATTGGTGATTCGATAGTGGTGAAAAGTATATTCCTAACCTGTTAAAATTGTGCCCTGAATTAAACGGTCAGATATATGTGAGGGCCAAGGTCCAAAAGCAGGATGTTTGCCTGCTTTCTCCATGGGGCATCCTAGATGTTGTTGGAAAGCGAAATATGGAATGGTGGATTGTGCCAATTGTGCTTAGTAGTATAAATGAATTCATTTGGGAGACTGAGTTAGATACTGGCTCAAATCTGCCTAGTCTGGTTGGATGAAAGGTTACCGTGTCTGCTGATTGAGGTTCCTATGTGAAATGGGTTTGGGCAGCCTCAGTCCAGTTCCTGCTGGGCGGGGGTTTACAGCACAAAACTGCCCTTACTTTGCAATAATTGGTACTAAACTGGCAGTCTCCCAATAAGATGATTGGTGAAACGAATGAAAAAAATGCTGCAGTAGAGAAAGAACTCTTCTGAGTTGGGGCTGACACCCATTGCTGGGGCAGAACAGAGGGAGCTATCCTTTGTATCTAACTGTGCTAAGTCTGTTCTGCTAGTGCTTGATGAAAGTATTCCATTTCTCAGCACCAACAACCCTCATTGAGTACAAAAATTCACATAAAAAAAGTCAAGTTGGTTTAGGCTAGATACGGTAGGGTTTGTCGGAACAATACCAAACGGACAGGCAAAGGTTTGGCTGACTTTACATAATTAAAGAGGAGTTCATTAAATGGGTACCACAGGACCTGAACCAGATTGGAGACAAGCAAAGTGCCCCATCCAGTATCACACAAGCGCACCACCTAATGACTCATCCAAAGGGGCAGCATTGACAGGACATGTGCTCTTCTTTATGGGTCATCTCTTTCAGTCCAGATTAGAAGATGGGAAGGTGCTGATTTGGTAAGAAAAACTGAATGAAAAATTGTTCTGTTTGATGGATGCAGTTAAACGTGATCATAATTAACAGGCAACTCTTTTTTAAAAAATAAGTCTGCACCCATGTACCAGTACTTGGAAAAGAAGATGTATAAGGAAGCCTATCAGATTGCCTGTTTAGGAGTAACGGAGAATGACTGGCGGGACCTGGCGATAGAGGCCTTGGAGGGAATGGACTTCGATACTGCTAAAAAGGTACCAGTACTGATGAGCTTCTCTCTCTCTCTCTTTTTATATATATAATAGAGAGATAAATAATAGGTATACACACACACACACACACACACACACACACACATAGGTGGAGGTGGATGTACAGCTTCTTGAACAGGCTCATTAAATGGGTACGTGTTAGCAGAGAGAAGAGACCTATCCCTTCTCTGGGCAGGATTTAAGCGAAGGAGGCATGTTCTCAATTACTGCAGCATACAGTCTGCGAATTTCAGGTCACTTCATTTATTTTTTGTACTTTGTGGCACCTATTTACTAATAAAACAACCAGTAAAATTTGAACCATGGTACTGCTTTTCAAACCCACTTATTTCCCATTCAGCTACCGCAGAGCAAGCCCTGTGTCCACCTGCCTGATGGCCTACCTGGTGAATATTTTAGCTCTGCCACACTTAAGACTGTGTGATTGTAGAGTTTGTCCTGACTTACTGATTGATCTGTGTGAACTGTGAGGTATTTGTCACATGGTCAGCACAGAGCAATCAGATACCAGAATCAATTTTACAAAAGGACAGAAGGCAGCCATGACACTTACCGCTCTGGGTCAGAACTTCTCTTACTGTTCATCTCTGCGAACAACTCCATCCATCCTTTATTATTACTCGCTTTCTTGCTCCCTACCCTATTTTTGTGTTACTTTGTGTTGTATTTTTTTTAAACATACTTTCCTCCTGTCAACAGCTTATTTTCCCTTCCTCACACTGTCTGCCGTGCTGCTTCCATACCATATTTTCCACTTCATTTTTTTCTCTTGCTGTTTTTTCCTCACCTAAGTGGTATCTTCAAATAGAAAGAGAAGGTAGCCATGTTTCCCTCTGCCCTACTGGTGAGCTACCGCTGAAAGCTCATGTACCCAGGGGTGCTATAGCAAAATGAAAGCATGGTGAGCGAGCTGTATAGAACAAACCAAGGATGCATGCAGTAGGTCAGCTGTGGCAATGCAAGGTGGAGCTCGGGCACTCACTTATTGGCACTAAGACTCCCGTCTACTCAAGGGAGCTCCAATTGTTTAATATAAAATTAAACCACAGCACTATAACACATTACCTTTTCTTCCTAATGGACAGAAACTAGTGGTCATTGACTTGAGCAGTTTATGCACATTATTCATACCCCAGACAATCACCCAAAAACCATCTGCATAATAGTTACCAACTATGCTAAACACTGAGAACTTTGATGCAATTTTTCTGTTCTGTGATATTTTCAAAATGGAGGTGCAGGGCTTAATAGGATAGCTAACCTCCGAGTTGCAGAGCTGGAGGGGGATGTCGTACAGTGAGGAGGAGGGCTGGAGAGATGAGTGTCCTCTGGTGAGGGGCAAGGCTGAAGAGGGTTAGTGTCCTGCATTGAGGGTGAGGACCAGAGAGGGGAGGTATTCAACAGTGAGGGTCAGGACTGGAGAGGGTGAGTGTCCTACAGTAAGTGGCAGGACTGGAGAGGATGAGTGTCCTACAGTAAGTGGCAGGACTGGAGAGGGTGAGTGTTCTACAGTGAGGGGCAGGACTGGAGAGGGTAAGTGTTCCACAGTGAGGGGCAGGACTGGAGAGGGTGAGTGCCCGACAGTGAGGGGCAGGACTGGAGAGGGTGGGTGTTCTACAGTGAGGGGCAGGACTGGAGAGGGTGAGTGCCCTACAGTGAGGGTCAGGACTGGAGAGGGTGAGTGTTCTAGAGTGAGGGGCAGGACTGGAGAGGGTGAGTGCCCGACAGTGAGGGTCAGGACTGGAGAGGGTGAGTGTTCCACAGTGAGGGTCAGGACTGGAGAGGGTGAGTGTTCCACAGTGAGGGTCAGGACTGGAGAGGGTGAGTGTTCTACAGTGAGGGGCAGGACTGGAGAGGGTGAGTGCCCTACAGTGAGGGTCAGGACTGGAGAGGGTGAGTGTTCTACAGTGAGGGGCAGGACTGGAGAGGGTGAGTGTTCTACAGTGAGGGGCAGGACTGGAGAGGGTGAGTGCCCTACAGTGAGGGTCAGGACTGGAGAGGGTGAGTGTTCTACAGTGAGGGGCAGGACTGGAGAGGGTGAGTGTTCCACAGTGAGGGGCAGGACTGGAGAGGGAGAGGGTGAGTGTTCTACAGTAAGAGGCAGGACTGGAGAGGGTGAGTGTTCTAGAGTGAGGGTCAGGACTGGAGAGGGTGAGTGTTCTACAGTGAGGGGCAGGACTGGAGAGGGTGAGTGTTCTACAGTAAGAGGCAGGACTGGAGAGGGTGAGTGTTCTAGAGTGAGGGTCAGGACTGGAGAGGGTGAGTGTTCTACAGTGAGGGGCAGGACTGGAGAGGGTGAGTGCCCTACATTGAGGGTCAGGACTGGAGAGGGTGAGTGCCCTACAGTGAGGGTCAGGACTGGAGAGGGTGAGTGTTCTACAGTGAGGGGCAGGACTGGAGAGGGTGAGTGTTCTACAGTGAGGGGCAGGACTGGAGAGGGAGAGGGTGAGTGCCCTACATTGAGGGTCAGGACTGGAGAGGGTGAGTGCCCTACAGTGAGGGGCAGGACTGGAGAGGGTGAGTGTTCTACAGTGAGGGGCAGGACTGGAGAGGGTGAGTGTTCTACAGTGAGGGTCAGGACTGGAGAGGGTGAGTGTTCTGCAGTGAGGGGCAGGACTGGAGAGGGTGAGTGTTCTACAGTGAGGGGCAGGACTGGAGAGGGTGAGTGTTCTGCAGTGAGGGGCAGGACTGGAGAGGTTGAGTGCCCTACAGTGAGGGGCAGGACTGGAGAGGGTGAGTGTTGTGCAGTGAGGGTCAGGGCTGGAGAGGGTGAGTATTCTTAGTGGGGCAGGACTTGAGAGGTTGGGCCCTGCAGTGAGAGGCAGGGCTGGAGATAGGCAAAGGAAAAGATGTTAACGGGAGATAGTTGCAGGATGGGTAAATGTTATTAGAGCTCCTTGCTCATGTGGAGGCTAAATGTCAACAAGGACTGGTTTACATGTTGTAACTTCTGTGTATCTGTATGTACATCCTTATTTGAAATATCATAAAGTTTTGGAAGTATTCAAATTATATTTTTCTCATCTTTCTAAATAACTTAGATTTTATTACTGCTGAACTTCTGATTAGGGTTTGGATGATCTTCAGCCATTCATGGAAAAACCGCAGGGAATCTGCTTTTTGTGGATCTGGGAGTAGGGCTGTATAATGGAAGTTTAAAAATGTCTGATGGTATTGCAGTTCCACAGCACATTGCATTAGCAGCGCACCCACACATGGAATGAAGGGGCTGCAGAGTTTCATATTTTAACCATTCGGGCTTGGCAGGGGCCAGTTGTCTTACTGGAAGCGGTGGGGAGACCAAGTTCTCCTGGTACCGGTGGTTCATGGCCTGCGGAACCACTTGTCTGCGATGAAACGAGTAAATGAGGGTACATGTCCTTCAGTGGAGCATAGCCTCCTCTCAGATGTTGAAGGATTAGATTGTAGCACACATGCGGAAATTCCGAATTGCCACTGGATGGCAGAAGATGGTCATCAACAGGAGTTTCTCAGTTCTAATGTACAAACTTGTGTGTTCTTGTTTTAGATGGATATCGATCTCTGCAAAATTGGGCCAACTGAGTGATTTGCTTTTTAAGTAATAGTCCCTGAATCTGTGATTTGGTATTTTTTTTCTAAGTATTAGGTTTATCTGTGACAGGATGCCCACACACTACGGCCACCAGAGCTGCAGGGGCAAGTCCCTCAGAAACCGATGTGTGTGTGGGCATAGAGGAGAGATTAAATGGGGCTTCCTTTTGAAATTCAAATACACTATTTTGTTCCCCATATGAGTTCTCTATTTTACAGTTCCAGTCTTTAAGCAAAAAGGCTGCAAGGTGTTTTGTTCCAAAGTATAATAGCTTTATTAAGAAGTTATAATAAGTAACAAAGATATTAAAATACAAGAGTACAATTAAACATACTAATAAGATGAATACAACCTAACAAAGTTTATCACTGTCCAAGGCCTCGAAGTGGTTCGATGGTCTTGATTAGTTGAGCAGTCCAGTCTCACTCCGAGATCATTCTAATCAATACGAAGAGATTTCCATCTTATATGCGTTTTAGACACATTAGCTCTATATGGGTCATGTTCAAACATCAATCGGTTTCTCTGTCTCCAAGCTATGACTCAGTCTTTAAACATTTGTTATTCATACGACTCAAACCCCCCCTTTTCAAAACTACTCGGGGTGTGTGCGTACAAAGACTCCCCAGACATCTCAGATAACAGAATACCTGACATTGTTAGCCTTCCTTATGATTAGTTGTCTCCGAGTTATCAAGAACTCTCACCTTTACCCAAACTAGAGACAACTCCCCATACCCATCTTATGAACAGGAGACCAGAATGACTCCAGATGCTCATTACTCAGAGGCCCTCTTTGCACAAGTCATAAAAAGTTTGTTTTGGATAGATGGAAAGCCTTTGTTCACCCTCAGTTGAGTTGCAATCACAGATTGGAGAGGGTGAGTGCCCTACAGTGAGGGGCAGGACTGGAGAGGGTGAGTGCCCTACAGTGAGGGTCAGGGCTGGAGAGGGTGAGTATTTTATAGTGGGGCAGGACTTGAGAGGTTGGGCCCTACAATGAGTACCTGCGGACGTGCGGGGTATCCGGCTCCAAGTGAAAATCATGCCCCAGATCTCCCCAAACCTCCAAGCAAAATTCAAATAGTAGGAATTAGAGGGACTCCAGAACAAGGTGGGGTGGGGGGGGGTTGGGTGGTTGTTATCTTAAAATTATAGCTAGGCCATTGAGGAGTCAAATCAGGAAGCACCTTTTCACACAAAGGGGAGGAGAAATCTGGAACTCTCTTCCCCCCCCAAAAGGCTGTGGATGCTAGGGGTCAATCGGAGCTTTCAAGATTGAGATCGATAGATTTTTTTTTTGGATAAGGGTTATCAAGGGATATGGAGCAAAAAGGGGTTGAGGTACAGATCAGCCATGATCTAATTGAATGGCGGAATAGGCTCAAGGAGCTGAATGGCCTGCTCTTGTTCCTGTGTGTTTAAAAAAAAGTGAGCTTAAGTGGCTGCTGGGCGTCACCATCTGGATAACCAGGCTTGTGTGGTGCATACAATTCATTTGGAAACCCCAGATCAGGGCTGTAATGTAACCCAGAGATTTAGACAATTTCCTAAACTGTGATTATAAACCTTGAGATGAACTTTGATAGGTGGTACATCTTGCTCGACAAATCTACTGGAGGATTTAGTTACTTGACCAGATTTACTAAACCTAGGTCCAGAAACTGCATCACGCAGCAATCATTTATTGGGCACTGCGCGGACGCTTCGGGCTGCAAGTGCGCCGTCAGCCATATTAGGTAAGGACAAACAAGAGGCGTCCTTTACTCATGCTTGAAGCAGGAGTTGGTCCCTTTTGCATATGCAAACAAGGGGCCTAATACCTGCTTGAGGTCCCCTCTCCAAGATTGGTTTGCCCTGAGGCAGCCAGCGCCATTGTCGGAAACCAGCCCTAGGGATCACCTGCACTAAAGAAGGTAAGTAACTTTACAGGAGTGCCTCCCGAACCCACATTTAACCACGCTCCTGATCACCCATGCTCCCGGCACCGACCCCCAATCTCCCACACTCGCGGCCCCCTGACCTCGGTGTCGAGATCCCCGGGCCCCCTGATCTCCCTTCCTCAGCCCCATAATTCCAGGTTCCTTGACCTGATCCTGGCCCCTGCGACTCCAGGCCCCTCGGCCCTGTGCGGTCTTGCACCCCCATTCCCGACCAGACCCACTTACCTGAGGGCCACTGCGATGATTTTTCACTATTCTCTAGTCTTCACCAGCAGCATGTTGCATCCATTGTGCCAACTCCATTACATAAGAACATAAGAAATTGAAGCAGGAGTAGGTCATACGGCCCCTCGAGCCTGCTCCGCCATTCACTAAGATCGTGGCTGATCTTCAACCTCAACTCCACTTTCCTGCCCGATCCCCATATCCCTTGATTCCATTAATGTCCAAAAATCTATCTATCTATCAATCTCAGCCTTGAATATACTCAACGACTCAGCCTCCACAGCCCTCTGCGGTAGAGAATTCTAAAGATTTACAACCCTTTGTGTGAAGAAATTCCTCCTCATCTCAGTCTTGAATGGCTGACCCCACATCCTGCAATTATGCCCTCTAGTTCTAGATTCTCTAGCCAGGGGAAACAATCTCTCAGCATCTACCCTGTCAAGTCCCCTCATAATCTTACACATTTCAATGAGATCATCTGTCATTCTTCTAAATTCTGGAGAGCATAGGCCCATTCTACTCAACAGTGAAGTCCGAGGCCCGATATCAGGGGCGCCTCGGACCTCACCGTTCAGGCGCAGGGATTCTGTGCTCTCCACGTGCCCCAAAATAGCCATGCCCAAATTTCTAGGCTTTAGACTTTAGCAAAGCACATAGAGGGGTTACTTTGCAAGTTAGAAAGGCATGGAATAGGAGTGACTCCTTTGAAGTGATAACTAACGGTTGAACCAGAGGATGCAAAGAGTGATTATTAAGAAGATGTTAGGACATACAGTTTGAGGGATAGAGCACAAGTCTCAGGAAGTGATAGTTGGTTTGTACAAAGCACTGATCCACCCCATTGTGTGCAGTTCTGGGCACCGGATCACAGGCCTTTGAGAGAACACAAAGAAGGGTAACTAAGATGATAAATCTCAGGTTCCCAATCCCATTTGAGGAAAGACTACAGGTACTAGGGATGTTTGCATTGGAAAAAGGTGATCTTACTGAGGCATTTAAGGTCCTAAAGAGAATAAATAAAATTGAATGCCAGAGAGATGTTCAATTTTAGCACACACTCTAGAACAGGGGGACCTGGATTCAAACTTAGCTGAGAAAAAGTGAATCCACAGTAAAGATCTAACTTCTGCACACACAGGACGGTGAATCTGTGCAATAGCTGACCCACGGAGGCAGTGGAAGCAGAAGATGTTATAAGTTTCAAATGTGTGAAGGATATAATTTTGGAAGACCCGGCTATTGAGGGGTAAGGAAGAAAACGTGGATATAAAGTCTATGTCCTTTGGGGACTGGCCCAATGGAAGAATGCGATCTTTTGTTTGTAAAGTGTTGCATTCCTAAGGCCATTGGGATTTTTTGCTGGCATTTATTGCCCATCACTAGTTGCCCTGAGAAGGTGGTGGTGGGCCACTGCAGTCTACGAGGTGTTCTTTGCAGTGGCTTGATACAACTGAGTGGCTTGCTTGGCCATTTCAGAGGGCAGTTAAGAGTCACATAGGCCAGAACGGGTAAGGACGGCAGGTTTCCTTCCCTAAAAGACATTAGTGAACCAGTTCAGTTCTTACAACAATCTGACAGCTTCGTGGCCACTTTTACTGATACCAGCTCTTTATTTGCAGATTTTTAAAACTGAATTCAAATTCTCAAACTGCCATGGTGGGATTTGAATTCACATTCTCTGGATTAAAAGTTCATTCCTCTGAGTTACTGGTCCAGTAACATAACCACTACACCACCGGATGTATCAGGGTGGGGGAGACAGTGCCCCTTTCCTGTGATATATTATGAGTATCCACAGTCACCTGGAGTTTGCTTGATCACTTTCGGAGTCAGGGAGGAACTTCCCACGTTAACCTCTTGACTCACCATGAGCAGCATCACTGAATTTCTGCTAGTATTACAAAAAAATATCATACTCAGACTGACATTGAGAGACCATATAGTAAACTGCTTTCAAGCTGTGCCAATAATACCCTGCACCAAGCACTCAGTTCACAACAGCAGTTGGGAGTGATTTTCTCTCCCCGGCTTCCACTTGATGGATGGGGAATGGATCAGACCTACATCCCACTCCACTGTGGAGCTGCATGTTGGAGCTCACGCAGGCAGCAACACAGTGTTGTTAAACTTGATGGATGGGGAATGGATCAGACCTACATCCCACTCCACTGTGGAGCTGCATGTTGGAGCTCACGCAGGTAGCAACACAGTGTTGTTAAACTTGATGGATGGGGAATGGATCAGACCTACATCCCACTCCACTGTGGAGCTGCATGCTGGAGCTCACGCAGGCAGCAACACAGTGTTGTTAAACTTGATGGATGGGGAATGGATCAGACCTACATCCCACTCCACTGTGGAGCTGCATGCTGGAGCTCACGCAGGCAGCAACACAGTGTTGTTAAACTTGATGGATGGGGAATGGATCAGACCTACATCCCACTCCACTGTGGAGCTGCATGTTGGAGCTCACGCAGGCAGCAACACAGTGTTGTTAAACTTGATGGATGGGGAATGGATCAGACCTACATCCCACTCCACTGTGGAGCTGCATGTTGGAGCTCACGCAGGCAGCAACACAGTGTTGTTAAACTTGATGGATGGGGAATGGATCAGACCTACATCCCACTCCACTGTGGAGCTGCATGCTGGAGCTCACGCAGGCAGCAACACAGTGTTGTTAAACTTGCAGAATGGGCGTGTAATTGGCAAATGAATTTCAATATAGATAATTGTGAAATGGTGTATTTTGGTAGGAAGAATAAGGAGGCGACATACTCCTGGGAAAATAAAAGGACTAAATGGGATAGAAGAGCAAAGGGATCTGGGGGTACAGATACACAAATCACTAAAAGTAGTTACACAGGATAATAAGGCCGTAAGGAAAGCAAACCAAGCATTGGGGTTCACTTCTAGAGGGATAGAATTGAAAAGCAGAGAAGTATAGAACCTTTGTTAGACCACACTTAGAGTTCTGTGCACATTTCTAGTGTCCATATTATAAAAAGGATATAGAGGTGCTGGAGAAGCTACAAAAAAAGATTTACAAGGATCATACCAGAACTGAGAGGTTATACCTATCAGGAAAGGCTGAACAAGCTGGGGCTCTTTTCTCTAGAAAAGAGAAGACTGAGGGGTGACCTGCTAGAGGTCTTTAAGATTATGAAAGGGTTTGATACACTAGACATAGAGAAAATGTTTCCACTTGTGGGGAGACCAGAACCAGGGGCAATAAATATAAGATAGTCACTGATCAATCCAATAGGGAATTCAGGGGAAACTTCTTTACCCAGAGAGTGGTTAGAATGTGGAACTCGCTACCACAAGGAGTAGTTGAAGACAATAGCATAGAGGAGGCTTGTGTGGAGCATAAAAACCACATGGACCAGTTGGGCCGAATGGCCTCTTTCTGTGCTGTATATTCTTTGTAATGTATGTTATAACTGTTGAAAAGTACTTTATCTGTACTTCAGTAAACTTTAATGCCCTGCATGTTTTAATTTATTGGCAGGCATTTATCAGAGTGCGAGATCTCCGCTATTTAGAGCTTATTAGCAGCATTGAGGTAAGGAAATGACTTTGTACATCCTTCAATTGTCTTAATGTTATCGTGTAGTTTATATTGAACTGTATTTATCAATAACAAAATGCGGGTGCTAAACAGTTGCCCCAAATCATAATTGAAAATGAGGGTGCATTTAAACTGCAACTTCAGCATCAACCACTTCGCACCAACACTAAAGTTATGGTGTAAATCCAAAGTTCGGGTCCAACCAGACTCAGGAAGGGAACGGAGTGAGATTTCCTGGAGGGCGAGGTCTCATACCTTTTCCATTAGACACTGAATGGAATGTTAATACAGTGCGGTGTCAAATCAGCTGTAAAAAGTGCCCATGGGGTTCTGTGGACTTCCTGGGCACTTTTATAGCTACCTGCAGTTAATTTTAGATATTTTACAATGCAGATACTGCCACCCCACAGAGCGGTTACAAATTACATTGCTGTTGGTCCTTGTCACATTTTGCGATTTCTGATTATGCTGCTATGAACTTTGGTGTAACATATGTCAAAAATGCAACTGTTGAGTTAAATTGAGCACTGAAAGGGTTAAATTCACAGGGTAGCAGGTTTAGGCAAAGTCGGTTAAACTTCAGAGGAAGTGTCTGAACCGGTATGCTTCAGACAATGAAAGTTAATTTGGAAATTGAAGTGAATATTCACACCCATTGCAGTTGGGGTGACTCACTTTATCTGAGCTCAGCAGCAGTAGCTGCCAGGGTCATCTGGTGAGATTCTGCTTCCCGAGGTCAGAATTATGAAAATATGGGACAGTCAAGCCTAGCAAAGAGTGTGAGGTCAGTTAGGCGGGTTTTTAAAAACAATGCTGCTCGGACAGTGAGGCCCGGCGAAGGCTGCAAGAAGTTAGAATGCTGGAGAATAGTTAGAAGTTATTTTGTTTAGGCCAAACAACATGGCACACCAATGTGGGGAAGTGTGGTGTATTCATTATTTTGTATAATGATGCAAATTTGTACTGATTGGGCTAAGTGAGTCTTACCTTAATTGTTGCTCTGTATGTTCACTCGGTGTGAAATAAAGCAGCCTACTGACTGGAATTTGGCCTCATTTTACCAAGAGTTTTCTTGTTCCACCCTCGGAAAGATTGAAGGAATACGGGTGAAGATGTGCAGAAAACCCAACTTCTAGTTCATATATTGAGGGGGATGCATTGTTACACTTCTGGGTTATGCGTAATGATGTGGAGATGCCGGTGATGGACTGGGGTTATGCGTAGGTATTGGCCAGTGAGAGCCAACTCCAGGAACATGAAGGGCATGCGATCCGCTTACACGAACGACTGATGCCACTGAACCTGAGACGATGTCTACAGCAAACCCAAATTTATGACAGACCTCTTATCGTTCTCTTTCAATGCATAATTAGCCCAGAGTAAAACTTATTGTGTAATCTGTATTTGTATTGGAAGTTATTACCAGTAGGATTTTTTTCTCTGCAGGAGCGTAAAAAGCATGGTGAGAATGACAATGAGCTGTTTCTAGCAGACGTGTATGCTTACCAGGGCAAGTTCCATGAGGCAGCCAAATTGTACAAGAAGACAGGAAATAATAGTCGAGCCTTAAACATGTACACTGACCTACGTATGTTTGACTATGCCAAGGTACTAAGCTGATAAATAATGTGCAGGAAGGTTTTTAAACTTCATTTTTAAGTTGGTTCAATTACAATTTTAGGATTTAACATTCACCAGTACGTGTAAAGGAGCAAGAGCAGCTTTTTTTCTAATTTGCACTTCTTTGCATTTACCTGTATATTCTTGGTTGTCCCTCTTATTCGCTCGCTAGAATCTCTTCAGTGCCTCAGATGTTTTTAAAATTAAAACCCTACTCTGCCGTATATACTCACTTGTAGGTGACCCACAAAGAGACAATCGGCCTACTTTCCAGCCAAAAAATCAATGTAAAATGCCCGAGAGGAGGAATTTAATTTTAATGTTCTCTGCCTGTTCCACGTTCTGGCATTGCTGCACACAGACTGGGAGCTGGAGAGGGGCCAGGGGGAGACAGAGACGTGTAGTGCCATAATGAAAATCATAAAGTTTGAAACACCAGAGTGTGATGCTATGGAGCAATGTGAGGCTGGCATACTCCCGGCTTCTTCAGGAGGGAGATACTGAGCAGAGGTCTGGTCACTCCTGACAGGGAGGGAAGGAAAATAAGAGAAAGTTGTCACTACACAAATTTTCCATGTCTTACAGTCAGTTTAAGAACAGTTTAAGTTGTTCAGTAGCCTTGCGGTTCTGGTACTGAACTAGCAATCTAGAGATCATGAGTTCAAACCCCAGAATGGCAAGTTGTGAAATTGAATCAAATAAAATTGGGCTGGCACCAGAAAAAATGACCATGAAAGCTTCTGGATTGTCGTAAAAACCCAACTGGTTCACTGATGCCGTTCGGGGAAGGGAACTTGACACCCCTACTTGGTCTGGCCTCATATGACTCCATCCACACTACGTATTTGAATCTTAGTGCTCTCAGGAGAACTAGGGATGGGCAATAAATGTGGCCTTGCCAACGTCACCCACATACCAACAAATAATTTTAAAAAAAGGATAGGATCATCGGATTCAGAAACCTGATTAAAATAGAAAAACTCCTAGTCTAGGTGGGGTTAATGAGATACTGTATATAAATTAATATCTGTATTATGTTTGGTTTTACTGCTCTGGATGTTTACCAGAGGAAGCAGTAATGATCCATTTTATCACAATTTCCTCAGGATTTCCTTGGCTCGGGCGATCCCAAGGACACCAAGATGTTGATAACTAAACAAGCAGACTGGGCCAGGAACATCAATGAACCAAAAGCAGCAGCAGAGATGTACCTCTCTGCAGGGGAACATCTAAAAGCGATTGAGATCATCGGGGACCATGGTTGGGTTGATATGTAAGTCTGAGACGTGGAATGAAATAGCCATCTGTACACCTGGAAGAAAAAAGGAAAAATATTAAGCTGATATATACTGTATTCCTTCTAATTTCCTGATCTTAAAATACAGTTATGTAAGATAGATAATCTTAGGGCATGCACTACTTGTTCACAAACCGTACACCTTGTCACGATTCATGGTCACGCCTTTTTCAACATTTCCCTTTGTAAATTGCTATGTCAACATTTTCCATTCAATTTTGTTGTCATCTGTCACAATGTAGTTGCAGGCTCTGGCCACTTAGCGGCACTATGCAGCAGTTTTTATAAATTCTCTGAAACTGCACCTTTTTTCCCCTCAATTTTTGGGTGTTTTCCCTCATTTTCCAGGCGTTTAAACTGATTTTCAGGTTTTTCACTCAATAAAACAGGGCACCTGGGACTTCCTTGCCGTATTGCAGGCCGCTCCCTATCAACAGCACATGATGGTAGGCTTGGCCTGCCAAATCCTAACTTTCCCTAGTGGTACAGTGACTCTGCTGGTAAAGTGGCAGGCCTCGAACCTACCACCTTGGGCTTCATGCCCTCTCACATCACAGCCTGTAACCTTGGCCCTCCCCCTAGCTGGGTCAGTATCCAGGAATTCTCTATCTAATATCGTTGTTGGAACACCACCAGAATTGCATTAGTTCAAGGAGAAGGCCCATTACCATCTTCTCGGAGTAACACGGCGTGGACAATAAATGCAGTCTGATCAGAGTCATTCACATCCTGAGAACAAATAGAATAAAATACACCTCCCCATTCTCCTATTTACCTGCACCCCTTTATTTTCTGGGAGCTTTCCTCCCAGTGACCCTTCTTCATAATGGTCAACCAACTACTTACCTTTACAGTCAACAAATATATAATAATCATTCATACCCCTTTGACAAATAAACTGATGGTGAAAGTCAGTTAGTGAATGCAGGAGCAGGGAGCAGCAGTAGCTAAATGAGGAAGCGCCTATAAATTCACTGGTTTCTGCTGCTCCGTTAATTTATTAATCAATGATCGCTACTCCTTTAATTTATTCATTGGTTGATGTACTGTTGTTCTGTGAATTTCAGTGGTCCCTGCTACTCCATTAACTTGCTGGTGCGTGTGTGTGTCTGCTGCTGCATTAATCTATTAATTTGCTGGTGTTCGCACCCCACTACTTTATTTGTTGATATGCCAGCTGTATTTGTTGGTTCTTGCTGCTGTAATTTGTTAGTTAATTGGGACACACTGCTGTTTTCAGATATTTAATTTTTTGATGCTTGCTTTATAAATTTATTGATTCATTAGTACCTACTTAGTTGTGCTACAGTGTCCATCAGTTTCCTTTTGTTGTTATCAGTGAGTCGTGATGCATGTGGTTTGTTTTGGTTTCTGTGAGTTCAATTTTTTTGTTACAAGTGTACAGTGTGAGAAAAAAAAACACATTTAATTCTAATTTAAGTTGTCTAGTTTTTTCTATTATTTATTGATCACCATGTTATTGAGGCAGCCAATTCTGTTGTCCACTGTTTTAGGATGTACTGTCATCACACTCTTCGGGATCGTGAGATAAAACTTTTCAACACTTATACTTCTTCATTCCCTGTGTGTATGTGTGTGTTTGTGTCTTTAATGTATTAACACTTCACTATTTCATATTAAATGCAGCCCATTGTTTTACATTGCTGATCTGTTGAGGGCTGCTTCACTCTGATTTTTACTTTATTCTTTTGAACTTTTTTTTGTCATTTCCTATCGTAGCTGGCAAAATGTGCTTCAAGCTCTATCATATCCTGATTGTCTCCGTTGCCCAATCAATCCATTCTCTTCTTGTTGGATGACTCCACAAACCACACCACAAAGCAACACAGACACGCGGGCCGAACCACGCAACAACGTGGAGACACGCGGGCCGAACCACGCAACAACGCAGAGGCACGCGGGCACAACAAAATTGTTAGGAAGTGCTTTTTTGAGTTCATACCAAAACATCGTTGAACAGTAACAAGCAACTGTTTGTCTACTTGCACAGGTTAATCGATGTAGCTCGAAAACTGGATAAGGCCGAGCGGGAGCCGTTATCGAGGTGTGCCTATTTTTTAAAGAAGCTGCAGCACCCTGGATATGCTGCGGAGACGTACATGAAAATGGGGGACCTGGAGGCTCAGGTCCTGCTGCATGTGGAGACCAGGCACTGGGAGGAGGTGTGGAAATTTGCCAGCATGTGATGTTGAGAAACAATTACCTGAGTCTTGAGAAAATTGAAAAGATGTGAAATGAGTCTGGGCAGTCTTTACGCAGTTTTTCGAAGTCTGAGGCCACAGAACAAAGTTCCTCACAAGTTGTTAATCTGAATCCAGCAGCATAAGGTTGGCTGGTGCAAGGAATGGAAATATCATACAAGTGCCATAGGGCGGCCTCTTCTGAGGTTAAGGAACTTTGGAGGAATGATTGCTTTGGTCACTAGGTGTAGCAACATTGTAAATGGGTTTCAGGAAGATCTCCTCTGTTCGGCATTTCTAGTGAAATTGTAAGCACATACAAAAAGTAAAAGATCACTGGAAACCTTCATGAGCACAGTTACAATGTGGCGACGGAGCACCCCGGCCCCTAGAGCAATGCTTCCCTTATTGTCGGCACAGCTGACTCACTTCTTCACCTCTCTTAGAATTGCTGTTGCACAATTACTCAGGAATTCAGCAGGTCAGATAAGATGAATGTTGTCAGTTTATGTTCCTTCCACTAACAGGGGACACCTCATGTATGTGCTGCAGTCCTGCAGGCTGCCCAGCTGGAAAACCCCATGCTTATCCATTGTGCCCAAATGATTGACCTGGGCAGTGCTAAGTAATGGCCCACTCCTGATTAGCATTCCACTGTGCGCTGTCGGACCATTTAGTACAGTGCCTAATGATGGATAATGTTACTCTCCTCCTCATGATCTCGATTCCTGTCTCTATTCAGGCCTTCTCTTTGGTGGACAAGCACCCACAATTCAAAGACATTGTGTATGTGCCGTATGCACAGTGGCTGGCAGAAAATGATCAGTTTGAAGAAGCCCAAAAAGGTGAGAAATAGTTAGGTTTGGCCAGGTTAAGTCAGGGTTCAGCTAGGGGAAGAAATATTATCCAAATCTGGCCTCATTGAGGCTGTCTTGCGAATAAAGTAACGACACACATTCTGTGCTCTGAGCACGTTCTTTGATTTTCTGTGAAAGTTTACAAGTGACATTGTTGTGTTGCTCGCCCCAAAAAATAAAAAAAAACAGCAGTTTTTGGTAAATGTCTGGAGAGGGAGGATCCAGGACAGAGAACTGGTCTGAACCCTGTGGGGACTGATGCCCTTCCCTCTCACCCAATGGCAGGCAAGCACCAGATTTTGTGATTGAATGGGGCAGCAGGGTGCCGAAGATGCACCTATAATGGCATGACACCTACCGGCCCAGCGCTAATGCAGTGTCCTCCAACTGAGCCCACAAACTCCAGCAGGGTCGGTACTGAAGGACACTGGCAGGTGCGACACAACTTGTAGATTTTCAGGGTCCAGTGGAAGAGCTCACTAATTACACGTTCATTATGAAAGATCTGAAATAGTTTGCTTTGATGTCCTGTGATATTTTTGGTTCCTTTGCTCTTTCTCCCAGCATTCCATAAGGCCGGCCGGCAGGATGAGGCAGTCAAAGTTCTGGAACAGTTGACCCACAATGCCGTTCTGGAAAGCCGTTTCAACGATGCCGCCTATTATTATTGGATGTTGTCTATGCAGTGCCTGGATATAGCCCGAGGTAAGTTCACTATTACTATTGGATGTGCCTATGCATAGCATCAGGTAGCAGTGATTCCCACTCCATGGCCCAGCAGCGGAATACTTGCTAACCTCAGTTGCAGTGCTGCATCAGGAGTGTACACAACATTGACCCTGATTGCCACTTCGTGCCAGGCATAATCCACTGCTGGGCAACCCACTTCGTTTAGCAGCACTTCCACTTTGCTAGCCATCAACAGTGGTTTAAGGTCAGAGACACCCTATCACTTGCTCACAGACCCCGTTTCCTGCCTCCACTTTTCTTTTGTTCTCCATTCTTTTCTGCAGTCACTTCTTTTCCCTCATCCAACCTTTGGAAAAACAGCCAACAATTTCTGTACCCACATGAGACTACTTACCTTTAAGTGGCTTCATCCCTTTAAATCCTGGCTGCAGCCCCTGAAGGGCTGTGAGCTCACGTTGAGTGTTTACTGCGGGTTGATCCCAGGATACCCGTCTGTTTCCAATTTGTGTGAAAACAAAGCTCACGATGCATGGGTCCCACAACCTCAACATCAGGGCCAGAACATTTATCATAGGTTAAATGGAATTGAGAGATAATTAGATACATTTCTGGGAAGAGGGTAGGCTGATGGATAAGATGGTAAATGTGTTTACAGATTAAAATGGAATGTGCTTATTGGACCTAATGGTTCTTTCTCGATAATTCTGATGTAAATTTAAAGTTGACATCTGTGTGAAATTTATTTTGTGTTTTTTATTTAATTGAGCAGTCTGATTCTTAAAAACAATTTATGTATGTTTAACCGAAAAAGCAGAGAAGCAGCTAGAGATGCTTAAAAAATTCCACCATTTCCAGCACCTGGCAGAACTCTACCATGCATACCACTCAATCCAGAGATACACGGTAAGAAACTACTGAGGTCGCATTCCATAAATGAGATTTCAATTTGAAAAAAAGTAACATCATACTCAGTGGGTGAGCTGTGTAACAGTAAATGAGGTACTGGTGGGTACAGAGTTGTCACTGGATAACATTGGGGTACAGTACTGGTGGGTACAGGCCTGTCACTGAATAACACTGGGGTACAGTACTGGTGGATGCAGGTCTGTCCCTGTATAACACTGGGGTACAGTACTGGTGGGTACAGTTCTGTCACTATAATACTGGGGTACCATACTGGTGGGTACAGGTCTGTCACTGTATAACACTGGGGTACAATACTGGTGGGTACAGGTCTGTCACTGTATAACACTGGTTACAGTACTGGTGGGTACAGTTCTGTCAATGTATAACAATGGGGTACAGTACTGGTGGGTACAGGTCTGTCACTTTATAACACTGGTTACAGTACTGGTGGGTACAGTTCTGTCAATGTATAACAATGGGGTACAGTACTGGTGGGTACAGGTCTGTCCCTGTATAACACTGGGTACAGTACTGGTGGGTACAGTTCTGTCACTATAACACTGGGGTACCATACTGGTGGGTACAGGTCTGTCACTTTATAACACTGGGTACAGTACTGATGGGTACAGGTCTCTACTGTATAGGACTAGAATCAGTATTGGTGAGTACACCTCTATCATTGTATGACAATAGGGTATAGTACTGGTGGGTACAGGTCTGTCACTATATAACATTGGGGTACAGTACTGGTGGGTACAGGCCTGTCACTGCATAACACTGGGTACAGTACTGGTGGGTACAGTTCTGTCACTGTATGAGACTGGGGTACGGTACTGGTGGGTACAGATCTGTCACTGTATAACACTGGGTGCAGTACTGGTGGGTACAGGTCTGTCACTGTATAACAGTACAGTACTGGTGGGTACAGTTCTGTCACTGTATAACGGGTACAGGACTGGTGGGTACAGGTCTGTCACTGTATAACACTGGGGTACAGTACTGGTGGGTATAGGTCTGTCACTGTATAACACTGGGGTACAGTACTGGTGGGTACAGGTCTGTCATTGTATAACACTGGTACAGTACTGGTGGGTACAGGCCTGTCACCGTATAACACTGGGTTACAGTACTGGTGGGTACAGGTCTGTCACTGTATAACACTGGTACAGTACTGGTGGGTACAGGTCTGTCACTGTATAACGGGTACAGGACTGGTGGGTACAGGTCTGTCACTGTATAACACTAGGGTACAGTACTGGTGGGTACAGGTCTGTCACTGTATAACACTGGTACAGTACTGGTGGGTACAGGTCTGTCACTGTATAACACTGGGGTACAGTACTGGTGGGTACAGTTCTGTCATTGTATAACAATAGGGTATAGTACTGGTGGGTACAGGTCTGTCACTATATAACATTGGGGTACAGTACTGGTGGGTACAGGTCTGTCACTTTATAACACTGGGTACAGTACTGGTGGGTACAGGTCTCTACTGTATAGGACTAGAATCAGTATTGGTGAGTACACCTCTATCATTGTATAACAATAGGGTATAGTACTGGTGGGTACAGGTCTGTCACTATATAACATTGGGGTACAGTACTGGTGGGTACAGGTCTGTCACTGTATATGTCTTTGCTCTAGAAGAGATTTTGGTTGAATTTATACCATGATGTTGCTATGAAGTTAGATTCAGTTCACAAAAGGTTACATCGCTGGAATCCAGGCCATCCAAGCTGTTGATAAGAACAGCTAGTTGTAATGGCAGATGAATCAACCATCAAAAATGTGTATTCTGGCATACCATATCAGTTTTGAGACAATGGGGAGTTGCTAAGCTCATTCCAGGGATTTTCACATCTTTAATGCAAGAATGGCTGTCATTCATTGTGCCCAGCAGGGGGTTTAGCTCACATCAAGGGAGGAAATTTTTCATGGAATGTGGTAGCTTTAATTGGCAGCTCAGTGAACCAATCCAGACAGCTGAGGGAGAGGTCAGTCTTCCTCGGTCTGTGTCTGTCTGTCAGTCAGTCTCCCTCTCTCTTTAAAGGCAGAGAGGTCTGCTTTCTAAGGTTTAGTGTGAATTAGTACAGGGATTGCTAAATTGTAGGTAAGTTTTTACCCAGTGGCAATGGGGATGTATGGTTTGTTATTTTACGACGAGCAATAGGAGATGGTTATATTTCACTAAAAGATTGTATTCTGTTCCTTCATGTCAAAGACTCTTTGTTATGCAATTGGCCTCGTCTCACTAGAATGAGGCAGTTTCCAGTGGCAGAACGGTCCTTAGAGCAGAGAAGGTTAAGAGGAGATTTGATAGAGGTGTTCAAAATCGTGAACGATTTTGATAGAGTAAATAAGGAGAAACTGTTTCCAGTGGCAGAGGGTCGGTAACCAGAGGACACAGATTTAAGGTGACTGGCAAAAGAACCAGCGGCGACATGAGGAAACATTTTTTTATGCAGAGAGTTGTTATAGAAAGGTTACAGCACGGAAGGAGGCCATTTGGCCCATCGAGTCCGCGCCGGCTCTATACAAGAGCAATCTAGCTAGTCCCACTCCTCCGTCCTATCCCCGTAGCCCTGCAAATTTTTTCCTTTCAAATACTTATCCAGTTCTCTTTTGAAAGCCATGATTGACTCTGCCTCCACCACCCCCTCGGGCAGTGCATTCCAGATCCTAACCACTCGCTGTGTAAAAAAAGTTTTTCCTCATGTCACCTTTGGTTCTTTTGCCAATCACCTTAAATCTATGCCCTCTGGTTCTTGACCCTTCCGCCAATGGAAACAGTTTCTCAGTTTCTCTCCATCTACTCTGTATAGACCCTTCATGATTTTAAATACCTCTATCAAATCTCCTCTCAATCCTCTCTGTTCCAAGGAGAACAATCCCAGCATCTCCAGTCAATTCACGTAACTAAAGTTCCTGGAATCATTCTAGTAAATCTTTTCTGCACCCTCTCTGAGGCCTTCACATCTTTCCTAAAGTGCAGTGCCCTGAACTGGACACAATCCTCCAGTTGTGGTTGAACCAGTGTTTTATAAAGGTTCATCATGACTTTCTTGTTTTTGTACTTTATGCCTCTATTTATAAAGCCCAGGATCCCATATGCTTTCTTAACCACTTTCTCAACCTGCCCTACCACCTTCAACTATTTGTGCACATATACCCTGACATCTCTCTGTTTCTGTACCCCTTTTAGAATTGAGCCCTCTAGTTTATATTGCCTCTCCTCGTTCTTCCTACCGAAATGTATCAATTTGCATTTTTCTGCTTTAAATTTCATCTGCCATGTGCCCGCCCATTTCACCAGCCTTTCTATATCCTCTTGACGTCTATCACTATCCTCCTCACTGTTCACTACCTTTCCAAGGTTTGTGTAATCTGCAGATTTTGAAATTGTGCCCTGTACACCCAAGTCCAAGTCATTAATATATATCAAGAAAAGCAGTGGTCCTAGTACCGACCCCTGGGGAACACCACTGTACACCTCCCTCCAGTCAGAAGAACAACCGTTCACTACTACTCTCTGCTTCCTGTTACTTAGCCAATTTTGCATCCATGCTGCCACTGCCCCATGTGCTTCATTCTTGATGACAAGCCTATTATGCGGCACTTTATCAAATGCCTTTTGAAAGTCCATATACACCACATCAACCGTGTTGCCCTCATCTGCCCTCTCTGTTACCTCATTAAAAAACTCTATCAAGTTAGTTAAACATGATTTGCCTTTAACAAATCCATGCTGACTTTCCCTAATCAATCCACACTTGTCCAAGTAACTGCTAATTCTGTCCCGGATTATCGTTTTTAAAAGTTTCCCCACCACCGAGGTTAAACTGACTTGCCTGTGGTTGCTGGTCCATCCTTTCAGCCTTACGATCTGGAATACACTGCCTGAAAGGGTGGTGGAAGTGGATTCATTAATAACTTAAGAAAGGGAATTGGATAAATACTTGAAGGTAAAAAATTTATAGGGCTGGCAGCTCAATATTCCGGGGTACAGAATCTTCAGGCGAGACAGAGGGGGAGGTATAAGAGGAGGGGGGGTCGCAATATTAATTAAAGAATCAATTACTGCCATAAGGAGGGATGATATATTAGCAGGTTCCTCTAATGAGGCCATATGGGTGGAGCTTAAAAACAAAAAGGGGGCAAGCACTTTGATGGGAGTGTACTATAGACCCCCAAACAGTCAGGGGGAGATAGAGGAACAGATATGTAGGCAAATCTCAGAAAATTGTGCAAATAATAGGGTAATAATAGTGGGGGATTTCAACTTCCCCAATATTAACTGGGATACTCAGAGTGTAAAATGCTTAGAGGGTACAAAATTCTTAACGTGCATCCAGGAGAGCTTTTTGAGCCAGCATGTAGAAAGTCCTACAAGAGAGGGGGCGGTACTGGACCTAATTCTAGGGAATGTGGCCGGCCAAGTGGAAGAAGTGCTAGTAGGTGAGCACTTTGGTGACAGTGACCATAATTCGGTGAGATTTAAGGTGGTCATGGAAAAGGACAGGGAGGGGCCGGAAATAAAGGTTCTAAATTGGGGGAAGGCCGATTTTAATAGGATAAGGCAGGATCTGGCCAAAATGGACTGGGATCAGCTGCTTGTCGGAAAATCCGCATCGGAGCAATGGGAGTCTTTCAGAAGGGAGATTGAGACCATATAATGGCAACATGTTCCCGTAAAGGTCAAGGGTGGTTCCAAGAACTCCAGGGAACCTTGGATGTCAGGGGATATACGAGAATGGATTAGGAAAAAAAGGAGGGCTTTTGGCAGATACAAAAGGCTAAAGACGGAGGAAGCCCTAGAGGAGTACAAAAAGTGCAGGGGGATACTTAAAAAAGAAATTAGGAGATCAAGGAGGGGCCATGAAAAAACACTGGCGAGCAAAATAAAGGAAAATCCTAAGATGTTTTATAAGTATATTAAGGGTAAGAGGATGACTAGGGAAAAAATAGGGCCCATTAGGGACAAAAATGGCAATCTGTGTGTGGAGCCGGCAGATGTAGGAGGGGTTCTAAATGAATTTTTTGCATCTGTTTTCACTATGGAGAAGGACGACGTAGACAGAGAAATACGACAGGGGGACTGTGATATACTCGAACATATTAACATCGAGCGGGAGGAGGTATTGGCGGTTTTAGCAGGCCTAAAAATGGATAAATCCCCAGGCCCGGACGAAATGTATCCCAGGCTACTGTGTGAGGCAAAGGAGGAGATTGCGGGGGCTCTGACACATATATTCAGAACCTCTCTGGCCACAGGGGATGTGCCAGAGGACTGGAGAACCGCTAATGTAGTACCATTATTCAAGAAGGGGAGTAGGGAAAAACCAGGGAACGACAGGCCAGTGAGCCTAACATCAGTGGTAGGAAAATTATTGGAAAAAATTCTGAAGGACAAAATTAGTCTCTACTTGGAGAAGCAAGGATTAATCAGGGATAGTCAACATGGCTTTGTCAAGGGAAGATCATGTCTGACTAATTTGATTGAATTTTTTGAGGGGGTGACTAGGCGTGTGGATGAGGGTAACGCAGTGGATGTGGTATACATGGATTTCAGTAAGGCCTTCGATAAAGTCCCGCACAGGAGACTGGTCAAGAAGGTACGAGCCCATGGAGTCCAGGGTGCCTTGGCACTTTGGATACAAAACTGGCTTAGTGGCAGAAGGCAGAGGGTGATGGTCGAAGGTTGTTTTTGTGACTGGAAGCCTGTGGCCAGTGGGGTACCACAGGGATCTGTGCTGGGGCCCTTGCTGTTTGTGGTCTACATTAATGACTTGGATATGAATGTAAAAGGTATGATCAGTAAGTTCGCTGATGATACAAAAATTGGTAGGGTGGTAAATAGCGAGGAGGATAGCCTCAGTCTGCAGGACGATATAGATGGGTTGGTCAGATGGGTTGGTCAGATGGGCGGAACAGTGGCAAATGGAATTTAACCCGGTAAAGTGCGAGGTGATGCACTTTGGAGGGATTAACAAGGCAAGGGAATACACAATGAATGGGAGGACCCTCGGCAAGACAGAGGGTCAGAGGGATCTTGGTGTGCAAGTTCACAGATCCCTGAAGGCGGCGGAACAGGTAGATAAGGTGGTAAAGAAGGCATATGGGATACTTGCCTTTATTAGCCGAGGCATAGAATATAAGAGCAAGGAGGTTATGATGGAGCTGTATAAAACACTGGTTAGGCCACAGCTGGAGTACTGTGTGCAGTTCTGGTCGCCACACTACAGGAAGGATGTGATCGCTTTGGAGAGGGTGCAGAGGAGATTCACCAGGATGTTACCAGGGCTGGAGCGCTTCAGCTATGAAGAGAGACTGGGAAGATTGGGTTTGTTTTCCTTGGAGCAGAGGAGGCTGAGGGGGGACATGATTGAGGTGTACAAAATTATGAGGGGCATAGATAGGATGGATACTAAGGAGCTTTTTCCCTTCGTTGAGGGTTCTATAGCAAGGGGGCATAGATTCAAGGTAAAAGGCGGGAGGTTTAGAGGGGATTTGAGAAAGAACTTTTTCACCCAGAGGGTGGTTGGAGTCTGGAACTCACTGCCTGAGAGGGTTGTGGAGGCAGGAACCCTCACAACATTCAAGAAGCATTTGGATGAGCACTTGAAATGCCATAGCATACAAGGCTACGGACCAAATGCTGGAATATGGGATTCGAGTAGACTGGGCTTGATGGCCGGCGCGGACACGATGGGCCGAAGGGCCTCTATCCGTGCTGTATAACTCTATGACTCTATGGCTATGGGGAAAGCGCCGGCACAGGCAAAATGGGCTGAATGGCTGTAACATACTGTGATACTATGAATGCCTTTCAGTCTGTCTTCTAAAAAGATAGGAGGATGCATGTGGCACTGCAGGTGTGATCACAGAACTCAGTGCACACAAGAGGTCACACTGTCTTTTAGCTAGATATTGGGCAGTTAACGTACTCTCCAAATCATAGGGAACGCAAGGTCTGCTTACAGGAGTGACCAATGAGTATAGAATCTAAACCCGAAATTTGTAACATTTTACGACAGCTGATCTGATTTGCACTGGTGGCACAAAGGTGATTTAAATCTAAAGTGAACCGTAACAGTGATATTGGTAAATATTCACCAGAGCAAAAGAAATGAGCTAGCTTGGGGAGCTGAAGAGGAAAATGGAAAAGAACAAGAGTTTCAGCTGAGAGCAAACACTTCTGCTGGGGACAATAACAGCAAAATAGATAGGAAGAAAAGAGAATGCTGTGAATTCGAGGCTAACAAGAAAGAAAGAGCTTGCATTTATGTAACGCTGTTCATATCCTCAGGACGTACCAAAGCGCTTTACAGCCAATTAAATACTTTTGAAGTGTACTCACTGTTGTAATGTAGGGAAACGTGGCAGCCAATTTGCGCACAGCAAGCTCCCACAAAGAGCAAAGAGATGATGACCAGATAATCTGTTTTAGGGATGTTGGTTGGGGATAAATATTGGCCAGGAAACCGGGAGAACTCCCCTGCTCTTCTTCAACTATTGCCATAGAATCTTTTACATCCACCTGAGAAGGCAGAAGGAGCCTCGGTTTAACGTCTCATCCAAAAGATGGCACCTCCGACAATGCAGCACTCCCTCAATACTTCACTAAATGTCAGCCTGGATGATGTGCTCAACTGGAGTGGAACTTGAACCCTTAACTTTTGTTAAGTCCAATTTATTGCAAGTTTTAAAGAGGGGAATGATATTGATAGTTTTATTCAGGCAATTATGTCGCCATAAGTGGGATAAGGACGTAGGAAACAGTTGTCTCATAACGGCGCTGAGCGAACGGTAAAGCATTTGCGGTGTTTTCTCGTGTCAGTCATGGGAACAGGAGTGGGCATATTCAGCCCCTCAAGCCTGATCCGCCATTCAATCCGATGGCTGATCTGTATCTTAACTCCATCTACCCGCCTTGGTTCCGTAACCCTTAATACCCTTACCCAACAAAAATCTATCAATCTCAGTTTTGAAATTTTCAATTGACCCCCAGCCTCAACAGCTTTTTGGGGGAGAGAGCTCCAGATTTCCACTACCCTTTGTGTGAAGAAGTGTTTCCTGACATCACTGCTGAACGGCCTAGCTCTAATTTTAAGGTTATGCCCCTTGTTCTGGACTCCCTCACCAGAGGAAATAGTTTCTCTCTATCTACCCTATCAAATCCTTTATTCATCTTAAACACCTTGAGTGTTGGCCTTGATATCCGTCAAGTTTTTTCTCATGTTCCCTTTTTGCACCTCTTACTACTTTCTTTGTTTCCCTTTGCTGTTCTTTATATCTCTCCCAATCCGTGGGATCTCCACTATTCTTTACATTTGTATAAGCCCCTTTTTTTAGTTTTATACTATATCGCACCTCTTTTGCTGACCAAGGTTGTTTAATTACACATGTAGAGCTCTTGCCCTTTAGGGGTATGTACAGGTCTTGTATCAAATCCTGCTTTGAACACCTGCCACTGTTCATCTGTAGTTTTATCTGTTAATAGTTCTGCCCAGTGTACTGTGGTCAGTTTCTGCCTCATCCCTTCAAAGTACGCTTTACCTGAATTTAAAACCTTGGTTCGTGACTCATCCTTCTCCCTCTCAAACCTAATATCGAATTCAATCATGTTATTGGCACTGTCAGATTGATCGTCGACTAATTCTGGCTCATTATTCATCACTAAATCTAGCCTGTCCTCTTTTTAGTTCAAGAAAATATTGTTCCAGAAAACTGTCTCAATTGCACTCAAGAAATTCGCTGCCAATGAGCTGTTCTGCTTCTCCCAGTCTGTGTGAAAATTAAAGCCTTCCATTATAACCATGCTGTTTTTGCTACAAGCTTCTCTGATCTCCGTATTTATGTATCTCCCTACTTCATCACTGCTATCAGGAGGTCTGTAAACAACTCTTACCAAAGACTAACATCTTTTTCTATTCGTCAATTCTACCCAGAGCATTTCTACTGCCTGCTTAGCCTTACTGATATCCCCTCTTTCTAATGCTGTAATAGTGTCCTTTATCAATATTGCTACTCATCCTCCTTTTCCAATTTTCCTGTCCTTTCGAAAGTTCGTATAACCTGGAATATTTATCTCCCAGTCATATCCAGCTGGTACCCAGGTCTCAGTGATGGCCACTACGTCATACTCTTTAAGCTGGAATTGCACTTCTAATTTGCTTGTTTTATTCCTTATGCTGCGTGCATTTGTGCATAGAACTCTTATTTGGGCAACAGACCCTACCCCTTTACCCTGATGCTGTTTTTCTCACACTTTAACTTCTCACACTCCTTGTTTTTCATTACTCCTGTTGTATCAGTTATTTTGTTATTATTTCCTGTATTTTTTTTTGAACCTGAAGTATTTATATCACCTTTAACACTATTCATGATCTGGACTTTGCTCTCATTCCTTTTTTTTTTATCAGTCCAGCAAACAATATGAACTGTGATGTGATAAAATGCACGATTGATGCATATGATTTAACACCTGAAGCATACAGACAAAACTTTTAGGAACAGGAGAAATTCACATAGTACATAAAAAGAACTGATTATTGAACAAGTAGACACTTGGTAGTTCTGGTTAGAGAGCAAAGATGTAACCTACTATAGAGGTCTTTGTCACCTCATGTTAAGGAAAGAGATTTTTGGAAATAGATCCAGATGATTTAAGAATATAGTTACTTAATCACGATTGTAAAACTCTCAAGCAGCTAGATGAACATGCATTTTGTGGCCTTGTAAGCATCGATGAACCGTCATACAGGTGAAAAGTCAGATGGCCCACACTATCCAACAAACGAACTGCTCAGTGAGCGGTTCAGCCCATACAGAGTGAATCTGGTTATAGACAGCCGAGCAGAGTTCCGAAGGTTAAGGATTAGGGAATTAGGTGTTTTCGAATGTGGTGAAGTGGTCACAAGGCCAACTTCTGCTGGTCTTTTAGAAATCCTGCGACACAATCTGGGAGACCATGTCCACATATAAAGTATGAGACGACCAGATACGCAGTGATCGCAGATTTAGAAAAAAAATGGCTCCTTACCTTCACCCGATTGCATTGAATGGGACGCAGATGACGGGGCTATGGGACACCAGGTGTACCTTCATGATAGCACATACCCACCTGGCACAGGATCACACCTACAGGAGGAGCAAAGTTGTTTGCATTTGGGGACTTTGGAAAACTACAGAGGCACCCATGGCCAGAGTTTGGCTAGAATATATCTGTTTTGCAGTGGTGACAGAAGTGGGAACCTATTCATCCACGCTATCCGAGGTTTTGAGTTGTTTGTTGAAGGGAAATTCATTTTTTATTAAATACTTTATTCCATGAATTTGTATATTTAATGTAAATTTAACCAGCTTGTTGGTTTGCATTTGACCTCGTCTCACTAAAGTGCTTTTCAGTCCGCCTTCCAAAAAGATAGGTTGAAGCGGTGACATCCTTGTACCCACCAGCAAATGATCCCATGTTATACAGTGACAGACTTGTACAACAATAGTCACAGCCTGCATTTGTATAACCTTTAATGCAGAAAAACATCCCAAAGCACATCACAGAGGCCCAATCAAAAGAATGGACACCAAGCCAAAGGAGGAGATATTAGGAGGGATGAGGTCAAAGAAGGGGTTTAAGGAGAGTCTTAAAGGAGGAAAGGTGTTAAGAGGGAATTCCAGAGCGAGGGCCCTAGGTGGATGAAGGGACAACCACCAATTGTGGGGTAAGATTTAAGTTTGACGGATTGAGGTGCCAGGACCTAATGTAGGTCAGCGAGGACGGGTGGTGATCGGCGCGCGGGACAGTGTGGGATGAGCTGAAGTTTACAGAGAGTGGAGGATAGGAGGCTGGACAGGAGAACATTGGAATAGTTGTGTCTGGAGGTGACAGAGACATGGTTGAGGGGTTTCAGCAGTAGATGGGCTAAGGTAGGAATGGAGGTGGATGGTGTAACGGAGGTGGAATTAGGCGGTCTTTGTGATGTAGAAGATATGGGGTCAGAAGCTCAGCTCGGGGTTGAATAGGATGCTGAGGTTCCGAACTGTCTGGCTCAGCTTGACACAGTGGCTGGGGAGGGAGATAGAATTGGTGGCAATGATAGAGTTTATAGCAGGAGCTGAAAATGATGGCTTTGGTCTTCTTGTTAAGCTGGAGGAAATTGCAGCTCGTCCAAGACTGCATATCGGTAAAGCAGTCTGACCACAGAGGCAGTGGAGGGTGTAAAGAAATGGTCAATTCTTTATATTAACTTTTAGCTTTTGCCTGTTAAATGAGTTTCAACGTTCAGTTGGAATTAAAAGATACTAGACAGAGATTTTGGCTGATAAGCATTCAGCTACAAGCTTTCTTTGTCCTAACCCCATAGATATCTCAGCTGTCCTTCTCAGGGATTAACTCCTCCAAGGGCTCATCATTCCAGGGCAAGTGATAACTCGCCCGTAGGAGAGTCTTGGGTCCCTGTAACTGTCTCCAGTTGAATGACTCGTTAAAACTGAAGTTATTGCAGCTAAATGGATGAGGTAATATAGAAACATGTGGATTCTTACGTAGCCAGAGTAAAAGAAAGATTTAAAAAGTGGGTGTTAGAATTAGGTACTTCAGAATTTGACAAGGCCTGGCCAGCAATTCCCCTCGAACTCAAGAACTGTAACGTGAATTCTTCAGTAATTTGTTTTATCGTACGTGTGACCTTAAGTATATGTTAATTATTAATAATAGTAGTTGTCATTGCATATGTGTAATTCATGGTAATAATAGTTATCATTGTATACTTCCTATGAATGCCACTAAATGCCTTTGAACTCTTTTATCTTGTGGACTTACTTATAAGCTTATAATTCCCTAAGAGAGGAGTTGACAGAGGTGATGGAGAGGTAGAGCTGCATGTTGTTAGTGTATATGCAGAGGCTGACCTGTGTTTGTGGATGATGTGGCCCAAAGGCCACATTTAGACAAGGAAAAGGAGGGGATCAAGGGTAGATCCTTGAGAGACTTTGGAGGTAACAATGCAGGATGGAAAGAGAAGTCCCACTGAGCTGGACACAGAACATGGGGGTCAGGAAGAAAGTTGGGTGGTCAGCAATTTAATGGTTATTCAGTCAAGGGAGCAGGAGGTTGATAACATGGACGAGATGAGTTTCGAGAGGGTGTGAGGGGTGTTAGTTTCAGTGCTAGAGCAGGGAGGAGCGTAGAGGGGAGGTTTTCCTTGGTGGGGAAATGTCAAAGGCAACTGTGGTAGAGAATTCTACAGGTTCACCACCCTCTGAGTGAAGAAATTTCTCCTCATCTCGTTTCTAAATGGCATACCCCGTATCCTGAGACTGTGACCCCCTGGTTCTGGACTCCCCAGCCATTGGGAACATCTTCCCTGCATCTAGTCTGTCTAGTCCTGTTAGAATTTTATATGTTTCGATGAGATCACCTCTCATTCTTCTAAACTCCAGTGAATATAGGCCTAGTCGACCCAATCTCTCCTCATACGTCAGTCCTGCCATCCCAGGAATCAGTCTGGTAAACCTTCGTTGCACTCCCTCCATGGCAAGGACATCCTTCCTCAGATAAGGAGATCAAAACTGCACACAATACTCCAGATGTGGTCTCACCAAGGCCCTGTATAACTGCAGTAAGACATCCCTGCTCCTGTACTCAAATCCTTTTGCAATGAACGCCAACATACCATTCGCCTTCCTAATTACTTGCTGCACCTGAATGCTCGCTTTCAGCGACCAGTGTACAAGGACACCCAGGTCTTGTTGCACCTCCCCTTTTCCCAATCTATCACCATTCAGATAATAATCTGCCTTTCTGTTTTTACAACCAAAGTGGATAACATTATACTGCATCTGCCATGTTCTTGCCCACTCACCCAACTTGCCTAAATCACATTGGAGCCTCTTTGCATCCTCCTCACAGCTCACATTCCACCCCAGCTTTGTGTCGTCTGCAAACTTGGAAATGTTACATTCCGTTCCCTCATCCATATCATTGATATATATTGTGACTAGCTGGGGCCCAAGCACTGATCCCTGCGGTACCCCACTAGTCACTGCCTGCCACCCGGAAAAAGACCCGTTTATTCCTACTCTCTGTTTCCTGTCTGTTAACCAATTCTCAATCCATGCCAGTATATTCCCCCCAATCCCACGTGCTTTAATTTTGCACACTAATCTTTTGTTTGGGCCCTTATCAAAAGCCGCCTGAAAATCCAAATACACCACATCCACTGGTTCTCCCCTATCTATTCTACTAGTTACATCCTCAAAAAACTCCAGTAGATTTGTTAAGCATGATTTCCCTTTCATAAACCCATGCTGACTTTGTCCAATCCCGTTAATGCCTTCCAAGTGTTCTGTATCACATCTTTTATAATAGACTCTAGCATTTTCCCCACTACTGATGTTAGGCTAACTGGTCTGTAATTCCCTGTTTTTTCTCTCCCTCCTTTTTTAAATAGTGGGGTTACATTTGCCACCCTCCAATCTGTAGGAACTGTTCCAGAGTCTAATGAAGTAACAGCACTAAGAACGCAGAAAGTTAGCATGCAGAGACAGCAAGCAATTAGGAAGGCAAATGGTATGTTGGCCTTTATTACAACCGGGTTGGAATACAAGAGGAAGAAAGTCTTGCTACAGTTGTATAAGGCCTTAGTGAGACCTCACCTGGAGTACTCTGTACAGTTTTGGTCTCCTTACCTAAGGAAGGATATACTTGCCTTAGAGACGGTGCAGTGAAGGTTCACTAGATTGATTCCTGGGGTTGTCCTATGAGGAGACATCAAGTAGAATGGGCCTATACTCTATTGAATTTAGAAGAATGAGAGGTGATCTCATTGAAATGTATAAGATTCTGAGAGGGCTTGACAGGGTAGATGCTGAGAGGCAGTTTCCTCTGGCTGGAGAGTCTAGAACTAGGGGGCATAGTCTCAGGATAAGGGGTCGGCCATTTAGGGCTGAGATGAGGAGAAATTTCTTCACTCAGAGGGTGGTGAATCTTTAGAATTCTCTACCCCGGCGGGCTTTGGATGCTGAGTATATTCAAGGCTGAGATTGATAGATTTTTGAACTCTAGGGGAATGAAGGGATGTGGAGATCGGGTGGGGAAAGTGGAGTTGAGGTTGAAGATCAGCCATGGTCTGATTGAATGGCGGAGCAGGCTCGAGGGGCCGTATGGCCTACTCCTGCTCCTTTCTTATGATCTTAACAGCCCTTTCCAGAAACGCAAACAGGAGAAACCAGCGAATTAGAAATTAGACAATAGGACTGGGCTGCCTGGGCTTTGAGGGTTGGATTGTCATGGCTTGGCACTGCAAGTGACCATGGGTACAATTTGGATATCCCTGCTACAAAAGGTTAAATCTAGTCACTTCCTTAAAGCATCATGAACTTCTGTGTGTTCAGCACCATTCTGTTTGTTTCTTTCTATGAGGAATGAAACGTACACACTACCTCTGCTTAAAAATAATTCTCATCTAGAGTTAGTTGGGCTGAATTAGACAATAGCACATCAAATGCACATCCTTTGATACAGTGTTTTAAATCTCACTTTACCCTGCTGCAATTTACATTTATTCTGATTTTCTCTTTAACTTCTGTGAGGCCCATTGTAAGGAAGGAGAGAGACAGCAAATATGGTGAGTCAGAACACAAACCCATAATTAACACCATTTTATCTTTGTTGCAGGATGAACCTTTTAGTTCCCACTTACCCGAAGCACTCTTCAACATCTCCCGATTTTTACTTCACAATCTTACTAAAGAAACTCCTTTAGGCATCTCCAAAGTGTATCCTTTTGACGCCTGAGCTCTTATGGTGTTAGCCAGTGCTGGAATGTATTGGTTGTTCTAGTGCGATCCACTCCACATAGTTTTGATGCAGCTGCCATCAGTACAGGACTGGTGGATGAAGGGAAAGACATGTGCAGGTGTTACTAACTGTACAGCAGCATTCCAGCTGTGATGTGATAGTCGCTACCAATTCAGAATGTCCACTTTGGGCATTGATTTTAATCATGCAGATCAACTAAAAGTAGGAATTGATCCCAGGGACAATTTATCAGAGGATTAAGTAGTTGTTGGAGCCAAAAAATTTTCCTTTAAGCGCTACTTGTCTTTGTTTCTTCAAATTTGCTTCAAAATATTCAGCATTAGAAGTGCACAGAAAGTACAGCATTTGGTGTTACAGTGCACTGTGCCACAGAGTGTGTAGGATGTGGGCTGATTCCCTGAAATAGCTGCTTTCTGACCTCATTCTCGCTGTTGGTGGAAGCTGCTAAAACAGGCTAGGTACTTGCTTGGGAAGGAGGGAAGGCAGGTCACTGGGGGTTACTCTCCCACAGGCCTTAGTAGTCACATAAAACCAACATCAGCAGAGACCTGGAAGTAGGGCGTCTGGGTGCCTTCATAGCTTGAATAGAATACAGCCTGAAGAGTTTTGTAAAATGCAGTAACCTTTGGGTAATAACACAGTATGGGTAGCTGTTGTGGTTCTGAGGTATCTTTTGGAGGGATTCTCAGTAACATACTTAAGATTTTAGGTGTTTGAATGGCTATTGGACCCTGCTGGAATGTACTATATATGTCTCTCTAGGCTATTACAAATGGTTCCTTTGGTCTGGGATCTATCCCATTGATTAGCAATCTTGCCTCCATCCCACTTTTCATAACTGTAATGTAATGAAACAGACTAATCTCAGTATTCTAGTGTTCAACAAGCTCTCAATAATCATGCCAAGGGGTGGGAATACTACCTTTAAACAAATGTAAGGAGTCGCACAACACCAGGTTATAGTCCAACGGCTTTATTTGAAATCACAAGCTTTCGGAGCTTTGCTCCTTCGTCAGGTGAAGTCCACCCCAGTCCATCACCGGCATCTCCACATCATACCTTTAAACAACTTGTTTTGACCATTCCAGAACTTGTATGGTTTTATGCAGTGGAAAACACCTATAGATAAGACCAGCTCTGAACCTTGTGTTGAGACAGATTGTGTTTGGTTGGGTTTGAAAGGAAGGCCCCACTTTTGATTTGTGGTGAGGTAGCTGATTTCAGCCAGGCAGGGATGGCCTCAGGGTCCCAGGGCTACGGAAGATATAAACCACCCAGGGTTCCTGCTCTTGATTATGACGTTGTTGCAAAACATGCAGGAGTGTCGGGCAGGAACAGCACCAGCCTCCTTTGTGTACCTATGATTGAATATTCCAGAACTTACCATGTAGGGTCACACAAAAAGAATAACCACCTGGACAAGGTACCAAAGGACTGCTGACGCCAGCGGAACTATACCCCAACCGAGTCAGTGCCTTCAGCAGAGGAGACCAGGACTGGGTTTGAGCCCAATTATGGCCTCTAGATGGTGGTATCATAGTGCAGCACTGCAGTGCACTGGGGTGGCTGGAGTAGAGAGAGAGCTATGTGCCAGGAGGCAGCATATCACAAACAAAATATTGCTTGGGTTCAGTAGCATAGTAGGGTACGGTAGCGTAGTGGTTATGTTACTGAACTAGTAATCCAGAGGCCTGGACGAATAATCTGGAGTCATGAGTTCAAATCCCGCCACGGCAGCTGGGGAATTTAAATTCAATTAATTAAATAAAATCTGGAATAAAAAACTAGTATCAGTAGTGGTGGCCATAAAACTACCGGATTGTCGTTAAAAACCCACCTGGTTCACTAATGTCCTTTAGGGAAGGAAACCTGCCGTCCTTACCCGGTCTGGCCTATATGTGACTCCAGACCCACAGCAATGTGGTCAATTCTTAATCGCCCTCTGAAATCTCGCTACAAAAAGTCATAATAAGAATAAAACTGACGGACCACCCAGCATTGGACCACTAGGCACCGGACACGACAAAGGCAAACCAAGCCCAGTCGACCCTGCAAAGTCTTCCTCACTAACATCTGGGGACTTGTGCCAAAATTGGGAGAGCTGTCCCACAGACTAGTCAAGCAACAGCCTGACATAGCCATACTCACAGAATCATACCTTTCAGCCAATGTCCCAGACTCTTCCATCACCATCCCTGGGTCTGTCCTGTTCCACTGGCAGGACAGACCCACCAGAGGTGGCGATACAGTGATATACAGTCAGGAGGGAGTGGCCCTGGGAGTCCTCAACATTGACTCCGGACCCCATGAAATCTCAAGGCATCAGGTCAAACATGGGCAAGGAAACCTCATGCTGATCAGAAACATGGAAAATAGGAGCTATTCAGCCCTTCAAACCTGCTCCACCATTAAATATGATCGTGGCTGATCCTCCATCTCAATACTATATTCCCGCTCTCTCCTCATACCCCTTGATACCTTTTGTGTCTAGAAATCTATCTAGCTCCTTCTTAAATATATTCAGTGACTTGGCCTCCACAGCCTGTTGTGGTAGAGAATTCCACAGGTTCACCACCCTCTTGAGTGAAGAAATTTTTGCTCATCTCAGTCCTAAATATCGTACCCCTGATCCAGAGACTGTGACCCCCTCATTCTGGACCCCCCAGCCAGGCGAAACAATCTCCCTGCATCCAGTCTGTCTAGCCCTGTCAGAATTTTATATGTTTCAACGAGATCCCCTCTCATTCTTCTAAACTCGAGTGAATACAGGCCGAGTCGACCCAACCTCCCATATGACAGTCCTGCCATCCCAGGAATCAGTCTGGTGAACCTTCGCTGCACTTCCTCTATGGCAAGTATATCCTTTCTTAGGTAAGGAGACCAAAACTCCACACAATACTCCAGGTGTGGTCTCACCAAGGCCCTGTATAACTGCTGCAAGACATCCTTGCTCCTGTACTCAAATCTCTTGCAATGAAGGCCAACATACCATTTGCCTTCCTAAATGCTTGCTGCACCTGCATGATTGTTTTCAGTGACTGGTGTACAAGGACCCCCAGGTCCCTTTATACATCAATATTTCCCAATCTATCACCATTTAAATAATACTCTACCCTACCCCTACCGCCCTCCCTCAGCTGATGAATCAGTCCTCCTACATTTTGAGCACCACTTGGAGGAAGCACTGAGGGTAGCAAAGCACATAACGTACTCTGGGTGGGGGACTTCAATGTTCATCACCAAGAGTGGCTCGGTAGCACCACTGCTGACCTAGGTGACCGAGTCCTGAAGGACATAGCTGCTAGACTGGGCCTGCGGCAACTGGTGAGTGAACCAACACGAGGGAAAAACCTACTTGACCTCATCCTCACCAGTCTACCTGTCGCAGATGCATCTGCCCATGACAGTATTGGTAGGAGTGACCACCGCACAGTCCTCGTGGAGACGAAGTCCCGTCTTCACACTGAGGACACCATCCAACGTGTTGTGTGTCACTACCACCGTGCTAAATGGGATAGATTCAGAACAGATCTAGCAGCTTAAAACTGGGCATCCATGAGGTGCTGCGAGCCACCAGCAGCAACAGAATTGTATTCCAGCACAATCTGTAACCTCATGGCCTGGCATATTCCTCACTCTCTACAATTACCAACAAGCCAGGGGATCAACCCTGGTAGAAGAGCACGTCAGGAACAGCACCAGGTGTACCTAAAAATGAGGTGCCGACCTGGTGAAGCTACAACATAGGACTACATGCATGCTAAACAGCAGAAGCAACATGCTATAGACAGGGCTAAGTGATTCCACAACCAACGGATCAGATCAAAGCTCTGCAGTCCTGCCACATCCAGTCGTGAATGGTGGTGGACAATTGAACAACTAACTGGAGGAGGAGGCTCCGTGAACATCCCCAGCATGTGAGTACAAAAGACAAGGCTAAAGCATTTGCAAGCATCTTCAGCCAGAAGTGCCGAGTGGATGATCCATCTCGGCCTCCTCCCGATATCCCCACTATCACAGAAGCCAGTTGTCAGTCAATTCGATTCACTCCACATGATACCAAGAAACGGCTGAGTGCACTGGATACAGCAACGGCTATGGTCCCCAACAACATCCCGGCTGTAGTGCGGAAGACTTGTGCTCCAGAACTAGCCGCGCCTCTAGCCTAACTGTTCCAGTACAGCTACAACACTGGAATCTACCCGACAATGTGGAAAATTGCCCAAGTGTGTCCTGTTCACAAAAAACAGAACAAATCCAATCTGGCCAATTACCGCCCCATCAGTCTACTCTCAATCATCAGCAAAGTGATGGAAAGTGTTGTCGACACCTATCACGCGGCACTTACTTACCAATAACCTGCTATCGACGTGCAATCAAGCGGCACTTACTCACCAATAACCTGCTCACCAATGCCCAGTTTGGGTTCCGCCAGGACCACTCAGCTCCGGACCGCACGCAGCAGGACCTGGACAACATCCAGGCTTGGGTTGATAAGTAGCAAATACCATTCGCACCAGACAAGTGCCAGGCAATGACCATCTCCAAAAAGAGACAGTCTAACCACTTCCCCTTGACATTCAACGGCATTACCATCACAGAATCCCCCACCATCAAGATCCTGGGGGTCACCATTGACTAGAAACTTAACTGGACCAACTTCATAAATACTGTGGCTACAAGAGCAGGTCAGAGGCTGGGTATTCTGCACCTCCTGACTCCCCAAAGCCTTTCCACCTACAAGGCACACATCAGGAGTGTGGTGGAATACTCTCCACTTGCCTGGATGGTTGTAGCTCCAACAACACTCAAGAAGCTCGACACCATCCTGGACAAAGCAGCCCACTTTATTGGTACCCCATCAACCACCCTAAACATTCATTCCCTTCACCACCAGCGCATCATGGCTGCAGTCTGTACCATCCACAGGATGCACTGCAGCAACTCGCCAAGGCTTCTTCGACAGCACCTCCCAAACCCGCGACCTCTACCACCTAGAAGGACAAGGGCAGCAGGCAGATGGGAACAACACCACCTGCACGTTCCCCTCCAAGTCACACACCATCCTGACTTGGAAATATATCGCTGGGTCAAAATCCTGGAACTCCCTTCCTAACAGCACTGTGGGAGAACCTTCACCACACGGACTGCAGCGGTTCAAGAAGGCGGCTCACCACCACCTTCTCAAGGGCAATTAGGGATGAGCAATAAGTGCTGGCCTTGCCAGCGACGCCCACATCCCATGAGCAAATAAAAAAGTATCTGGCTCAACGTTGAAACGAGGAGAGCAGAAACTCTGGCCCCATTGTTTACGGGGAGGAAGGGAGGGGTCTTGTGGCGGCCGGGAAATGAGGGAACCCGGAGGTCATATTATCATAATATGTTACAGCACAGAAGGAGGTTATTTGGCCTATTGTGCCTGTGCCGGCTCTTTGAAAGAGCTATCCAATTAGTCCCACTTCCCTGCTTTTTCCCCTAGCCCTGTAATTTTTTTCCCTTCGAGAATTTTGTATCCACGCTGCCACTGTCCCTTTAATGCCATGGGCTTTAATTTTGCTTACAAGTCTATTATGTGGTACTTTATCAAGTGCCTTTTGAAAGTCCTTCTACACAACATCAACCGCACTACCCTCATCAACCCTCTCCGTTACTTCATCAAAGAACTAAATCAAGACAAACACGATTTTCCTTTAACAAATCCATACTGACTTTCATTTATTAGCCTATAATTTTCCAAGTGCCAATTAAATTTGTCCCGGATTATTGTGCCTAAGTTTCCCACCACCAACGTTAGGCTGACTGGCCTGTAATTGCTGGGTTTATCCCTCTTTCCTTTTTTGAACTGGGGTGTAACATTTGCAATTGTTCAGTCATCTGGCACTGCCCCCATGTCTAATTAGGATTGGAAAATTGTGGCCAGAGCCTCCACAATTTCCACCTTTACTTCCCTCAGTAACCTAGGATGCATCCCATCTGGACTGGGTGGCTTTTCTACTTTGAGTACTGCTAACCTTTTAAGTACCTCCTCTTTAGCTATTGTTATCCTATCCAATATCACCATCACCTCCTCCTTTGCTGCTACATTGGCAGCATCCTCTTCTCCAGTGAAGACCCATGTGAAGTATTCATTCAATATCTCAGCCAGACCCTCTGCCTCCACAAGAAGATCTCCTATTTTGTCCCTAATTGGCCCTCCCTTTAATTAGCCCTTAACTATTTATATGTTTATAAAAGATTTTTGGATTCCCTTTTATGTTAGCAGCTGATCTATTCTCATACTCTCTCTTTGCTCCTCTTATTCCCTTTTTTTAGATCTCCTCTGTACTTTCTGTATTCAGCTTAGTTCTCTACTGTATTATGAAACCTACACTTGACATAAGCCTCTTTTTTCTGTTTCATTTTAATCTCTATATCTTTGGCCATCCAGGGAGCTCTAACTTTGGATGTCCTTCCTTTCCCACTCATGGGAATGTGTCTACTCTGTACCCAAACCATCTCCTCCTTGAAGGCCTCCCATTGTTCAATTACTGTTTTGCCTACCAGTTTTTGATTCCAATCCACCTGGGCAAGATCCCTTTTTAATTCTCTGAAATTAACCCTCCTCCAGTTTAGTATTTTTACTTTTGATTGTTCTTTGTCCTTTTGGATAATTATTCTAAACCTAATGCTTTTATGATCACTGTTCTCCAGATGCTCCCCCACTGAAACATGCTCCACGTGCTCCACTTCAATCACCGGAACTAGATCCGGCACTGCTTCCTTCCTCGTTGGGCTGGAAACAGACTGATCAAGAAAGTTCTCTTGTACACATTTGAGGAAATCCTCCCCCTCTTTTCCCTTTACACTGTTACTGTCTCAGTCTATATTGGGATAATTGAAGTCCCCCGTTATCACTACTCTATTGTTCTTGCATCTTTTTATAATTTACCTTCAAATTTGCACCTCCTACCCACTATTTGGTGCCGTATAGTATACACCCAGTAGCGTAATAGCTTCTCTATTGTTCCTTAATTCTAACCAAATAGATTCTGCAACTATATCATCCCTTTCCAATGCTATGATAGTTTCTTCGATCAATACTGCCACCCTACCCTCCACCATCACCCCCACCTTTCTTTCTTTCCCTACCTTTCCTGAATACCTTGTAGCCAGGAATATTAAGTCCTCAATCCTCCCCTTCTTTGAGCCAGGTCTCTGTTATTGCCACTATATCATAGTCCCATGTGGCGACTTGAGCCTGCAGCTCACCAACCTTATTTACCATGCTGTGTGCATTTACACACATGCACTCTAATCTCATCTTAGACTACCTTGCATTTCCCCCTATTTGATCTCTCCTATTTCTTGAACTAACACTCTAGTGCTATTTGTCCCTCCCAGTCCTCTGTGCACCTTGCTTCTCCTTTCTAATGTTCCATCCTGGTACCCACCCCCCTGACAAATTAGTTTAAACCCTCCCCCACAGCGCAAGTTAACCTCCCCGCGAGGACATTGGTCCAGGCTCTGTTGAGGTGTAACCTGTCCATCTTTAACAGGTCCTTCTTGCCCCAGAACTGGTCCCAATGCCCCAGGAATCTGAAGCCCTCCCTGCTGCACCATTTCTCCAGCCATGCATTAACCTGTCTTATCCTACTATTCCTTTACTCACTAGCACATGGCACTGGGAGTAATCCAGGGTGTACGACCTTTCGAGGTCCTGCTTTTTAACTTCCTCCTTAGTTCTGAAACTTTGAGTGCAGGACCTCAACCTATGTCATTGTTTCCCACATGGACCACGACTTCTGGCTGTTCCTCTTCCCCCCTCAAAATGTCCTGCACCCTCTCAATCACATTCTTTACCCTGTCACCAGCGAGGCAGCTCACCATGAAGGACTCACGTCGGGGGTTGCAGAAACGCCTGTCCGTCCCCCTGACTATCGAATCCCCTATAACAACTGCATTCCTTGTACCCCCCTGGGGAAGTCGAGACTCCCACAGTGCCGTGGATTTGCTTCTAACTGCACTCCCCCAAGGTGTCAACACCTTCACTGGGATTCAACACTCAATACCTGTTTGGGAGTGCCACAGTCCCAGGGAATTCCTGCACTGCTGCCTGTTCCTCCTAGTCTGTCTGGTGGTCAGCCACTCCCTCTTGGCCTGAACTCTCCATAGCTGTGGGGTGACCACCTACTGAAAGATGCTATACACAAAACTCTCAGCTTCCCGTATGCACTATAGTGACACCAGCCGCCCCTCAAGCTCAGAAACTCTGAGCTCGAGCTCGAGCATTTGGCGGCACTTCAAACCTAGCACAAAAGAAGACAGTAGTGGTTGCTGGAGGCCAATCATCTCAGCCCCAGGACATTGCTGCAGGAGTTCCTAAGGGCAGTGTCCTAGGCCCAACCATCTTCATCTGCTTCATCAGTGACCTTCCCTCCATCACAAGGTCAGAAATGGGGATGTTCACTGAGGATTGCACAGTGTTCAGTTCCATTCGCAACCCCTCAGGTAATGAAGCAGTCCGTGCCCGCGTGCAGCAAGACCTGGACAACATCCAGGTTTGGGCTGATAAGCGGCAAGTACCATTTGCACCAGACAAGTGCCAGGCAATGACCATCTCCAACAAGAGACAGTCTAGCCACCTCCTTTGACATTCAATGGCATTACCATCACCGAATCCCCCACCATCAACATCCTGGGGGTCACCATTGACCAGAAACTTAACTGGACCAACCACATAAATACTGTATCTACAAGAGCAGGTCAGAGGCTGGGTATTCTGCGGCGAGTGACTCACCTCCTGACTCCCCAAAGCCTTTCCACCATCTACAAGGCACAAGTCAGGAGTGTGATGGAATAGTCTCCACTTGCCTGGATGAGTGCAGCTCCATCAACACTCAAGCAGCTCGACACCATCCAGGACAAAACAGACAGCTTGATTGGCACCCTAACCACCACCCTAAACAATCACTACCTCCACCACCGGCACACCATGGCTGCAGTGTGTACCATCCACAGGATGCAATGCAACAACTCGCCAAGGCATCTTCGACAGCACCTCCCAAACCCTAGAAGGACAACGGCAGCAGGCACATGGGAACAACACCACCTGCACGTTCCCCTTCAAGTCACACACCATCCTGATTTAGAAATATATCACCGTTCCTTCATCGTCGCTGGGTCAAAATCCTGCAACTTCCTAGCTAACTGTGGGAGAACCTTCACCACACGGACTGCAGCGGTTCAAGAAGGCGGCTCACCACCACCTTCTGAAAGGCAATTAGTGATGGGCAATAAATGCCGGCCTCGCCAGCGACGCCCACATCCCATGAACGAATAAAAAAAAATGCACATGTTTTTCAGGACACACAAAGTGTTCTGGAGTTTCCACATGGCACAGGATGTGCATGTGTTGAGCCCCAGCCCCAACGAAATACGTATGTGGTATATGTTAATGATTTCGACCTGAATTAAGAGGCATGATTAAGAAGTTTGCAGATGATACAAAAATTAGCTGTGTGGTTGATAGAGGAGGAAAGCTGTAGATTGCAGGAAAATATCAATGGACTGGCCAAGTGGGCAGAAAAATGGCAAATGGAATTCAATCTGGAGAAGTGTGAGGTAATGTATTTGGGGAGGGCAAACAAGGCAAGGGAATACACAATAAATGGGAGGATACTGAGAGGTGTTGAGGACCAGAGGGACCTTGGAGTGCATGTCCACAGATCCCTGAAGGTAGCAGGACAGCTAGATAAGGTGATTAAAAAGGAATGCGGGATACTTTCCTTTATTAGCTGAGGCATAGAATATAAGAGCTAGAACTGTATGAAGGACTAGCTAGGCCACGGCTTGAGTACTGCATACAGTTCTGGTCACCACATTACAGGAAGCATGTAATTGCACTAGAGAGGGTACGGAGGAGATTTACGAGGATGTTGCCAGGACTGGAGAATTTTAGCTATGAAGAAAGATTGGATAGGCTGGGGTTGTTTTCTTTGGAACAGAGGAAGCTGAGGGGTGATTTAATTGAGGTGTATAAAATTATGAGGGCCCTAGGTAGACTGGATAGGAAGGACCTATTTCCCTTAGCAGAGAGGTCAATAACCAGGGGGCATAGATTTAAAGTAATTGGTAGAAGGATTAGAGGGGAGCTGAGGAGAAATTTTTCACTCAGAGGGTGGTGGAGGTCTGGAACTCACTGCCTGAAAGGATGGTGGAGGCAGAAACCCTCAACTCATTTAAAAAGTACTTGGATATGCACTTGAAGTGCCATAACCTACAGGGCTACAGACCAAGTGCTGGAAAGTGGGATGATTAGGTTGGGTGGCTCATTTTCATCTGGCGCGGTCCAGATGGGCCGAATGGTCTCCTTCTGTGCCGTAAATTTTCTATTATTCTATGATATCGGTAATTTACCCCTGCCGCTATTGCTTGTGTTGTGATACCAGTTTTTGATTTTTCTGTCTGCTTCAGACAAACCGCTCACTACTTTATGGTCTCTCTCAGGTCCCGCTCTCTCACTCCGTTTAATGGTCTCTCTCAGGTCCCGCTCTCTCACTGCTTCATGGTCTCTCTCAGGTCCCGCTCTCTCACTGTTTTATGGTCTCTCAGGTCCCGCTCTCTCACTCCGTTTAATGGTCTCTCTCAGGTCCCGCTCTCTCACTCCGTTTAATGGTCTCTCTCAGGTCCCGCTCTCTCACTGCTTCATGGTCTCTCTCAGGTCCCGCTCTCTCACTGTTTTATGGTCTCTCAGGTCCCGCTCTCTCACTCCGTTTAATGGTCTCTCTCAGGTCCCGCTCTCTCACTCCGTTTAATGGTCTCTCTCAGGTCCCGCTCTCTCACTGCTTCATGGTCTCTCTCAGGTCCCGCTCTCGTACTGTTTTATGGTCTCTCTCAGGTCCCGCTCTCTCACTGCTTCATGGTCTCTCTCAGGTCCCGCTCTCTCACTCCATTTTATGGTCTCTCTCAGGTCCCGCTCTCTCACTTCATTTTATGGTCTCTCTCAGGTCCTGCTCTCACTCCATTTTATGGTCTCTCTCAGGTCCCGCTCTCTCACCGTTTTATGGTCTCTCTCAGGTCCCGCTCTCTCACGGATCGTCCCGGGAATCAGGGGTGTAGGGGTCGACCTGCAGGGGGGAATTACGCAGGCGGGGTCGCGGATGCGGGGAGGGGGCGGTTCCCTGGATCGCGTGTTGTGGGGCGGGGGGTTTTATCGCGGGCACGTGGGGGGCAGTATCGCGGGGATTCGTGGGGTTGGGGTGGGGGTGTGGCAGTGGATTTGTGGGGTGGGTCACGGCAGTTTACCTTGGGGGGCTGGGGGGAAGCGCTTCAGCTCCTCCTGGCTCACAAGCCGTGCTGGAAAGACACTTACCTGCTAGATCTGACTGTTCTTGCCTCCCTTCATCTGCTGGTTTTCTCGAGCCCAGGGAACCCCAGCGCACAGTCGTTAAATGTGAAAGACTGCTAAAAATCTGAGGCTCGCATCCTCGTTAACATATTTAAATTACTGACCTTCCTCTCAACAGCAGGTTACTCACTCCACTCCCCAACCCGCCTCGATTAAACCGGAACAAGGCAAGTTTGCAGTGGGTTGGGGTCTGCTTTCAGATTTTTAATAATTTAACTCCTTCGGACCCCTCTCCCACCTCTCCAGGGGGTTTAAAATTTCCCCTCCATGTCTAGCACTCTACTTCATACCATGTTAATCCAAGCATCGTAGTGCTCCAAATAAAATGATCCAAAGAACCAGGATTGCATCAGAGAATAAAACATTCAAATATCAAAATGAAATAAGTTTGAACTTCATTTAAGGCTGAAAAACTGGCATTTATGAGGCAGGCTTTTTGTGAGCCTTCCCTGGAGGCACATTGTTCCTTTTAAGCTTTTCCCAATGGTGTTTGACCTGTACATGGTAATGGGGCTCTAACAATCAACTGAAATCACTGCAGAGCATATGGGAGGCTGAGAACTTCTTGGAGCACAAGTTCCAGGAGGCGGTCACCCCACAGCTATAGAGAGTTCTGGAGGACAGTAAGTGGGTGACCATCCGGCAGGGTAGGAAGAGGCAGGCAGTGCAGGAATTCTCCCAAAGTGTGGCACTCTCAAACCGGTTTTCAGTACTGAATACTGGTGAGGGTGATGACAACTTGAGGCAGTGCAGACTAGAGCACATCCACGGCACCGTGGGGCAAATGACTGCACAGGGGGGCATAGCGATGTGTAGAAATGCAGTGGTCATAGGGGATTCAATAGTCAGGGGGACAGACAGACGTTTCTGCAACGGCCGAAGTGAGTCCCACATGGTGTGATGTCTCCCTGGTGCCCTGGTAAAGGACATCACTGAGAGGGTGCAGAACATTTTGAGGGGGGAAGGGGAACAGCCAGAAGTCGTGGTCCACGTGGGAACCAATGACATAGGAAGGAAAATGATTGAGGTCCTGCATTCAAAGTTTCTGGAGCTAGGGAGGAAGTTAAAAAGCAGGACCTCAAAGATAGTAATCTCTGGATTACTTCCTGTGCCATGCTGTAGTGAATATAGGAATAGTAGAATAAGGCAGGTGATAATGCATGGCTGGAGAAATGATGCAGGAGGGAGGGCTTCAAATTCCTGGGTATTGGGATCAGTTCTGGGGTAGGAGGGATCGGTCCAAGATGGACGGGTTGCACCTCAACAGGGCTGGGACTAATGTCCTCGCAGGGAGGTTAACTAGTGGTGTGGGGGAGGGTTTAAACCAATTTGGCAGGGGGATGGACGCCAGGTTGAACCATCAGAGAGGAGATACAAGATGCATAGAGGACTGGGAGAGACAAACAACATTAGAATAAAGAGTAGTTCAGAAATAGGAGGGATGCGAAAGGGGGAAATTGCAAGGCAGACTAGGATGGGTATGGAGTGCATATGCGTAAATGCACGTAGCGTGGTAAATAAGGTTGGTGAGCTGTAGGCTCAAGTAGCCACATGGGACTATGATATAGTGGCAATAACAGAGACCTGGCTCAAACAAGGGGAGGAATGGGCACTTAATATTCCTGGCTACAATGTATTCAGGAAAGATAGGGAAGGAAAAAAGAAGAGTACAGTGTTGATCAAAGATATTGTTATAGCACTAGAAAGGGATGATGTAGTTGAGGGGTCAAAGACAGAATCAATTTGGTTAGAATTAAGGAACAATAGAGGAGCTATTACTATAGTGGGAAGAAGATAGAGGAGCAAATTTGCAGGCAAATTGCAGAAAGATGCAAGAACTTTAGAGTAGTGATAATGAGGGACTTCAATTATCCTAATATAGTCTGGGAAAATAAGTGTAAAAGGCAAAGAAAGGGAGGAATTCCTGAAATGTGTACCAGAGAAATTTCTTGATCATTATGTTTCCAGCCCCACACGAAAGGAAGTAGTGCTAGTTCTAGGGAATGAAGTGGGGCAAGTGGAGCATATTTCAGTGGGGGAGCATTTAGGAAACAGTGATCACAATATCTTTAGATTTAGAGTAGTTATGGAAAAGGACAAGGCAAAGTCAAATGTGAAAATACTCAATTGGAGGAGGACTAATTTCACTGAGTTGAAAAGGGATCTGACCCAGGTGGATTGGAATCAAAGATTGGCAGGTAAAACAGAAAATGAGCAATGGGAGGAACTCAAGGAGGAGATAGTTAGGGTACAGACTAGATACATTCCCATGAGTGAGAAAGGAAGGGTTTCCAAAGCTGGAGCTCCCTGGATGACTAATGATATAGCGATTAAAATGTAACGGGAAAAGGAGGCTTATGATAAATGTTAGGTTCGGGTTCAGTAGAGAACCAAGCTGAATACAAAAAATACAGGGGATCTTTTTGTGGTAGCAGAGGGCATGGCTGGGGTACTTTGCATCTGTCTTCACTAAAGAGGATGCTGCCAATGTCACAGTAAAGGAGGAGGTAGTAGAGAAATTTGATAGGCTATAAATAGATAAAGAGGAGGCACTAAAAAGGTTAGGAATCTTACAACACCAGGTTATAGTCCAACAAATTTATTTTAAAATCACAAGCTTTCGGAGATTATCTCCTTCGTCAGATGATTGAATGAAAAGGTTCTCAAATCGCATATCTTATACGATGTTGGGACAGCATCACACCAATCAAAAGGTGTCGTTGTTATTCAAACAGGCCAGTCACGGAGAACAGCACGTCCCAGTACACTCGATATACATTGTGTCTTTTACACAGGCAGGCAGAAAGAAACTCAAAATGGCAGAGAGAGAGAGAATTTTAAAAAACATATAAATTTTTTCCCCCTTTTTGCTGGTGGGGTTACGTGTAGCGTGACATGAACCCAAGATCCCGGTTGAGGCCGTCCTCATGGGTGCGGAACTTGGCTATCAACTTCTGCTCGACGATTTTGCGTTGTCGTGTGTCTCGAAGGCCGCCTTGGAGAACGCTTACCCGAAGATCAGTGGCTGAATGTCCTTGACTGCTAAAGTGTTCCCCGACTGGGAGGGAACCCTCCTGTTTGGCGATTGTTGCGCGGTGTCCGTTCATCCGTTGTCGCAGCGTCTGCATGGTCTCGCCAATGTACCATGCTCCGGGGCATCCTTTCCTGCAACGTATGAGGTAAACAACGTTGGCCGAGTCACAGGAGTATGAACCATGTACCTGGTGGGTGGTGTCCTCTCGTGTGATGGTGGTATCCGTGTCGATGATCTGGCATGTCTTGCAGAGGTTGCCGTGGCGGGGTTGTGTGGTGTCGTGGACGCTGTTCTCCTGAAAACTGGGTAACTTGCTGCGAACGATGGTCTGTTTGAGGTTGGGTGGCTGTTTAAAGGCGAGCAGTGGAAGCGTGGGGATGGCCTTAGCAAGGTGTTCGTCGTCATCGATGACATGTTGAAGGCTGCGGAGAACATGGTGTAGTTTCTCCGCTCCAGGGAAGTACTGGACGACGAAGGGTACTCTGTTGGTTGCGTCCCGTGTTTGTCTTCTGAGGAGGTCTATGCGATTCTTCGCTGTGGCCCGTCGGAACTGTCGATCGACAAGTCGAGCGTCATATTCCGTTCTTACGAGGGCGTCTTTCAGCGTCTGTAGGTGTCCATCGCATTCCTCCTCGTCTGAGCAGATCCTGTGTATTCGCAGGGCCTGTCCATAGGGGATGGCCTCTTTGACGTGGTTGGGGTGGAAGCTGGAAAAGTGGAGCATCGTGAAGTTGTCCGTGGGCTTGCGGTAGAGTGAGGTGCTGAGGTGCCCGTCTTTGATGGAGATTTGTGTGTCCAAGAAAGAAACCGATTCTGAGGAGTAGTCCATGGTGAGTTTGATGGTGGGATGGAACTTGTTGATGTTATCGTGTAGTCTCTTCAGTGATTCTTCGCCGTGGGTCCATAGGAAGAAAATGTCGTCGATGTATCTGGTGTATAGCGTTGGTTGGAGGTCCTGTGGAGTGAAGAAGTCCTGCTTGAACTTGTGCATGAAAATGTTGGCGTATTGGGGTGCGAATTTGGTCCCCATGGCTGTTCCGTGTGTTTGGGTAAAGAACTGGTTATTGAAGGTGAAGACATTGTGATCCAGGATGAAGCGGATGAGTTGTAGGATGGCGTCTGGAGATTGGCTGTTGTTGGTGTTGAGTATTGATGCTGTCGCAGCGATGCCGTCATCGTGGGGGATACTGGTGTAGAGTGCCGAGACGTCCATCGTGGTGAGAAGTGTTCCTGGTTCAACTGGTCCGTGGGTACTGAGTTTTTGTAGGAAGTCTGTAGTGTCGCGACAGAAGCTGGGGGTTCCCTGTACGATGGGTTTCAGGATGCCCTCGATGTATCCAGAGAGGTTCTCACACAGGGTTCCGTTGCCTGATACGATAGGACGTCCGGGTGTGTTGGCTTTGTGTATCTTTGGGAGGCAGTAGAAGTCTCCCACGCGGGGAGTACGTGGGATGAGAGTGCGTAGGATGCTTTGAAGGTCTGGATCGAAGGTCTTGATCAGTTTGTTGAGCTGGTGGGTGTGTTCTTTGGTCGGATCTGCGGGTAACCGTCTGTAGTGTTCCTGGTTGTCCAGTTGTCGGTATGCTTCTTTGCAACAGTCCATTCTGTTCTGTATGACAATGGCTCCTCCTTTGTCCGCTGGTTTGATGACGATGTTTCGGTTGGTCTTGAGAGCGTTGATGGCGTTGCGTTGTGCTCGGGTGACATTCTGGACTGTCTTCTGAGTGCGCCTGATGAATCTGGCATTGACGCATTTCCTGACAGCTTGGGCATACATGTCAAGCTGAGGGTAGCGACCCTCCGGAGGAGTCCAGTTTGACTCTTTCCTCTTCGGTTGCTGTACCGTGGATCCCTCTGTCTGCTGTTCTGGATCATTGATTGTCTCATTGGGTTCACTGTTGAAATCTTGGGGTTTGTGGTAAAATTCCCAGAGCCTCATTCTCCTGATGAATTCCTCTGTGTCCGCCGCGAGACCGATGCGGTCCATTTTGGTGGTGGGGCAGAAATTGAGCCCTCGGCTGAGAACCTCGATTTCGTCTGGTTGAAGGGTGTGGTCGGACAAATTGATGATAGACTTCCCTGTGGTTGTAACCGTGGTACCGGGGGAGGCTTGGTCGTTGCTGGTGGTGATGCCGAGTTTCTCAAGCTTCCTGCTCTTGGTTTTCATGTAGGCAGTGTAGTTCCGTTGCCTCGTCTGTTTGGCGGTATATCGTAGCTGGTCTGCTGTGTCCTGAGTACAGGTTGAGAGTATGGACTCTATCTTGGTTTCGAGGTTGTGGCGTCTGCTGTAGAGTTGGTGTATGAGATGGTTGCAGAGTGTGCGAGAGGTACGGCGGCAGAGTCTCTCAGCGTAATCCGAGTTGTATGTGGACTTGAGTGGGTTCTTGATCTGTAGTCCTTTCGGGATCTTGTCTGCTTTCTTGCAGCTCTGTAAAAACTTGATGTCTGTGTCGATATGCGCAATCTTCATGGAGATCCTTAACACTGTGAGCCGGCAGTTTGTGGTGTCGATAGTAGCCATGATGTGGAGATGCCGGTGATGGACTGGGGTGGACAAATGTAAGGAATCTTACAACACCAGGTTATAGTCCAACAAATTTATTTTAAAATCACAAGCTTTCGGAGATTATCTCCTTCGTCAGATGATTAAAAAGGTTGGCAGCGCTCAAAGTAGAAAAGTCATCTAGTCTGGATGGGATGCATTCTAGGTAGCTGAGGGAAGTAAGGGTGGAAATTGCGGAGGCTCTGGCCACAATTTCAGACTTAAAGGTAGTTACTCAGACTGGCAAAAGGTGGAAAGTGGTGTTCAACAAGGATCAGTGCTGGGACCACTGTTGTTCATCATTTACATAAACGATTTGGACTCGGGAATCGGAAGTACAATTTCAAAATTTGCGGATGACATCAAGTTGGAGGGTATAGTTAATACCATGGAAGATTTATAAGGATGATACCAGAACCGAGAGGTTATACCTATGAAGAAAGATTGAGCAGACTGGGGCTCTTTTCTCTATAAAAGAGAAGACTTGAGGGGTGACCTGATAGAGGTCTTTAAGATTATGAAAGGGTTTGATAGGGTAGATGTAGAGAAGATGTTTCCACTTGGGGGGGGGGGGAACCAGAACTAGGGACCATAAATATAAGATAGTCACTGATAGCCTCCGAAAGCTTGTGATTTTCAAATAAAACAGTTGGACCATAACCTGGTGTTGTAAGATTCCTTACACTAATAAATCCAATAGGGAATTCAGGAGAAACTTCTTTACCCTGAGGTGGTAAGAATATGGAACTTGCTACCGCAAGGAGTAGTTGAGGTGACTAGCATAGATGCATTTAAGGGGAAACTAGATAAACACATGAGGGAGAAAGGAAATGCTGATAGGGTTAGATGAAGTAGGTAGGGAGGAGGCTCGTGTGAAGCATAAACACTGGCATAGTGTTGGGTGTGGTGCCAGAGGACTGGTGAATTGCAGATGTTACACCCCTGTTGAAAAAAGGGGAGGGAGATAAACCGGACAACTATAGGCCAGTCATCCTAACTTCGGTGGTAGGGAAACTTTTAGAGACAATAATCTGGGACAAAATTAATTGGCACTTGGAAAAGTATGGGCTAATAAATGAAAGTCAGCACGGATTTGTTAAAGGAAAATCGTATTTGACTAACTTGATTGAGTTCTTTGATGAAGTAACGGAGAGGGTTGATGAGGGTAGTGAGGTTGATGTGTATATGGACTTTCAAAAGGCATTTGATAAAGTACCGCATAATAGACTTGTAAGCAAAATTTATGCTCATGGGATTAAAGGGACAGTGGCAGCGTGGATACAAAATTGGCTAAAGGACAGAAAGTAGTGGTGAACGGTTGTTTTTCAGACTGGAGGGAAGTATACAGTGGGTCTACAGGAGTCTACAGACCCCAGGGGTCTGTGTTGGGACCACTGCTGTTTTTGATATATGTTAATGACCTGGACTTGGGTATAGAGGGTATAATTTCAAAGTTTGCAGATGACCCGAAACTCGGAAATGTAGTAAACAATGTGGAGGATAGTAACAGACTTCAGGAGGATATCGACAGACTGGAGAAATGAGCAGACACATGGTAGATAAAATTTAATGCAGAGAAGAATGAGGAGAGGCAATATAAACTTAAATGGTACAATTTTAAAGGGGGTGCAGGAACAGAGAGACCGGGGTGGGGAACATACACAAGTCTTTGATGGTGGTAGGACACCAGCCCTAGATTGATTATATTACAGGGCTGGCACAGGAGTCGTGGCTGTAATGTTAGTTAGGACCACTCTCCAACTCCAGCTAAATCTGCCTGATCCAACTTTAGAATTCCAACACATTGCACTGCTTCTCATTCACGTCTGGATTCAAGCTCGGGCTGTTACACTATTATCTATTTTGTATAGCTGGGCACAGTAAAGGTATACACTACTTTCTCAAACAGCCGAATACCATCTGAAGATTTTTTTCTTTTTCTGAGAAGATTAAATTGGTGAAAGAAAATTAGTGTTTTGGCAATGAGTGAGAAGCACTCTAAAAGACTTCAAGGGGACATGGATAGTTAGTGGAATTGGCAGACAGGTGGTAGTTGTAATTTAATGCAGAGAAGTGTAAAGTGAAGGAGTAAGCGTAAAAACTCAATGGAAAGATGCCGAAGAGTGTGGTGGAACAGACACCTAAGGGTGCAAGCGCGGGTAGATAAATCCATGAAAAAGGCCAATAGCATTTTGGTTTTCGTGAGTAAAGGGGGAATTATATTTTGTATAAGGCAATAGGTAAGAGACAGATAGAGTATTGTGCACCCCATTATAGAAAGGATATTAAAGCCACAGTGTAGATTCACTAGGACAATGGCAAAGATGGGAAACTATAGTTATAAGAAGAGACTTGAGATACTGGGACCATTTCCACTGGAGCAGAGAAGGCTAAGAGGAGATTTAATAAAGGTTATTAAAATGATGAAGAGTTTTGATTGAGCGAATAGGGAACGACTATTTCCCCTGGTTGGCGAGTCAGTGACAGGAGCCATCAATTTAAAATTGTCACTAAGAATGAGGAGAGAGGAGAAATTGCTTTACACAGAGACTGCTTGAAGCAGACACCACTGCATTTTTAAGGGAAAATTGGATAAACATTTGAAACTGAGGAAGATACAGGGCTATGGGAGAGCACAAGTCCATGGGATTAGTTTTTGGATTGCTGTAACAAAGAGCATACACGATGGGCTGAACGACCTACTGCTTTGCTGTAAACTTCTATGGTTCAATGGAATGATTAAATAGATTGACTACAGTTTATAGATATTCTAATCCAAGTACAGTGAGTGTGATCAGGATTAAACTCTAACCCACTGCCAGTCCTATAGTGTATGAGTCTAGTTCCAGTGGCAGAAGGGTCGGTAACCAGAGGACTCGGCAAAAGAGCCAGAGGGGATATGAGGAAACAATTTTTTAAGCAGCGAGTTGTAATGAATGCGCTGCCTGAAAGGGCGGTGGAAGCAGATTCAATAATAACTTTCAAAAGGGAATTAGATAAATACTAGAAAGGAAAAGAAATTACAGGGTTATGAGGAAAGAGGACGGACATGGGACGAATTGGATAGTTCTTTCAAGGAGCCGGCACAGGTACGATGGGCTGAGTGGCCTCCTCCTGTGCTGTGCCTACTAATACAGACAACTTGTGTTTGTCCTGATATTGCTTCTATTCAGATTCCACTGAGCTTGTTTTAATTTTAAACATATAAACTTGCTCCCGGAGCTTATTTTCATCAGTTTTCTCCCTTCCTCCTCAGTCCTTCAACACTGGCTACATTTCCATGGGTATTGGTAGCATTCAGTTACATGCCCACTCATGTGTGACGCTAGACAGTGAGTGTCGACAATTGTCAAGTGAAGAGGTTATGACAGCTGAGCTTAATTTTGTCTTCACTCAGCATGAACACACGTGCTACTTTGCAGAACCTGTTACCAGGTAGTGATCGGGAACAGGATTCATAGAAAGGTTACAGATCGGAAGGAGGCCATTCAGCCCATCGAGTCCACACTGGCTCTATGCAAGAGCAATACAACTAGTCCCACTCCCTCGCCCTATCCCTGTAGCCCTGCAAATTTTTTCCTGTCAAGTACTTATCCAGTTCCCTTTTGAAGGCCATGATTGAATCTACCTCCATCACCCCCTCGGGCAGTGCATTCCAGATCACAACCACTTGCTGTGTAAAAAAGTTTTTCCTCATGTCACCTTTGGTTCTTTTGCCAATCACCTTAAATCTATGCCCTCTGGTTCTAGAAGCCAGTTTCCCTCTATCTACTCTGTCTGGACCCTTCATGATTTTGAATACCTCTATCAAATCTCCTAGCAACCTTCTCTGTTCCAAGGAGAACAACCCTAGCTTCTCCAGTCTATCTACAAAACTGAAGTCACTCATCCCTGGAATCATTCTAGTAAATCTCTTTTGCACCCTCTCTAAGGCCTTCACATCTTTCTTAAAGTGCGGTGCCCAGAACTGGACTCAATACTCCAGTTGTGGCCGAACCAATGTTTTATAAAGGTTCATCATGACTTCCATACTTTTTACTCTATGCCTCTATTTATAAAGCCCAGGATCCCGTATGCTTTTTTAACCGCTTTCTCAACCTGCCCTGCCACCTTCAACAATTTCAGCACTCTGTTCCTGTACCCCTTTTAGAGTTGTGCCCTCTAGTTTATATTGCCTCTCCTCGTTCTTCCTACTGAAATGTATCACTTTGCATTTTTCTGCGTTAAATTTCACCAGCTTCTTGACGTCTAGTACTATCCTCCTCACTGTTCACTACAGTTCCAAGTTTTGTGTCATCTGCAAATTTTCCTAGCTCATTTTTGCCTCTCTTTAGCCAATGGGCGCTGAGACCAATTGGAGCACCCCAAGATCTGTCCGAGTTGAAGTCAGCCGATTCAGCACAGCCTAAGAATTGAACGTGGGCCTTTCTGTATAGCTTAGTGCTGGACTGGGTGGTACCTTTACCCATTAGGCTATTGGAGGAAGCCTCACTCTTATGGTTTGAAATCACTCTGTGTGATATCAGTAATGAACATGTCACTATGAAAGTCATCTTTAACACCATGTTAAAACAGTGGGCAAAAATTTCAGTATCACACAGTGTGCTTTCTTACAGATGTGTTAACTCTTCAATGACTGATATCGTGCAGCATGATTAATTTCAGTTCCATAGTGTTTCTGAAGAGAAATGATTACCTTTTATTCCTTAACTATTAGCAGTAATACTCTATATGCGCTAGCCAAACAAAGTAAGGCCCTGGGTGCATACAAACTGGCCCGTTATGCGTACGACAAACTGCAAGGCCTGCGCATTCCTGCCAGGTTCCAGGAGTCCATCGATCTGGGCAGCCTGACGATTCGATCCAAGCCATTCCATGACAGTGAGGTGAGGAGCTTCATTGGCTACTGGCTGCAAGTTTAGCAGAGCATTACAAATAGTGCTTTGTGTTGAAAGTAATTGAAGATTTTCTTTATGACAGAGGAGAGTGTGTGCTGTCAAACCTGTTGTGAACTATTCAGTCACACATGAGGGAGATTTGCTGTAGTCACAGCGTGTGAAAACACATCCTTTTTGAATACATTTACATACGGCAGCCAGAGCAATCCTCACCCGTGATATGCCAGGATAGAGCGTGGAGCTCCAACATGCTGCACCAGACAGTGTAGGCACACAGGAGTTGCGTTTGCAACACCCCACACACTGAGTAACTGAGCTCAGCCATGATATCCTGGGGTGGGGAAAGAGTAAAATCAGGAGCGTTACCACTGCCACACTTGTAATGTCATTGAGTGAGTAACGGCTTGCCCTCTGCACAGGGGAGGGTGTGGACAGGGATTGACCATTCTGGATTTTCTGCTTTAACCTCACAGCAGAAACACAACTAGCCTGAGTGATGGCATCATGGGAGCCATTGGGCCACCATTTTTCATAATTCATACGTTTAAAAAATGTGAATAGACTCGTGTACCTAAAGAGACTGGAATCCATAGCCGCACCTGGGGTGCATTCTCTTTGTGTAAAGATAATCAAGACCACCCTCAGGGATGTGCATTATACCGGCTTCTGTCCTTCTGCATCCAATTTGGGGGAAGGGCCTAGTTACGAATGCATAAGATTTGTCTTTGTGCAGTTGCTTTGTTTTGGCCAGCACAATCCCCTGATTTGACAGATGCTGGTATAAAGTGCCAATCTATTTGCAACTGAACCTTCTGCATCCTATATAAATCATCTATCATCTATTGTCACCAGCTCAACCAAACTCCCTAAAATAATAAATAGGTCCACATATGTACGGTAATACTAAAGCTGATTTGCATTCACCTCTCAGCATCTTGCTGGCAGCCCCAGTGAGTCTTCCACAAATAAAACTGCTGACCTGCTCCTCCACTGGAGCACCAGGGACCCTGCTGTCTGAAAGGCAAACATTCTCCCTCTTGCTCTCTTTCTTCGCCCTACCCACCCCACACACACACTGAAGACAGGAGCAGAAATGCTGTTCCCAGCAACAACAACTTTCTGAGCAAAGCACAAGACCCCTAAACCAGAAGCTTACCCTTCTCAAAGATTGCGTAACCACATTCCACACCATAGACTTGAGCACCAGCACTCTTCCACAGAGCCAACCAACACCCCAGAGTACGGAGTCACAGAGATACAGAGGCACCCACTGTGATGGATAGAAGTCTGGCAAAGGACACCAATCAGAGAACAATGAGCCAGCTCTGACACAGGCTAGAGGTGAATTAAACAGCTTACTGTCAGCAGGAGCAGAAAGATATCTCTGAGACACCAAAGGAAAATATTATAGGCCAGGAGCTGGAAAGGTGCAAGGATACACCCTGCGCAGATAAATGTAGAATGGAACAGACGCATCAATTAGGAAAGCAATGGGCAAAACGGCCTCAGAACCCACTGAGATCAACAGAAAACTTTGTAGGCTTCTATGCTGCACTATACATCTCAGGTATAGGGTACCCAACAACAATATCTCACAACCTTACCAATCTCCCAACCAGCCAAGGAGGAGAAGGCCCAGTCACTAGGCTTCCCATTCTAGACCAAAGAAATCCAATCAGCAATACAGAGCCACTAATCCGGAAAAGATCCTGGACCTGATAGCTACTCAGCTGAGTTCGACAACAGCGTACCTCCTAACAAAATTCTTCCTTAACATTGAGGTCCGCACCCTGTCACTATCAAGACAGTCACAATCATATTAATACACAAAAAAGGCAACGGCTTAACCCTCTACTTATCTTATTGACTCATACCCATGCTTAACACTGACTACAAAGCACTGTCCAACATGCTGGGTGCAGTCACCTGTCCACTAATCCATGCTGACCACATGCCCGCTGAAACATTTAACTAGGTGGAGTGGCATTCCCTTCTCACAGTACTGAGTTGAATGGCCTTTATTCAGACATTCAGGAAGTGGGCTAGAGTCTAGTACTCAAACCCCACATCCACTGGGTGCACTAATTGCGTGCAACAGAGAAGCCAAGGACAACTTTGTATACTGATGGTATCCTACTTTACATAAATAACCTATCTACCTCATTCCTGACTTCTTCCAGAGATCAAGGAGTTCAACCAAATCTCAGGATGCAAGCGTAACCCTTGTTTTAGATTTTATCTGCCAACTGAATTTATTGAATAGTAAATGAACAAGCAAATAAATAACAGTAATATATATACTTACAATAGATGTTAGACTGTGCTAACTCCTTATACAAGGGAAATAATAAATGGTTCACAATCTCTATAAACTATATTTTGTAATTAGCTTTTTATATATATTTAGCTATTTTACATCCTCACCAACTACAGAAGTGTCTAGTTAGCCAAATTTTATCTGATTCAATTCAGATGAACTCTATGCAGACTTCAGATTAAATGCAAAGAATGTTTAAAATTAGCAAACTGATAATAGTAACTGGATTGAACAGGTTGAATTTACATAACCATCTGTTCAATCCAAAAGGTGCCAATCATACACATATAAGAACCAATTACAAAGCATGGTTGTGTTTAAATTGTATGCCTTGATTCCTCTTTCAAGTAAACTGTCTTCTGAGTAGTCCTCAAAACATTGTATTAATTTAGGTTGGCACGTGAAATCTGTTTTTTAAACTCCTTGTATACCATGACTAAACAAAAATGCTTTACATCAACCTCTTTGGAATTATCCTCCATTCTTTGACTGTCCCACATAAACACACCAGCTACATTTTTTATTTTGTTTAACGCTTTTGTTTCAGGCTACTCGTAGGTGAGCTCCAGCTCCTTACATCTCGAGAATATTTTCACTTGCACTGACACCTAGGTAAGTTTCTTAGCATGTTTGGGATAACAAACATTTTTTAGATTACTTCAGCTACGGTTCTATGTTGCACTCCAAGGGATCCTCCTTGGCTTTGAGAGGTGGCAAAATATCACTAACACTAGACTTTTTTAAGGCTTTAAATGCCCAAACAAATTTATTAAATAGTAATAGAACAAATGAACAGTAGCAATGACAAATTATATTTTTAAAGTAGTTAAACTTAGCTCGCTTCTTATATAGTAGAAAATAATAAATAGCTCACAACTCTGTGAACTCTGCACAAGCATGAACTGCAGGGATTGACAGGCCCTTCACGTTCTCTGTGGCTACCACAATGCTACTAAATCCAGTAGGGAATTCAGGAGAAACTTCTTTATCCAGAGAATGGTTAAAATGTGGAACTCGCTACCACAAGGAGTAGTTGAGGCGAATAGCAAAGATGTATTTAAGTTAAAGCTAGATAAGTACATGAGGTAGAAAGGAATAGAAGGATATGCTGAAAGGGTTAGATGAAGTAGGGTGGAAGGAGGCTCATGTGGAGCATAAAAACACCAGCATAGACCTGTTGGGCCGAATGGCCTGTTTCTGTGCTGTTAATTCTATGCTGACTCTCCATACTTTACATGTGTGTGTATTTTGTGTAACGGTCTGCTATATTTGTACACAGGAGTTTGTACCTATGTGCTACAGGTGTTCAACTAACAACCCACTACTCAACAACCAGGGAAATGTGTGCATCAACTGCCGGCAGCCCTTTGTGTTCTCTGCTTCCTCCTATGGTGAGTTTATCTTCCACTGTACACTGACTGGACTAGTTTGCTGGTATTTACTGCTCTGATGTTTGTAGTTAGCTTATGTACTTTTGTTTGCTGTGGTGATTTTAAAACTTGGCACAACTCTACGTTAAAGCTGAAAATAAAAGCTCTTGATAAGCTACGGGTCACTGGGTGGGAGGGGGGGGTTTGCACACATGGCAACTTGAGTGGTAGCAAAAGCTGAACAACAACTTCAAGAAAGCTGACACAGCCCCAAAAGAACTGACAACTCACAAACAGCCCTGAATAACCACACAGGCTTGTCCCACCATCAGCCATCAAAGAGGGTTGGAGCAGCTCTCCTCCACCACTTGCTCGCAGACTCCATTTTGTACCTCCACATTGGGTTTTCCATCCTTTCAACCTCACCAATCAGTCCCCCACGTCTCCATACAGCCTTTGTAATGGGCTTGGGTGCGGCCAAGTAATCCGCTCTCGAGAGGTGGGTCTGTCATATGTTGATGAGGGTACTTTCATGAGATTTTGGCAGTAATTTAAAATTAACTCCTCCAGCACGGGTTTCCCAGGACGCGGAAACTCGGCAATAAAACGGAAGCGAGATTGAGCGGCACTTCATGGGGCTGGTTGAAGGTCAGGTATCCTGTTATGAATAAAGGCTCAGTGCACACGGCTGCTTTCTCATAACCATCTGGTAAATAGTTTGCTGAGAGTTCTTGTGGTGACAGGCGTATTGGGGAGGTTTGGAGGTTTTGACATAGAACATCAGGATTGGGGGACGCCATGGCTGCTGTAGATTGGACTTCGGATGAGGAAGACAATCACCATCCACAGCAGTAAGTTTTGGTGGGAGCTGCAGGTGGGCAGCAGAGAAATGGACAACAGCGAGATGGACAGCAGACAGGAGAGCAGCAGAGGGGCCTAGTTTGGAGTAGGGACTACTACCTAGCAGGGTCTACAGACAGAATCTCAGCTTCCTTGACCTCTCTGAAGAGCAGTGCTTCTGGAGGCTCAGATTGACATGTCAGGTGGTGTCAGACATCTACAGCCTCCTAGAAGAAGAGCTGCTCCCTGGTGACTGCGCATTGCCAGTTGCTGTGAAAGTCACCACTGCCCTCAATTTTTTTGCCTTTGGATCCTTCCAGGGCACCACCGGAGACATAGCGAGGGTCTCCCAGTTGCCTGAACATAAATGCATAAGGCAGGTGACGGATGGGTTGTTTGCCAGGGCGTTGACTTATGTCAATACTCCCGGAACGACAACAGCCAGTATGAGCGGGCACTCGGATTCGTGTCTCTGGCTGGCTTCCTACAGGTACAGGGTGTCATCGATTGCACACATATGGTGATCCGAGCACCACCAGATCAACCAGGAGTATTCATCAACCGCAAGGGATTTCATTCATAGAATCATAGAATAGTTACAGCACAGCAGAAGGCCATTTGGCCCATCGAGTCCGTGCCGGCTCTCTGCAAGAGCAAACCAATGAGTCCCACTCCCCCGCCCTCTCCCCGTAGCCCTGCTGATTTTTTCCCTTTGAGTACTTATCCAATTCCTCTTTGAAAGCCACGCTTGAATCTGCCTCCAGCACCCTCTCAGGCTGTGCATTTCAGATCGTAACCGCTCGCTGCGTAAAAACTTTTTCCCCAGGTCGCCTTTAGTTCTTTTGCCAATCACCTTAAATCTGTCCTCTGGTTGTTGACCCTTTCTCCAATGGGAACAGTTTCTCTCCATCTACTCTGTCTAGACCCTTCATGATTTTGAACACATCTATCAAATCTCCTCTCAACCTTCTCTGCCCTAAGGAGAACAACCCCAGCTTCTCCAGTCTATCTACGTAACTGAAGTCCCTCATCCCTGGAATCATTCTAGGAAATCTTTTCTGCACCCTCTCTAAGGTCTTCACACCCTTCCTAAAGCACGGTGCCCAGAATTGGACACAGTTACTCCAGTTGTGGTCGAACCAGGGTTTTATAAAGGTTCATCATGACTTCCTTGCTTTTGTACTATATGCCTCCATTTATAAAGCCCAGGATCCAGTATGTTTTTTCAACTGCTTTCTCAACCTGCCCTGCCACCTCCAACGACCTGTGCACAAATATCCCCAGGTCTATCTGTTCCTGCACCCTCTTTAGAATTACACCCTTTAGTTTATATTGCCTCTCCTCGTTCTTCCTATCAAAATGTATTACTTCACACTTCTCAAAGTTAAATTTCATCTGCCACGTGTCCGCCCATTCTACCAGCCAGTCTGTGTCTTCTTGAAGTCTATCACTATCCTCCTCATTGTTCACTACCCTTCCAAGTTTTGTGTCATCTGCAAATTTTGAAATTGTGCCCTGTACATCCAAGTCCAAGTCATTAATATATATCAAGAAAAGTAGTGGTCCTAGTACCGACCCCTGGGGAACACCACTGTACACCTCCCTCCAGACCGAAAGACAACCGTTCACCACTACTTTCTGTTTCCTGTCACTTAGCCAATTTTGTATCCATGCTGCCACTGCCCCTTTTATTCCATGGGCTTCAATTTGCTGACAAGCCTATTATGTGGCACTTTATCAAACGCCTTTTGGAAACCCATTTACACCACATCAACTGCATTGCCCTCATCAACCCCCTCTGTTACATCATCAAAAAACTCAATCAAGTTAGTTAAACACGATTTGCCTTTAACAAATCCATGCTGGCTTTCCTTATTTAATCCATACTTGTCCAAATGACTGTTAATTTTGTCCCGGATTATCGTTTCTAAAAGTTTCCCTACCACCGAGGTTAATCTTACTGACCTGTAGTTACTGGGTTTATCCTTACACCCTTCTTTGAACAAGGGTGTAACATTTGCAATTCTCCAATCCTCTGACACCAACCCCGTATCTAAGGATGAGTGGAAGATTATGGCCAGTACCTCTGCAATTTCCATCCTTACTTCCCTCAGCAACCTAGATGCATCCCATCCGGACGGGGTGACTTATCTACTTTAAGTACAGCGAGCCTTTCTAGTACCTCCTCTTTATCAACTTTTAGCCCATCAAGCATCTCAACTACCTCCTCTTTTACTGTGACTTTGGCAGCATCTTCTTCCTTGGTAAAGACAGATGCAAAGTACTCATTTAGTACCTCAGCCATGCCCTCTGCCTCCATGCGTAGGTCTCCTTTTTGGTCGACCTCACCCTTCATCTTACTACCTGTTTACTATTTGTATGCCTATAGAAGACTTTTGGATTCTCTTTTATGTTAGTTGCCAGTCTAGTCTCTCTCTCTTTTTGCTCCTCTTATTTCCTTTTTCACTTCTCCTCTGAACTTTCTATATTCAGCCTGGTTCTCACTTGTATTATCAACCGTCAATTCCACCAATGTGCAGCTGTTGTGCAACCACAAGAAAAGGTTCATGCAGGTCTGCGCCAAATTCCCTGGGAGCTGCCATGATGCTTTCATCCTGCGGCAATCTAACATCCCTGATCTCTTCGTACCTGGAAGCAGACTTAAGAGGTGGCTGTTAGGAGACGAAGGCTACCCCCTTTAAACCTGGCTGATGACAATTGTGAGGAACTCCACCAATGAAACCCAAGACCAGTACAACAAGAATCATATCACCACCAAATGTGTCATAGAGCAAGACATCGGCACGCTGAAGGTGTGCTTCTGGAGCCTAGACAGGTCTGGAGATGCCCTTCAGTACTCCCAACAAGGGTCTCCAGAATGATCGTGGTGTGCTGCGTTCTGCACAACATTGAGCAGCAGCGAGGACTAGGGATGGAGGACGAAGGCGGCGCTCATCATTCATCATCTGATGACGATTGAATGAAGAAGAGGCGGACAAGGAGGAAGAAGATGAAGATGGGGCACCCAACGCCAGACCATACGATCATACGAGTTAAGAGCAGGAGTAGGCCATTTGGCCCCTCGAGCCTGCTCTGCCATTTAATAAGATCATGGCTGATCTGATTGTGACCTCAACCCTACTTTCCCGTTTACCTACTATAACCTTTGACTCCATTGTTAATCAGGAATCTATCTAACTCAGCTTTAAAAATATTCAATGACCCTGCCTCCACCGCCCTCTGGGGAAGGGAGTTCCACAGACTCACGACCCTCAGAGAAAACATTTCTCCTCATCTCCGTCTTAAAGGGGAGACCCCTTATTTTTAAACTGTGGCCCCTCGTTCTAGTCTCTCCCACAAAGGGAATCATCCTCTCAGCATCTACCCCTTCAAGTCCCCTCAGGATCTTATATGTTTCAATAAGATCACCTCTCATTCTTCTAAACTCCAGTGTATACAGGCCCAACTTGTCCAACCTTTCCTCATAAGATAACCCCCTCATCACAGGAATCAGTCAAGTGAAAAAAGAAAAGAGTAAGTAAAGTGAGCATTGGTCCTTTAGAGAATGAGCCTGGGGAATTAATAAGGGAGAACAATGAAATGGCGGATGTATTGAACAGATATTTTGCATCCAAGTGATTGGCAAAAGAACCAAAGGTGATATGAGGAAAATCTTTTTTTACACAGCGAGTGGTTAGGATTTGGAATGCAATGCCCGAGGGAGTGGTGGAGGCACTTCAAAAGGGAACTGGATAAGTACTTGAAACGAAAAAACGTGCAGGGCTATGGGGATAGGGCAAGGCAGTGGGACTAGCTGGATTGCACATGCATAGAGCCAGCGCGGACTCGATCGGCCGAATGGCCTCCTTCCGTGCTGTTTCCTTCTATAATTCAATTCTATGAACCGCCTCTAAAGCAATTATGTCCTTTCTTAAATAAGGAGACCTAAACTGCACACAGTATTCTAGATGTGGTCTCACCAATGCCCTGTACAACTGTAACAAAACATCTCTACTTTTATATTCCATTCCCCTTGCAATAAATGACAACATTCCATTTGCCTTCCAAATCACTTGCTGTACCTGCATACTAACTTTTTGTGATTCATGTACGAGGACACCCAGATCCCTCTGTACCTCAGAGTTCTGCAATCTCTCTCCATTTAAATAATATACTGCTTTTCTATTCCTCCTGCCAAAGTGGACAAGTTCACATTTTCCCACATTATACTCCATCTGCTAAATTTTGCCTACTCACTTAACCGCAGCTCCCGCATGCGGGAATTCCACTGGCAATTAAAGCCGACGGGATGCTACTTTACATTGTTATTTAGATATTTGAGGTACTTGACAGACCTCATTGACTGGAGATTTTGGCAGGGGTGCAATTTTGAAGGATCCTCAGCGTGTTTCCCGTGCTGTGGGAAACACTCCCAGTTGGAGCAGACGTGTTTCAGCCAGCAGCCAGTGGGAGATGCGAATGATTATTTGACAGTTGGGGGGAAACCTCATTTATTGCAGCAGGGCACTCTGTCACTTCAGACAAAGTTTTGGCTGCAACACCTTTGTCTTTCCACTCAAAATTCTTAATTTATACCCTAAACTCTGCTGTGCAAACACATTTACCTACTTTGCGGACCCCCTCAAACTCACACCGTCAGGATGGGGGGGGGCGCATAGCTGCATTCATCACGTCATCCGAGGACGAGCAACATCACCATCCTCGCCAGGCACACCGTCCGCCTCCGCCACGTGGAGCTCCACAACACAGTGCCGCACCACAGGCACCTGCACAAAATAGTCGTGCAATTACACATACACCCACTATAGGGTGACCCAATGGGTGGCATCAAGTGTGGGTGTTCATGGTGAACCTCATGAAAGGGACTTATTACACAAGCCAGTCAAGAATGGCCAAGACGTGGCAGTAGTGGTGACAATAATAATATTTAATGTGCCATTAACAAAATCAAATATAAATAAAAAACATGACAAACCGTCAAACAACCTTGTGTATCCCCTTTGTGCTCACAAAACCTTTGCCGTACGTTTACGAGTACTCCCATGTGGTGCTTCACCTGTAGCTGCAGCAGAGGTAGTGGCAGGTTGCTCTTGTTCATGCCCTGACCGATTAGATGCTTTGTGCCTACGCCCTCTGGGTTTCGGTGCCCATGAGGGCCCCTCCAAAGACTGCTCCACCTGCACCTGTGCAGGGGCAGACTCGACCACCTGGAGAGGAGGCACCATTGTGGGTACTGGTTGAGAGGGGGGCAACGGGTAAGATATGGGAGTGCTTTGAGTGGTGTCCCCACTTCCATGTCCCCTTTCACCATCATCGCTCTCCTGGGCCAGGCCCACATCACTCCTACCACCCTGCTGGACAACAGTTTGGACGACATGTGTGAAGCCTTGTAAGGCCAGTGCTAGTGTATCTGCCTGCCTGTTTAAGGCAGCAGGAAGTTGCTCACCCTGAGTCTGAAGGGCCGTTGTCAGGGCCTCAATGGACTCATTGGTGAGCCATGCTTGAAGTTCGACGGAGGCTAGCCTTCCCCCCCATCGCAGACATTCCCGCACTTACCCACGACACTATCTCAGAGATGCCCTCACGTCCCTGTGACAGTATCTCAGAGGTTCCCTCCAGTACCTGTGCCACCATTCCACTCTTGCAGGAGTTGGACTCCTCCGTCCTCTGCGCGATTGTGGAGAGTGCGCGTGGCGCCTGTTCCAGCACCTCGCAAATGTGCTGCTGCCCCTCGATCATTCTCCTTTTAAAGGATTGCCCCCAGGATTCAGCATCTGTGTCCAGCTGAGCAGAGCCTGGAGAAGAGTGCTCCTACCGACGTGGACTCTCCACAGCTGCCCCTGTCACCAGCGTCTGCTCGTGCTCACGTGTGTGGTGACTCACCATATGTGACCCCAACTAAGTGAGGACAGGGACCCACCGAGGTGTGTATATCTGCGCTGGTGGATGGCTCGCTCAGATGTGATGGTGCCCCCTCAGAGGCCGGCAGGTCCTCTGAGGAATCGCCCTCCACCGTCATGGCAGTCGCTGAAGGCCCTGTAAGAGAACAGAAGGCAATATTAAGCATGATGACAGATGTTGATGTGCTGAAGATGGCAAGGCATGTTATCATCATTTGCTATCGTGAGTCCTGAATGTTAAAGTTCTGTCACCAGCCGTTTGTCGGGTGGCAGTCTCGGCGTCCCCGACGGACAGGCACTCGAGGGTGCGGCTCAGTTCAAGAGCCTCCCGCTCTGCATCCGTGAGGATGACCTGATGTTGCGGCCCCGCTCTGGTCTTCGCCCTCTCCCGTGCATTCTTGGCTCTCTTCTCCTGTAAGGGGAGAAAGTAGAGAGGCGTGAGTGAGGGATGGTGACATGGCCAACCGCTGAATGCATTGTTTTGGGTGAGGCTGACCGTGAAAGAGATGCATCAGAGGGTGAGTATGAGACAGAGCCATGACATTGTATGAGGATTGGGTTGAGTGGTAGTGGTGGGATGAGTACTGGGGAGGTAAGTAAGTGCAGTGAAGTTGAGGATGAGGTTTGAGTGGGTGTAAGGAGTGATGTGATAGAGTAGTGTTGGCAGTGTAGAATGAGTTGTGGGGTGGGGGCGGTGATGTGGAAGACAGAGTGTAGGAGAATGAGTAAGTGTACTCACTTTTGCTGACCTAGTTAGGTCATTGAAGTGCTTCCTGCACTGGATCCATGTGCGGGAGATGTTGGTGCTGTGGTGACCTCCTCTGCCACCTCGAGCCAGGCCTTGGTGGCAGAGACAGGCCACTTCCTCCCGTCCGCCGGGTAGAAAATATCCCTCCTCCTCCTCACCCCATCCAATAGTACCTGGAGTGAGGCATCGTTAAATCTGGGAGCAGCCTTTCCCCCAGTCTGCTCCATGCTGCACTTTTGTTTGTTTGCTGCAGGAGCAGCATTGGAGGACTGCCCCTATAAATAGGGCTCCTGACAGCCTGTGATGCGGGTGCGCAGTCCGCCCGCTGCACAGATTTCCGACGGGAAACCCGGAAGCCACGGTAAGTGTCTTCAATTTATCCGCGATCGCATGGGGAACGGACCAATTTCACTGGGCGGGTTACCCACGCGCCCAGTCGGCCCCCCCCCCCCCGGCTGCCATCCCGCCTCCCCGGTAATATCGGGACCCTTATATCCTCTTCACAACTTACTTTCCTACCTACCTTTGTGTCATCAGCAAATTTAGCAATCATACATTCGGTCCCTTGATCCAAGTCATTGATATAGATTGTAAATAGTTGAGGCCCAAGCACTGATCCCTGTGGCACTCCACTCGTTACATGTTGCCAACCTGAAAATGATTCATTTATGCCTACTCTCTGTTTCCTGTTAGCTAACCACGCTAATGGTTAGTTATCCATGCTAATACGTTACCCCCTACACCATGAGCTCTTATTTTGTGTGGTCGCCTTTGATGTGGCACCTTGTCAAAAGCCTTCTGGATATCTAAGTACACCACATCCACAGGATCCCCTTTATCCACGTTGCTTGTTACTTCCTCAAAGGACTCTAATAAATTAGTCAAACACGATTTCCCTTTCACAAAGCCTTGTTGACTCTGCCTGATTGCATTGAGATTTTCTAAGTGCCCTGCTATAACCTCCTTAATAATAGATTCTAGCATTTTCCCTCTGACAGATGTTAAGTTATCTGACCTGTAGTTTCCTGCTTTCTGTCTCCCTCCTTTCTGTCTCCCTCCTTGCTTGAATAGAGGAGGTATATTTGCTATTTTCCCAATCTGATGGGACCCTTCTAAAATCTAGGGAATTTTGGAAAATTAATACCAATGCATCTACTATCTCTGGACATCCCCCAATTGGTCCCATCAATTCATGTATTCACATTCATCACCAAACAACTGAAAATGTGAGTTGCCACTCAGCACGCAAGACTGGGCAACACAGGGAAGTGGTGCAAATTAATAAATTTTAGGTGAGGTAATAACAAAAGGAAACTTAATAACATAACATTTTCACAAACACACATGTGCATACCCTTGGTAAATTAAAATTTATTTTCCTTCGTTTGCCTACCGCTGCTACATGGTGCAACCCCTGTGGCTTCAGTCTCTTCCCGCCTCTCTGCTGAGGAGCAGCTTGGTGCAGATCATTGATGCCTTGTAAGGGTTAAGGTATTTGTTGTCCTGGCATCAAAAACCTGCACGGCCGTGGTCATGGCATGCATGGACTGATTTGATTGCCGCGCTTGAAGTTCCATGAAGGTGACCACTCTCCAAGTCAGACATTCTAGCAATGACCTGCGACATCAATCCACAAATATTTGAGCTGGACTCCTCCATCCTCTTTGGTATTGCAGACAGTGTGTGTGGCACGTCTGCCAAATTTGCTGCTGTCCCTTTATAATTCTCCATTTCATCGATGGCCCCCAGTGTTCAGCATTTGTATCCAGCTGAGAGACGATGTGCGGACTCTCCACAGCTGCCCCTGCCACCAGTGTCTGCTTGTGCTCACTTGTGAACTGTGAATCACCAGGTGAAAACCCAAATAGCTGTGTAACTGGACCCACCGAAGTGCGAGTATTTGCACTGGTGCCTGGTAATATCTCCTGTGACGGTGCACCCTCAGAAGGAATCAGGTCCTCTGAGGAATTGTCCTCAGGAAAGTCAACAGCCTGCTGCTCCACGTGTGAAGACCCTGGAGGATAGAAAAATGGATATGAATTAGTACTGGCAATGTAGCCATGTTGCCACTCTCCATAATTATGCTTATCATATTTGACTCGTTGCTGAAATCAAATTAACATGACTTAATCTTGTATGAGATGAGAGTCAGAGATATTTTTAATTCTGTCACTATGCAGCTGTGAAGTCCCAGTCTCTCCATCTCCGACGGTCAGGGATGCAGAGATGCCACTGATCTCCATGGCCTCTTCCTTTGCATCTGTCAGCTGCACAATCTGTGGCAGGACACCTCCAGTCCTCTCCCTTGTGTTTTGTGCCTTCTTCTCTTGCAATGGGTGAACGAACAGACTTATGAGTGACTGTAAGGCATGCGTTCACCCGATGGATGCAGTGCATTCGGTGAGGGTGACTATCAAGCAGATGCATCACGTTGCATAACGATTGGGCTGAGTGGCAGTGGTAGATAGATAAATGGGGAGGTGAGGAAGTACATAGAAAGTGAGCTCTTGAAATTTAAGTGTGTGTGAGGAGCGATGTGATGGAGTAGGCTTGACAAGACAGAGTGAGGGGGGGTGTTGTACTCCACAAAATGTGGGTGAATCTGCAACTGTACTCACTTTTCCTGACCTGGATAGGTCATTATAGCACTTCTTGTACTGTATCCAGGAATGGGCCACAATGCTGCTGCTGCTGATCTTCTCAGCCACCTCCAGCCTTCTGGTGACAGCAGCAGGTTTCTTCCTCCCATTGCTGGGAAAGATTATTTCCTCCATCACATCGCTCCTCACACACACTTAAGTTTCAAGAGCTCACTTTCTATGTACTTCCTCACCTCCCCATTTATCCATCCACTACTCCCACTCCTTTCTTGCCACTTTCAGTAGGAGTGACATGAGGGTTTCACGATATGGTAAGTAACAGTTAATAAGTGAGGCAGAATATAGTCACAAACCTGCAGGTGCCGCTTGTTCTACATCCCTGACTCCGACACTCTCTATTGCTTCCCTCCCTGAGGTATAGAGTGCTTCCTCCTCACAGGGTTGAGAGCAGCCACCTGTTGCAGATTTCTCCCATCATGCTTCAAGCCTCCCCTTAAATGCATCAATGCTACTTGCTTTAACCTGTCCACGTGGCAGCGAGTTCCACATTCTCACCACTCTCCGAGTAAAGAAATTCCTCCTGAATAAAATAAAGAATTTAGGAGTAATATCTTTATCTAGAGCGTGGTGAGAATGTGGAACTTGCTGCCACATGGAGTGGTTGAAGCAGGTAACATTGTATTTAAGGGGAGGCTTGAACATACATGAGAAAGAAGCGAATAGAGGGGTATAGGGGGAAGGGTGAGAAGAGGTAATTCAAGTGAGAGGAGGCTTATGTTGATTATAAACCCTGGCATAGACCAGCTGGGCCAAATGGCCTGTTTCAGTGCTGTAGTTTCTATGTAATTCAATGTAATTCCAGCTATTATGGGCTATCTTGTTCTTGCAAAAGAAAGCAAAAAGAACCAAATGACCTTTTGGTACCGTGACATGCAGTAATATACTGTCCTCAGCATGCATCCCAAGCATGCAGTAATATACTGTCCTCAGCATGCATCCCAAGCATGCAGTAATATACTGTCCTCAGCATGCATCCCAAGCATGCAGTAATATACTGTCCTCAGCATGCATCCCAAGCATGCAGTAATACACTGTCCTCAGCATGCATCCCAAGCATGCAGTAGGCAGTTGGATCCATATGAGGTTTTTTGTGGGGTGAAAGCGTGTAAGGGTGTGGGTGAAGGTTGCCACATGACCTCATGGGCATTGATGGGAAAGAATTCAAGCCCATTAATACAGTGTGGGGGGGAGGTTATTGTAGGGTGCAGACAGGCATATTACAGTGCATTCTTGGAAGATGTGGTGGGTTCCTCTTACCTTGCTGAGCTGATAAGGTCATTAATTGTTTTTTTGGCACTGATGGCTCGGCTCACTGCCCTGGCCACCTATTTTCACTTGCACTAAGCAGCTTTCTCTGGGGGCCTAAGTCATTTCTTTTCAATGGGGCCTTCCTAACCTCCTGCTTCAGCAGTTCCACAGCTGCATCTGAGAAGTGGGGGCTTTCTGCCCTACCACTGACCCCATAGGTTCTTTTAATAAAAGAGCTTGCAACAATCAGAGGATATTCTGTTCTTTAAGCTGCTGCAAGCCTTTAAATCATGCAGTAGCTTGCTATTTTCTACCCCTGCTGATTGGTGAACTCCCAATCAGAGCCATTCCTAATACCTGAAGCTTGAGGCTGAGCCCAGAAGTTACAGTGGGGTCAGCACTCTTGCAGTTTGGTGAGTGCCAGGCATATTGTGCCATACTTCTGGTCAGGATCACTCATAACCAGAAAGCCCACCTTGGCTGATCTTGGTCCCTCTGACTCCTGGGGCTCCCTGCAGGTGCCTGTGAGTTGCCACATGCTCTGTGGTGCACTGAAATTGTGAAAGTCATTCACTCGTTAATGCAGAGAGATGGGAGTTGCACTTTTGCACGTCCACCAACAATCCTTGTATGATGATCATCACTGCCCCAAAGGATGTTATGAAGGCCTTTAGGTCATTGATCAGCTGCCTTTTGAAGGCAGGCCCAGTAGGATACCCACCCTTTGCTTGTGCAGCTGACAAATGCCTCAGGCTGGAAACCCAGGCTACTATTTGCTGTTCCTATCTGCCACCTCCTCTTGGTGATCTGCGCTTCATCCAGTGCTCCCTCCTCAAACTCACTATATAAGTCTCACAGCGTGTTTGGATCGTAGTGGGGTTTGCAGCAGGTGTGATGCGTACCACGACCTGCTGTGAAGTACTCCATCTGTGGCTGGCACCAGTTGGTTCTGCCTCACCTTGAAAGAGCGTATTGGATGTTACTATGGTTTCAGAACAAAATTCCTTGTAATAGAGGCAAGATGCCAATATATTGTGTGCCACATTGCTGTGTGCAATGTATGCCTCTGTGTTACTGAGTGAAAAGGTGAGCAAGGGTTACAGAGATAGCCACAAAAGGAGGATACTTGCAGGATAGCAGCAGCATTCCTCCAGACTCTCCTTCCCCTCCACTCCAAAGACCACTGCCCTTCTTTGTTGCATCTGCTGCATTAGCATCTTCATGAAAGGGGGCGGCTGTCCTCATATTGCACTTTCAACAACAACTTACCTGACAATCCAGAAAAACTTCCCTTTAAGGTAAGCAGCAGCTTTTTAAGAGCTGCTGCAGGAGGTGAGCAACTGACTTACCAAAAGTCTCCACCTTCTCCCAGGCAATCAAGGTTCTGCACTCACTCCCCGTTTTCCATTTTCCGAGAGCCTATTTCATTTAGTGGAAGGGGCCAGCCTAGCAACTTTTGGTGAGGTCAGTCCTCCTTGTTGTTGCTGTGCTGGGGAGTGTGCAGCCACAAAATTGCCAATAATGCATTTTCGCGGCTATGACAGTCCCTTATAAACAATACTTTAAAAACTGTTAATGAGCTCCCTGAAGTTCTGCAGTTAAAGCAGATTTTTAAATTGGAAAAAGGAGTATCAGAATCTTATTGCACAGAAGGAGGCCATTCGGCCCATCGTGCCTGTGCTGGCTCTTTCAAAGAACTATCTAATTAGTCCCATTCCCCTGCTCTTTCCCCATAGCCCTGCAGTTTTCTCCTCTTCAAGTATTTATCCAATTCCATTTTGAAAGTTATTATTGAATCTGCTTCCATCACCCTTTCAGGCAGCGCATTCCAGATCATAATAAGTGACTGTATAAAAAAAATTCTCCTCATCTCACCTTTGGCTCTTGCCTTAAATCTGTGAGCTCTGGTTACCAACCCTTCTGCCAATGGAAACAGTTTCTCCCTATTTACTCAAAACACTTCATGGGCTCGATATTAGGAGGGAGGCGGGTTGGCAGAGGGGGGTCGACTGGGCGCGTGGGTAACGCACCCAGTGAATTCGGGGTGCTCCGCACGCGATCACAGCCTAATTGAAGGCACTTACCTTGGCTTCCGGGTTTCCCGTTCTAGACCTGTGCAGCGGGCGCACTGCGCACCCGCATCACAAGCTGTCAGCAGGAGGAGCCCTATTTAAAGGGGCAGTCCTCCAATGCTCCTCCTGCAGCAAAGAACCAATTTAGGGTCATGGAGCAGGCCAGAGGAAATGCTGCTCCAAGGTTCTCTGACTCCTCACTCCAGGTGCTGCCAGATGGGTTGAGGAGGAGGAGGGAAATTTTTTTCCCATCAGATGGGAGGAAATGTCCTCCCTCCACCACCAAGAAGGCCTGGCTGGAGGTGGCCGAGGAGGTCACCAGCAGCGGCAATGTGTCCAGAACCTGGGTGCAGTGCAGGAAGAGATTTAATGACCTAACCAGGTCAGCCAAAGTGAGTATCCTTACGCATTCCCGCACACTCCGTCTTCCACATCACTTCCACCACCACACAACTCCTTCTGCACTGCCACCACACGCTCTCGCATCACTCCTCACCTTGCCTGCACGTACTCACCGCCCCAGTTCCCAATCCTCATTACAATCTCATGGCTATGTCTCACACGCACCCTCCCATGCATCTCCCTCGCGCTCACCCCCACCCACACCAATGCATGCAACGGGTCACCATGCAACCATCACTCAATCACGCCTCTGTGTTTTGCCTTGATAGGAGAAGAGATGCCAGAATGCCCGGGAGAGGGCAAGGACCGGAGGGGGCCCACCACACCAGGTGGCCTTAACAGATGTGGAACAACATGTACTCAAAATAAGCCGGATGCTGGAGTGCCTGTCCGTGGCGGACGCCGAGACTGGGAGTGCACAAGCGGCTGGTGACAGAAATCTAACACTCAGCACTCATGATAGAGAATGATCTTAGCATCACTTGGCATTTGCAGCACCTCAACATCTGTCCACATGCTTAATATTGCTTTCTGTTCTCTTGCAGGGCCATCTGCGACCACCGTGACTGCAGAGGGCGATTTCTCAGACAACCTGCCGGCCTCTGAGGGTGCATCGTCACATCTGAGCCAGCCATCCACCAGCGCAGATACACACACCTCGGTGGGTCCCCATCCTCATTGAGTTGGGCTTGCACATGGTGAGTCACCACGCACATGTGAGCACGAGCGGAACCTGGTGGCAGGGGCAGCCGTGGAGAGTCCGCGTCGGTGGGAGCACTCTTCTCCAGGCTCTGCTCAGCTGGACCCAGATACTGAACTCTGGGGGCCAGCCGTGAAAAGGACAGTCATCGAGGGGCATCAGCACATCGCCGAGGTACTGGAACAGTTGCCATGCGCACTCTCCACAATTGCGCAGAGGATGGAGGAGTCCAACTCCTGCATGAGTGGAATACTGTCACAGGGACGTGAAGGCATCTCTGAGATAGTGTCGCGGGTAGGTGCGGGAATGTCTGCAATGGAGGAAAGGCTAGCCTCCAAGAGCTTCAAGCACGGCTCAACAATGAGTCCATTCAGGCCCTGACAACAGCCGCTCGGATTCAGGGTGAGCAACATTCTGCCGCCTTAATCAGGCTGATAGATACCCTACAACTGGCCTTCCAAGGCTTCACACAAGTCCTCCAAACTGCCGTCCAGCAGGGTTGTAGGAGTGATGTGGGCCTGGGCCAGAGGGATGATGGTGAAAGGGGACATGGAAGTGGGAACGCCACTCAAAGCGCTCCCACGTCTCACCCGTTGCCCCCTCTCAACCAGTACCCGCAATGCTGCCCCCTCTCCAGGTGGCCGAGTCTGCCCCTGCACAGCTGCAGGTGGAACAGTCTTTGGAGGGGCCCTCATGGGCACCGAAACCCGGAGGGCGTCCGCGCAAAGCATCTCATCGGTCAGGGCATGGACAAGAGCAACCTGCCACTACCTCTGCTGAAGCCACAGAGGTAGCACCACGTAGGGGTTCCCGTAAACGTAAGGCTAAGGTTTTGTGAGCACAAAGGGGATGCACAAGGATGTAAGACGAAATGTCATGTTTTTGATTTATTTTCCTTTGTTTTGCAAAAAAATCATTAAAAATTGTTATTACCACTACTGCCACATCTTTGAAAATCTTGTATGGTTTGTGCAATAATGCCCCTTCCTGAGGATCACTATGAAGACCCACACCTGATGCCACCCATTGTGTCACTGCAGAGTGGGTGTAGGTGTATTTGCAGGGCTCTTTTGTGCAGATGACTGAGAGACGTCGGCGATGTCCCCAGTGGCACCCTGGAAGGATGCGGAGGAGAAGTTGTTGAGGGCAGTGGTGACTTTGTGAACGACAGGTAAGAAGATGGTGCTCGGGCCAGCCGGGAGCAGCTCGGCATGAAGGAGGCTGCAGATGTCCACGACTACATGTCGAGTGACTGAGTCTCCGTGTGCACTGCTGCTCAGAGAGGTCCAGGAGGCTGAGCCTCGGCCTGTCGCGAGGGTACTGCCTCCTGCGACGCATCTCTCTCTGCGGTTGCCCTTCCTCCTGCTGTGCAGGTGGATGTGTCACAGCACTGTGTTGTGGAGCTCCACGTGTCAGAGGTGGACGCCGTGGCCGGCGAGACTGGTGATGCTGTTCGTCCTCCGAGGAGGTCATGACTGCAGCTATGGCGGCCCCCATCCGGAAGATGCACGTTTGAGGGGGTCCGCAAGGTAGGTACATGTGTCTACACACCGGGGTTGGGGTTGCAAATTTGTGAATTTTATTGTTAGGAGGAGGGTGGTGGAGGCCAAACTTTGTCCAAAGTGATAGAGTGGCCTCCTGCAATGAGTGAGGGTCTTGCCCCCCCCCCCCCAACACCTGTCAAATGGACCTTTGCAGCTGCCACAGGCTAGTGGCTGCAACACGTCCATTTCAACTGGGAGTGTTTTCCCCCCTACTGGGGGAAACACTCTGTTTAGTTGAAAATCCCACCCCTCCTAAGATATCCTACAAATCAGGTCTGCTAACGACCTGAACTATCACATTAATTGCCTTAGGTGGGATCCCGCCGGCTTTAATTGCCGACGGGAGTCCCACATGCGGGGGCTGCGTGTGCATCTAAGCGCGTCACTGGGGAACCCGGAAGTGGGCGGGTTGGAGCCGGACTCCGGACCCGTCCCGGGAATCCCCGATTTTCGGAGCCCCCCCCGCCCCCCACCACGAACCCATCCGCTCGGACGTCCAAAAATCGAGCCACATGATTTTGAACACTTCTTTTAAATCTCCCTTTAACCTTCTCTGCTCTAAGGAGAAAAATCCCAGCTTCTCCAACCTCTCCATGTAACTGAAGTCCCTCATCCCTGGGACCATTCTAGTAAATCTCCTCTGCACCCTCTCTAAGGTCTTGACATCTTTCCTAAAGTGTGGTGCCCAGAATTGTACACAATACTCCAGCTGAGGCCTAACCAGTGATTTATAAAGGTTTAGCATAACTTCCTTGCTTTTGTACTCTTTGCCTTTATTTACAAAGCCAAGGACCCCGTATGCTTTTTTAACTGCCTTATCAACCTATCCTGCCATCTTCAAAGATTTCTGTGTATAAATCTCTGTTTCTGCACCCCAGTTAAAATTGAACCATTTAGTTTATATTGCCTCTCCTCATTCTCTCTTCCAAAATGCATTACTTCACACTTCTCTGCGTTAAACTTCATCTGCCATGTGTCTGCCCATTTCACCAGTCTGTCTATGTCCTCCTGAAGCCTGTTACTATCTTCCTCACTGTTTACTACATTTCTGAGTTTCGTGTCATCTGCAAACTTTGAAATTATACCCTCTATACCCAAGTCCAGGTCATTAATATTTATCAAAAAGAGCAGTGGTCCTAATACTGACCCCTTGGGGAACACCACTGTATACTTCCCTCCAGTCTGAAAAACAACCGTTCACCACTACACCCCTAAAATTTCTGTCTCTCAGCCAATTTTGTATCCAAGCTGCCACTATCCCTTTAATCTTATGGGCTTTAATTTGCTAACAAGTCTATTATGTGATACTTCATCAAAAGCCTTTTAAAAGTCCATATACACAACATCAACTGTACTACCCTCATCAACCCTCCCCGTTACTTCATCAAAGAACTCAATCAAGTTAGTCAAACACGATTTACCTTTAACAAATCCATGCTGACTTTCGTTTATTGACTCATGTTTTTGCAAATGACAATTAATTTTGTTTTGGATTATGGTCTCTTGAAGTTTCCCCTGGAACTGACTGACCTGTAGTTACCTGGTTTATCGCTGTCCACTTTTTTGGAATAAGGGTGTAACATTTACAACCCTCCAGTCCTGTGACACCGTTCCCATATTTAATTAGGATTGGAAGATTGTGGCCAGAGCCTCTGTTATTTCCACCCTTATTTGCCTCAGCAACCTAGAATGCAACACATCCAGACTGGGTGACTTTTCTACTTTGAGCGCTGCCAACCTTTTAAGTACCTCCTCTTCATCTATTTTTATTCTATCCAATTTCACTACTACCTCCTCCTTTACTGTGACATGGTAGCATCTTCTTCTTTTGAGAAGATTGAAAATACTCATTCAGTACCTCAGTCATTTCCTCTGCCCACTCACGAAGATCTCCTCTTTGGTCCCAAATCGGCCCCACCCTTCCTTTGACTATCCTTTTACTATTTATATGTTTATAAAACACTTCAGTGTTCCCCTTTATGTTCCCCAATCTATTCTTATACACTCTCTTTGCCCCTCTTATTTCCTTTCATAGTTCTCCTCTGTACTTTCTGTATTCAGCATGGTTCTCTACTACATTATGAACTTGACATTTATCATAAGCCTCCTTTTTTTGTTTCATTTTAATCTCTATACGTTTAGTCATCCAGGGAGCTCTAGTTTTGGATATGCTTCCTTTCCCCCTCGTGGGAATGTGTCCAGTCTGTACCTGAACTATCTCCTCTTTGAAGGCATCCCATTACTCATTTACCGTTTTACCTGCAAATGTTTGTTACCAATCCACCTGGGCCAGATCCCTTTTCAACTCACTGAAATTAGTCCTCCTACCATTGAGTATTTTTAAGTTTGATTGTTCTTTGTCTTTTTCCATAACTACTCTAAACCTAATGATATTGTGATCACTGTTTCCCAAATGCTCTCCCACTGAAACAGTATACTGTCCCTTCTTATCTTTTTTATGTGTTCTTTGTAGGATCTCAAGGAGTATGTCACTATTTGCAGTGTGTCTTTTGCCCCAAAAAGTTTGAAAACTACTGGGTGCAAAACTCCTGAGGATCCCTGGAAATAGTGACAAACTCCTTAGGATCCCAAGAAATAGTGACAAACTCTTGAGGATACCTGGAAATAGTGACAAACTCCTTAGGTCTCCTGGAAGTAGTGAAACTCCTTAGTAGCCCTGGAAATAGTGAAAACTCGTGAGGATCCCTAAAATAGTGACAAACTCCTGGGGATCCCTGGAAATAGTGACAAACTCCTGGGGATCCCTGGAAATAGTGACAAACTCCTGGGGATCCCTGGAAATAGTGACAAACTCCTGGGGATCCCTGGAAATAGTGACAAACTCCTGAGGATCCCTGGAAATAGTGACAAACTCCTGAGGATCCCTGGAAATAGAGAAAACTCCATAGGATCCCTAGAAATAGTGACAAACTCCTTAGGTCTCTTGGAAGTAGTGAAACTCCTTAGGAGCCCTGGAAATAGTGAAAACTCATGAAGATTCCTGGAAATAGTGACAAACTAAGGAGGATCCCTAGAAATAGTGACAAACTCTTGAGGATACCTGGAAATAGTGACAAACTCCTTAGGTCTCCTGGAAGTAGTGAAACTCCTTAGTAGCCCTGGAAATAGTGAAAACTCGTGAGGATCCCTAAAATAGTGACAAACTCCTGGGGATCCCTGGAAATAGTGACAAACTCCTGAGGATCCCTAAAATAGTAAGAAAATCCTGAGGATCCATGGAAGTAGTGACAAACTCCTGGGGATCCCTGGAAATAATGACAAACTCCTGGGGATCCCTGGAAATAGTGACAAACTCCTGGGGATCCCTGGAAATAGTGACAAACTCCTGGGGATCCCTGGAAATAGTGACAAACTCCTGAGGATCCCTGGAAATAGTGACAAACTCCTGAGGATCCCTGGAAATAGAGAAAACTCCATAGGATCCCTAGAAATAGTGACAAACTCCTTAGGTCTCTTGGAAGTAGTGAAACTCCTTAGGAGCCCTGGAAATAGTGAAAACTCATGAAGATTCCTGGAAATAGTGACAAACTAAGGAGGATCCCTAGAAATAGTGACAAACTCCTAAGGATCCCTAAAATAGTGACAAACTCCGGGGATCCCTGGAAATAGTGGAAACTCCATAGGATCCCTGTAAATAGTGGCAAACTCCTGGGCATCCCTGGAAATAGTGACAAACTCCTGGGGATCCCTGGAAATAGTGACAAACTCCTGGGGATCCCATGTACCTGCTGCCCTTGTCCTTCTAGGTGGTAGAGGTCATGGGTTTGGCAACTGCTGTCGAAGAAGCCTTGGCAAGTTGCTGCAGTGCATCCTGTGGATGGTACACACTGCAGCCAAGGTGCTGGTGGTGAAGGTAATAAATGTTAGGGTGGTGGATGGGGTGCCAATCAAGCGGGCTGCTTTGTCCTGGATGGTGTCAAGCTTCTTGAGTGTTGTTGGAGCTGCACTCATCCAGGCAAGTGGAGAGTATTCCATCACACTCCTTGTAGAGGTTGGAAAGACTTTGGGAAGTCAGGAGGTGAGTCACTCGCCGTAGAATACCCAGCCTGTGACCTGCTCTTGTCGCCACAGTATTTCTATGGCTGGTCCAGTTAAGTTTCTGGTCAATGGTGACCCTCAGGATGTTGATGGTGGGGGATTCGGCGATGGTAATGCCATTGAATGTCAAGGGGAGGTGGTTAGACTCTCTCTTGTTGGAGATTGACATTGCTTGGCACTTGTCTGGCACGAATATTACTCGCCACTTATCAGCCCAAGCCTGGATGTTGTCCAGGTCTTGCTGCATGCGGGCACAGATTGCTTCATTATCTGAGGGGTTGCAAATGGAACTGAACACTGTGCAATCCTCAGCGAACATCCCCATTTCTGACCTTATGATGGAGGGAAGGTCATTGATGAAGCAGCTGAAGATGTTTGGCCTCCAACAACCAATACCATCTTCCTTTGTGCTAGGTATGACTCCAGCCACTCAAGAGTTTTCCCCCTAGTTCCCGTTGACTTCAATTTTACTAGGGCTTCTTGCTGCCACACTCGGTCAAATGCTGCCTTGATGTGACTCTCACCTCACCTCTGGAATTCAGCTATTTTGTCCATGTTTGGACCAAGGCTGTAATGAGGTCTGGAGCCGAGTGGTCCTGGCGGAACCCAAACTGAGTATCAGTGAGCAGATTATTGGTGAATAAGTGCCACTTGATAGCACTGTCGACGACACCTTCCATCACTTTGCTGATGCTTGAGAATAGACTGATGGGGTAGTAATTGGCTGGATTGCATTTGCCCTGCTTTTTGTGGACAGGACATACCTGGACAATTTTCCATATTGTCGGGTAGATGCCAGTGTTGTAACTGTACTGGAACAGTTTGGCTGGAGGCACGGCAAGTTCTGGAGCACAAGACTTCAGCACTACAGCCGGGATGTTGTCGGGGCCCATAGCCTTTGTTGTATCCACCTGGAAATAGTGAAACTCATTCGTGGACCTGGAAATAGTGACAACCTCCTGAGGATCCCTAAAATAGTTAGAAACTCCTAGGGTTCCCTGGAAGTAGTGACAAACTCCTGAGGATCCCTGGATATAGTGACAAACTCTTGAGGACACCGGAAATAGTGACAAATTCCTTAGGAACCCTGGAAATAGATGCAAACCCCTGAAGTTCCCAAAAATAGTGACAAACTCCTGAGCATCCCTGGAAATAGAGACAAACTCCTAAGGATCCCTGTAAATGGTGACAAACTCCTTAGGATCCCTGGAAATAGTGACAAACTCCTGGGTGTTCCTGGAAATAGTGACAAACTTCTGGGCATCCCTGGAAATAGTGACAAACTCCTTAGGATCCATGGAAATAGTGACAACCTCCTGAGGATCCCTAAAATAGTGACAAACGCTTGAGGATCCCTAAAATAGTGAAAAACTGATGAGGATCCCCAAAATAGTCACAACCTCCTGAGAATCCCTGGAAATAGTGCCAAACTCCTTAGGAACCCTGGAACTAGTGACAAATTCTTGAGGATCCCTGGAAGTAACGACAAACTCCTTAGTATCCCTGGAAATAGTGGAAACTCCATAGGATCCCTGGAAATAGTGGCAAACGCTTGAGGATCCCAGGGAAAAGTGACAGACTCCTGAGGTTCCCTAAAATAGTGACAAACTTCTGGGCAACCCTGGAAATATAGACAATCTCCTGAGGATCTCAGGAAACAGTGACAAACTCCTTAGGATCTGGAAATAGTTAGAATATCTTGAGGATCCCTAGAAATAGTGACAAATTCTTGAAAATCCCTAAAATAGTGACAAACTCCTCTGGATCCCTGGAAATAGTGCAAACCCCGGAGGATTCCTGGAAATAGTGAAAGCTCTTGAAGATCCCTGGAAATAGTGACAAATTCCTGAGGATCCCTGTAAATAGTGACAAACTCCTGGGCATCCCTGGAAATAGTGAGAAACTCCTGAAGATTCCTAAAATAGTGACAAACTCCTGAGGATCTCTGGAAATAGTGCAAACCCCTGAGGACCCTGGAAATAGTGACAAATTCTTGAGGATCCCTGGAAGTAATGACAAACTTCTTAGGATCCCTGGGAATAGGGACAAACTCCTTAGGATCCCTGGAAATAGGGACAAACTCTTGAGGATCTCTGGAAGTAATGACAAACACCTGAGGATCCCTGGAATTAGTGACAAACTCCTTAGGATCCCCGGAAATAGCGACAAATTCCTGAAGATCTGGGGAAATAGTGACAAACTCCTGGGCTTCCCAGGGTATAGTGACAAACTTCTGGTCATACCTGAGAATAGTGACAAACTCCTGAGGATTCCTGGATATAGTGACAAACTCTTGAGGATCCCTGGAAATAGTGACAAACTACTGTGGATGCCTTTAAAATAGCGACAAACTCCTTCGGAACCCTGGAAATAATGACAAATTCCTTAGGATCCCTGAAAATAGTGACAAACTCCTTAGGATCCTGGGGAGCAGTGACAAACTCCTGAGTTTCCCTAAAATAGTGACAAACGCCTGATCATTCCTAGAAATAGTGATAAACTCCTGAGGATCTCTGGAAATAGTGCCAAACTCCTTAGAATCCCTGGAAATAGTGACAAACTTTGAATCCCTGGAAATAGTGACAAACTCCTTAGGATCCCTGCAAATAGTGACAAACTTTGAATCCCTGGAAATAGTGACAAACTCCTTAGGATCCCTGGAAATAGTGACAAACTCCTTAGGATCCCTGGAAATAGTAAAGGTGCCTGAGGATCCCTGGAAATAGTGACAAATTCCTGAGGATCCCTGTAAATAGTGACAAACTCCTGAGGACCCCTAAAATAGTGACAAACTCCTGAGGATCTCTGGAAATAGTGACAAACTCCTGAGGACCCCTAAAATAGTGACAAACTCCTGAGGACCCCTAAAGTAGTGACAAACTCCTGAGGATTCCTAAAATAGTGAGAAACTCCTGATGATCCCTGGAAATAGTGAGAAACTCCTGGGCATCCCTCGAAATAGTGACAAACTCACGGACATCCCTGGAAGTAGTGACAAACTCCTGAAATCCCTTGTCCTCACTTATGAAAGACAGTGTCAATTACCCAGTGGAAAACCGTGCTATCAGAGCTGTAAACATGTTTTATTCGTATACAGCAACAGAACTGATCTTACAGTAATACAGCTAAGTATAGCACCCTGCAGAAAGCTGGACACACGTCTGGTGATGTTGTGGATCCCCAGGATCCTGTCACGAGGTCCCCTAGAGTCCAGGAATCCCAGTTTGATTCCTTTCGAATTATCTTAATTTGGGTAGCCACTTTGCAGCACTAAAATCAAATGCTGATCGTGGGTCTTCTCTGGAGCAAAACTCACTCCACAGAGCTCTGGAGCAGCTCAGCAGAATGTTCAATTGTTGATTTGCTGGGCTATGAGAAGCTATCTTGCTCCAAGAAGCTTTGCAACAAAACCTGTGAAGGATTTCAACATTCTGCTCCGACTGGCCAATGCTGCATTTCTTTCTTGTGTATTTTTCCCCAGCTTTTTGGGACGTTTTTCTTCCCACCCAACCTGAAAATTTTGACTCCTTACCAGGGTAGTCTTTCACAGCACTGGTCACTGTCCCACACCTTGTGGCCATTTTTTTTATGTGTGAGCCTACACAGTGAGTGTCAGCAGGTTATCCGGCTTCACAGTCAAGCCCCATCGTGCCCTCACGATGTCTGCACAAGTACAATTTCAGCAGGGACTGCTGGAACCGACTGATATACGCCTCTCTAATAGGGCCTGAGTTCAGTTGTGATGATTCTGGTTGAGATCAGAACAAACTGACTATGAAACCTGAGATCTCCCTTGTCTGTGGCTCCACGACTGACTGCTTTAACCAGCTCAGCCATGAGGGGAGCCCCTATTTTATATCATTTATTTTGACCTGGAAGACAGACTGTGTTTATGTATGGGACTTTTCAGTAAATTTTTCAACACAGCAGCGGCATTTTTGCCCACATCCTAACGCAGCCTCTTTCAGCTACTGTTTATTTAATATTATAAATACTAATGTAATGTCAGCTTGGCTCAGTGATAGCACTCTAGCCTATGAGTTAAGAGGTTGTGGGTTTATGCTCCACTCCTGGACTCGAGCTGACACTTCAGTGCCGTACCGAGGGAGTGTTCTTGAGAAGAATAATGGTTCCGACAACACCCACAACATAGAGAAGGTAAACCGAGGCCCCGTCCACCTGTTCAGGTGGACATAAAAAATCCCATCGCACTATTTGAAGAAAGACCTGAGGTTATGAAAGGTGCTATATAAATACAAATTAATTATTTTAAGTATCCTATTTCTTTAGCCCAGTTAATTGAAAAATCTTTGTTGCGGAGAACACACATCCCAAGCTATTTTTTTCCTTAGAACGGAATGATGTAGTGAAACATATAATCTTATCTCACGTATCCTTTATCAGCCAGAACTAAGCAGTTAACAGGATCACCACAGATTATAGACTAATCCAGGTTACATTGACATTGGGTTTTCCCTTTTATGCTTGAGCTGTGTTTTTTTCCAGTCCCTTCATTTACAGAAAACTGAATCAGATTGTAATGTTGGTTGGTTCTACAGTTCTTAGTCACTATTCAAACTCTACACCTACAAGAAAAGGCTGATATGAAGTCCTTCCCCATTGCGAACATGCATTTACTTCTTCATTTGGTTCAAGTCCCACACCAGGGACTTGAGCACAAAATCTAGGCTGACACTCCAGTGCAGTATTGAGGGATTGCTGCACTGTCGGAAGTGCCACCTTTCGGATGAGTCGTTAAAGCGAGGTCTCATCTGCCTTCTCAGGTGGACGTAAAAGATCCTAAGGCACTTTCGAAGAAGAGATGGGGAGTTTTCCCAGTTGCCCTGGCCAATATTTATCCCTCAACTGACACCTAAAAACAGATGATCTGGTCATTTATCTCATTGCTGTTTGTGGGACCTTGCTGTGCACAAATGGGCTGCTGCATTTCCTACATTACAACATTGACTACACTTCAAAAAAGTACTTAATTGTCTGTAAAGCATTTTGAGACATCCTGAGGTTGTGAAATGCACTACCTAAGTGCAAATCTTTCTTTCATTTTCTTTTTACGCTCTCCCCTACCTATGGCTTCAGTCCAAGGTGAATATTCCAATGGATACTTTATATACAGACCCTTCATCATTGTCAAGAAATAAACATTCAAACATCTTAAAAAGTGAAACAACAAATCCATTTTTCCCCATTTCATTTCTGTTAAACCTTTTTGTGCATCCTTCATTTCTTCCAAGAGCAAGTACTTGATGGGATCTCATAAAAAAAATCTCAACTGTTATTTACTTTCGGTCTTGGGCTTCTTGTTTTATAATTATTTTTATTATGTTCAATACAGTGGAGTATTTGAGCCATACAAAGTGCACTAAGATATTTTTTGTTAAGGATTTTCATATCCTTCTGTCATTGTAAAATCCTGCAGCATCAGGAGCCCTTTGTGTAATTCACCTTGGGCTTATTACACTCGGGTAAATCCTGTTATTTGCCAGGATACAGATCTTCTAATGAGATAAGCTGATCTAGTATCATTTTTAGCAGATCTGCTTGACCATTTAAAGAGCATGACATCGATGTCTGGGATTTGTTCTGTGAATGCTTACAGGCAGCTCACAACAACATACATTTCAAAGAATAATCCACACTTAAAACACAAATTAGAGAGAGGGAAATCAATCTGCATTTTTAAAATCATATACATTTCAGCATTTTGCTCACAGACTCAGTCGTCTGCCCAGTGTTGTCTCAGCCTTGTGTCTGTGTTCTGGAGTAACCTAGAATACACAATTTTTTTTAACTCTAAGTAAACTCCATTGCTTCCTCCTCTTGCTGGAGATTTTCGTTATTACCTCTCTGTGAACCATTTGTACTTTTTGGCTGAGCTTCATAACCTAAGGTTAGCCTTGGGCCACCCAAAAGAGGATATACATGGGGAGGGATGGAAAATCAACCCACAAGTGAGCCAAATGTGCAGTCGCCAACTCCACATACACAAGTGTGTTATAAATGCAAGATCTATTGCCATCAATAGTTGCCATTCTTAAGTGAGTTTCTGCAGTGCTGTTGGAGGTCCTGCCCAACCCATCATGCACAAACTGGGGGCATTGCTGAGACTCTGATCATCATGTGTCAGCCTGAAGCAGCCTGTGTCACATGACAGCTACCATCACAGCCAAGTCAGGTCCTGGCCTTGCACATGGTCCACATGCACATGAGAGGGGCCACTGGCTGTTTCCCCACCTTCCGCACCCCAGGGACACTGAGGCCAATTGTAGCAACCCCTGAGTACTAACTTTTCTTAGAGGTCATGCCCTGTCATGTATGATTTGATGTGTATTAACAATGTACTTCATGTGGCACATGTCTTAAAGGATAACACAACCCTATATTGGGCAGACAGTGGCAGATATAATTTAATATGGATAAGTGGAAGTAATGCATTTTTGGAGGAAGAACAAGGAATGGCGTTTATACTCAATGGACAGACACTGAAAGGTGAATGCACAGAGAGACCTAGGGGTTCATATACATAATTCCCTGAAAAATTAGATAAACCCATTAAAAAGGCCAACAGCATTTTGGGTTTTATAAATAGGGGCATGGAGTACAAGAGTAAAGAAATAATGATAAATTTGTACATATCATTGGTTAGGCACAATTAGAGTACTGTGTGCAGTTTTGGGTACCCCATTATAAAAAGGACATTAAAGCCATAGAAAGTGTACAGTGTAATTTCACCAGGATGATACCAAGGATTAGAAACTATAGTTATGAGGAGACACTTTAGATACTGGGACTGTTTCCACTGGAGCAGAGAAGGCTAAGAGGAAATTTAATAGAGGTTATTAAAATTGTGAAGGGCTTTCATAGTGTGCGTAGGAAAGCCTATTTCCTCCAGTTAGGGAGTCAGTGACGAGGGGTTACCAAGTTAAGATTAACAGTAAGAGAATGAGGAGAAAGTTTAAGAGAAATTCCTTTACACAAAGGGTTGTTGGGGCATGGAATACTTTGCTGTGGTGAGTGGTTGAGACAGGGACCATTGCACCTTTTAAGAGAACATTGGATAAAAATTTGAAGCAGAGTATTATGGTGAGAGCAGGGATTAGTTTTGGATTGATACAGAACTATGAGATGAGAGTGGGACAGTGGGATTAGTTTCGGAATGATCTAGCAAAAAGCTGACCCAACATAATTAGCCTCCTTCTGTGCTGCAAACCTCTGTGGTTCTATAGGTAGAATTACGAGGATAATTGGTTATTTTATTGCTATAGATTTTGTCACTTAAGGTGTATGAGAAACTGCAGGTAGCTCACAGTTCTTATTTTAGGAGATGTTGAGGGTCAGACTCTCGAAGGTGTTTTCTCCTTTTCCCCTTCCTTCGGTCTCCCCATGCCAAGCACAAACACCGGCCAAGATCGGAGGTCAGGTAAATGGCTCTTAGGCTTCTGAAACTGGGCACTGGTTGAGTCCACTCTCTCATCTTTCTCCTAGGGTTCTGAGGCAAAACGGAGCACTCTGTGTTGTGGGTGTTGATGGAACCATTATTCTTCTCAAGGTTGGATTTATTGTATCGCATCACCAAAAAAACCCTCCATGTCCCATATATGACAGAGTAAAAATGGGAGGCTCACCTTTGTTGATTGGGTAAATGTATCGCTTGATCTGGTACTAGGCCATGCAGGATCAGGGAGATCCTAGATTGGACTCCTTTTGTGTGTTGAGATAGAAGATTTGAGTCAAGTGATGGAACTACAATTGACCTTTGTGCCTCTAAGCTGGAGAATGGGGAAATTGTCCAGGATTCCCACATCTGAAATTTATCCAGTGACTCAGGCTGAAAATGCAGTTGCACAGTGATGAACGCAGGATAAAGCTCAGCTATGATGGGCGCCATGACTGTCCAGGATTGGTAAGTAAGAATGACCTTTAAATCAGGTTCTATAGCCCTGCTGGACAGAGGGGAAGGAGAAAGTTGGGAAAGGGGACTAAGGATAGTTATAACAATGCAGCTTGTCCTTAAACTTCTTGATTCCAAAGGTCTATAATTAATAAATATTAATTTCAGTTTTCACAGAACTTGACAAAATATTGTTTGAAAATGGAGCAGAGAATTCATCATTTTTTACGACAGTATTTACTCTTGAGTTTCTCAAAAGGTTACTTTTCAGGTTCAGATCTAAATTCAGAAACCCTGGGTTTTGAGAAGATGAGCTGTGTTCTACGTTACCACAGGGCTTTCATCTCATGACCCCTCTTGCTGTGTTTACAGAGGTGCTGCCGCTTGTTCAGTTCTATTTAGAAGAAGGGATTACGGATGAGGAAGCTGTGGCCCTGATTGACCGCGAGGTGCACAGGACAGAACTGAGAAAGGACGTGTGGCAGGAAAAGAACATCGGGGGTATCCATTTCATAGTATCGCCCTATGTGAAGTGGGCACTGACACAATGCGACAGAGTGGTGCCCACCTCATCCAATTACTAGGCTTTGCTTTTCTGCAGTGAGACACTGCCAAGCTGAAGACTAGACAGGGAAAATGGAAGGGAAAGTTATCCTGGGCCACACTCTTCCATCTTCCAGGTGCTCTTTCAGTAAGAGCTGGGATCAGGTCGGTTATGGGTGTATGTTGCCCAGAGAGAGCAAAAAGGAAAACACAATAGAGGAAGAATAATCAGAGTATAATTATCACATCAATTAATAGCCCATGGGCTAATTTCTGTATTTTTAGAGTATTAGACAGCGGTGCTGCTAATAAGGAAACTCGTTAGCTGCCAATGTGACTGACGAGGGCTGTGCCTGCTGCTGGTGCAAATTTAACCCCCTGTGCCACCCAGGTTAATGGCAAAAAAGAAACCAATTAGCACGCAGGTTGTTTGGCATTTATTAAGTGCCTCACCAGCCCTAATAATGAAGGTAAGAGAAGCAGTGGCCTTTGAGCCAGCTGTACAGAGTAGTGGTTTTCGAGATACAATGGTAGTTGCCAGCTGTAGGAAAGTGCATATCCATAGCCATGCTGTGACTCCTGTTCGCAGCTCACCTTGGAACTGGTAGATTACACAATCATCAAGGCTCATCAGAGACCTTAGCACCCACACAAAAAAAATCATGCTGCAGACTTTAGCTCCATCCCATGTCTTTCATGATGTACCACAGAACCTCACATCCATTTAATTCTTTGGGGTGTAGTGCCTGTCATGTGGGTAGGCACAGCAGGTCTCACAAGCAGCAATGAATGACAGTGTGTCAGCCTTGGCTCAGTGGTAACACTCTCACCGCTGAGTCAGATGGTTGTGGGTTCAAGCCTCACTCCAGCGACCTGAGCCCATAATCTAGGCTAACACTCCAGAGCAGTACTGCCAGAGGTATCGTCTTTTGGATGAAACATTAAACCGAGTCCCTATCTGCCCTCTCAGGTGGATGTAAAAGATCCGGCACTTTTTGAAGAGGAGCAGGGAAGTTCTCCAGGTGCCCTGGCCAACCTTTAGCTCTCAAGCAATATCACTAACTGATCATTTATCTCATTATTGTATGTTGGATCTTGCTGAGTGCAAATTGGCTGCTGCATTTCCCTACTTTACACTTCAAAAATAGTTAATTGGCGGTAAAGCAATTTGGGACATCCTGAGGACATGAAAGGTGCTATAAACATGCAAATTCTTTATTTTCCTTCCAATTTGGTGGAGTTGGTTAAGGAAGAGCTCCCTGCTCTTCTTCAAATCGATCTTTGCCACCCACTGGGGCAGGCAGATGAGACCTAAGTTTGGCCCCTCACCTGAAAGATGACAGCACATGCTCAGTGCTGCACTGAAGTGTCAGCCTAGATTATGTGCTCAGGTCCTGGAGTAGGACTAGAACTCAGACCCATCTGACTTAGAAGTGTAGCATGAGGTAAATGAAATGGTAACTGTGGTGTTGAAGATCTCCTCTCCCCTGACTGTGCCTTTGCCTGTTTAGATGTGAGGTGCTGTGACTGGTGCTCGATTTTGTTGCTGAACTAAATCACTTACTATTATGAGCTTAATGTATTTCACAATATGTTTTGGGCCATTTCTTTGACACTTTTCTAGATGCACAGACTCTACAGCTTGATGATAATGTGGCCAAGGTCAAGGCAGACCCATTCACTGCGAAATTGAGCTTTGAGGTAACTTTGTGTTTTGTTAAATTAACATACAGAAATGCAAATCACCATGAGTACTTTGCATCCAACTTTAAGGTAGAGGAAGAGGACAAAATACCAGTGGTACAAGAGAAACTAAAAATAAGTGAAGAGGAGGAACTTATTGTATTTAATATAAGTAAAAAAAAAAGTAACGGAGAAAATAATGGGACTTAATACATCTCAAGGGCCTGTTGGATTGGAAAATTGCAAATATCACTCCATTATTTAAGATAGGAGGGAGAAACCAGGTAACTACAGACTTGTCAGTCTACTGTCAGCTGTGGGGAAGTTACTAAAATTTGTCTTTAGGTACAGAGTGACTGAGCACTTGGACAAATTTGAGCTGATCAAAGAGAGCCAGCATAGATTTGTGATGGGTAAGTCATGTCTGACTAATCTAGTTAAATTTTTTGAAGCGGTCACTAACATGGTGGATAGAGGAGTATCTATGGATGTTGTCTATGTGGACTTCCTGAAGGCATTTGATAACGTTCCGCACAAGAGACTATTAGCAAAAAGGAAAGTGCATGGAATTGGAGGTAACCTTACGACATGGGTTGGTAATTAGTTGGGAGGTAGGAGACAGAGAGCAGGGATATAGGGTATGTACTCTAATTGGCGGGATGTGATAAGTGGTATTCCCCAGGGATTTATACAGGGAATCACCATATTTATCAATTTCTTGGATGAAGGAATACAGAATTGTATTTCAAAGTTTGCAGATAATACTAAGTTGGAAGGCACAGTAAGTAGTGCAGATGGAAACAGGAAATTACAAAGGGACATAGATAGATTAATGGAGTGGGCAAAACTGTGGCAAATGGAGTTCATTGTGGGGAAGTGTGAGGCCATCCACTTTGATTTGTGTTTCTTGGATCCAGAGTATTTTCTATGTGAGAAACTAGGAACTGTGGAGGAGCCAAGAGATTTGGGTGTCCATGTACACTAATCACTAAAAACTAATGGACAAGTACGAAAAGCAATCAAAATACCCAATAGAATGTTGGCCTTTATCTCAAGGGGGCTGAAATATAAATGGGAGGAAATTGTGCTTCAGTTGCATAGACCCTTGGTCAGACCGTAGCTGGAGATACTGCATTCAGTTCTGGGAGGATATATTGGCCTTGGAGGGAGTGCAGCGCAGAGTCACCAGAATGATACCAAGGCTAAAAGGGTTAAATTACAAGGACAGGTTGCATAATCTTGGCTTGTATTCCCTTGAGTATAGAAGATTGAGGGGTGATCTAATCAAGGTGTTTAAAATGATAAAGGGATTCGATAAGGTACATACAGAGAAACTATTTCCTCTAGTGAAGGAATGCAGAACAAGAGGACATAATCTTAAAATTAGAGCCAGACCATTCACGGTGATATCAGGAAGCACTTTTTCACACAAAGGGTAGTGGAAATCTGGAACTCTGTTAGGATGCTGGTGGTCAATCGAAAATTTCAAGACGGTTAGATGTTTGTTGAGTAAGGGTATCGAGGGAAATGGAGCAAAGGCGGATGGATGGAGCTTAGGTACAGATCAGCCATAATCTGATTGAATGACAGTACAGGCTCAAGGGGCTTAATAGCCTATTGTTCCTATGAGACGTTGTACAAGTAGTGTTTTCTTGGACACTACTTGACTCCCAGCACATTGAAGCATCAAATGATGTTAAATTTACTGTGATTGACAGCATATTCTTTTGACCACATCTTCATTTCATGAGAATTATTCCAAGTATTCCAGGGTAGGCTGACATGATGCCTTATAAAATGTCATTCAAGCTTCAAATGGAGGCATCAGATTCCACAGAGCACACTTCTACCCGCTGAACCTCTGAGCTCGTCCCTAGAGTCTTTATCAGTGGAATTTTTCTGTGTAGATAGTTTGAATTTGTGAAATGTATTTGTCGCTAGTTTTTTTTTAAATTTTGAAAAAACTTTAAAGAAATAAAATTCTTCCTCCCCTCACTAAAAAGATAAAACCCTTTTAATTTCCTGTTTGTAAGAGAAATAGCACTGTGGGGGGTGGTACTCAGGGGAGGTGCTGCAGTTTTAACTTCTCCCCACGCTGCTGAGTACCTGATCATTGCTGAGGAGAGAGAGGGTGAGCTCTGGACAGCTGTTGGAGAGTGAGCTCTGGACAGCTGCTGGAGAGTGAGCTCTGGACAGCTGCTGGAGAGTGAGCTCTGGACAGCTGCTGGAGAGTGTGCTCTGGATAGCTCTGCTGGAGAGTGAGCTCTGGACAGCTACTGGAGAATGAGCTCTGGATAGCCCTGTTGGTGAGTGAGCTCTGGACAGCTGCTGGAGAGTGAGCTCTGGACAGCTGCTGGAGAATGAGCTCTGGACAGCTGCTGGAGAGTGAGCTCTGGACAGCTGTTGATGAGTGAGCTCTGGACAGCTGTTGATGAGTGAGCTCTGGACAGCTGCTGGAGAGTGAGCTCTGGACAGCTGCTGGAGCGTGAGCTCTGGACAGCTGCTGGAGAGTGAGCTCTGGACAGCTGCTGGAGAGTGAGCTCTGGACAGCTGCTGGAGAATGAGCTCTGGACAGCTGCTGGAGAGTGAGCTCTGGACAGCTGCTGGAGAGTGAGCTCTGGACAGCTGTTGATGAGTGAGCTCTGGACAGCTGCTGGAGAGTGAGCTCTGGACAGCTGCTGGAGAGTGAGCTCTGGACAGCTGTTGAAGCGTGAGCTCTGGATAGCCCTGTTGGAGAGTGAGCTCTGGATAGCCCTGTTGGAGAGTGAGCTCTGGACAGCTCTGCTGTACCTCCTTGCATGTGGGTTGGAGCTGCATCTGTGGAGGCCCGAAAGTAAACCAGCTGCACTCAACGCATGGCTAGGGAAAGCAAAGGGATGGGAAATAAAACTGAGAGATTCATTGCCCATACAAGCAAACTTCACAATGTTAATCAACTACCAGCACAAGTTACTCAGTCGAGTTGAATGATGTGTGTACACCTACGGTTAGCCTGGAAACTAACCTTGTCTCAATATGACCCCAACTGTATGGCTAGTGACCAATATTTTCACTGCCTCTGGGACGACCTGCAAAATTGCAGTGGCCGGGCAGCAAATCGCACAGTAGGTGATGAGGGTACAAGCGTGTGTCACATCATGGCAGTTCCTTTGCCCTATCCACCAAACGTTCTCAGGTATAGCTGATGAGAAAATTCTTGAGCCTTGGGACAACAGCTGCTGCAAGGCATTACCTGGAGGCTGGGGATCAAAATGCATGTGTATGAGAACAAGCAGAGTCTCTTTGGTACCGATGTGATAACTATTTCCAAAAAAGTCAACAAATCCTAAAACTAAGGAATCCTAAAGTCTTACATTGGTAACTAGCAAAATAATAGACTCCATCGCTAGGAACAAACTTCAGGGACACCAATATGAAAATATCTTTTAAGTGACAGCCAACATAGCTTTGGAAAGAAAATCCGGCTGGATCAACCCTCTTGATATTTTTTGAGGAAGTGACATTACTAACAGGCAAAATCTGCTTTTATCTTGTTCCCAATGTCAGTTCATTATCTTACAAGAATAAAGAGCTTCCCCACTGAGAGTGAGGAAACAAATCGGAGGCTGCAGCTCCCCAGTCTGGTTTTGTGACATGAACCCATTGTGAAGGGAGAATTACAAACCGAATTCTCAGTGGAATTTTGCAAGTCATTGTTTGCGAGTGTACAAGAACAGGATTGTAAGAGCTTTGTAGGGCAGCTTGCATGGTCAGAGAAGCAATCAGGATGTGTGAACACAAAAAAAATCTCCAGGTTATTGACTTTAATAATCATGATTAATGGACAATAGGACAGCGACACTTTGGGCAGTTGAAATTAAACGTTCAGTGCCTTTTAATTGTTGGCATTCACTTTTAAAAGATGCTTACTAAATACCTTTGCCAGCAGATACTCCTCACTTGGGCAGTGATTTCCTCACTCAGATCTCATTTGCACTGTCTCTGGAACTTTTATGTAAAATTGCAGTATTCGGGCAGCCAAAGTGTAGAAATTCACTGAACTTTTTACAGGATGTCCTACGATCCTGCTCATCATCAGAGAGGTGGGTTTCATCTGGGTCTTGCAGGAATATTCAGCAGTCCAAACCAATGATGATAATAGAGCTCATTAGTCTTTTTTCCCTGCGTTATTTGTTTGCAGCAAGGAGGCTCAGATTTCGTCCCTGTGATTGTGAATAGGGAAGTTCTGCAGTCGATGGGCAGGAGGGATGTTTTGATCAAACGCTGGCCAAAGCCATTAAAATGGCACTACTATCGATCGCTGTTACCTGATGTCTCCATCACAATGTGCCCTACATGTTTCCAGGTGCGAATGTCTGTGCAGCAGTTTACACTTTAAATGTTATTCCACCCCTCTTGCTGCTGCTTTAAAATCCTTGTTGTCCACCATCCCCCCAAGTTTCTCCCAAGATACTCTCCCTTCTTTCCTCCCTCAGCCTCTGCACTGAGCGACTCCTCATCTTTGGTGAATTCAATCTTTCTATCAGCTGCCCTTGACCTCTCACCTATGTATTCATTGCCCTCTTGTCCTGCCTAAACCTCTTCCTCAATATAATCCATCTATCCATATTCACAGCCACCCTTCGACCTTGCCATCTCCTAAGTTCTCTCTACTCCATGATTCTTATGTCTCAATCACAGACAAGGCCATCTCCAACCACTACCTTATATCCTTCACCACCCACAGTCCCCTGTCAACTCCACTTCCTTCTGTGTCCACACTTACAAAAAAACTTTTCCCCAAGTCACTTACGGTTGCACTTTCAAACTCCCAACTGCTTAAGCCGTAATTTTAAGTTAATCCGCCCTGCAGGTACGAGGCAGGTTATAGGACAAAGGAAAATGAGTAGACCATTCAGCCCATCGAGCCTGTTCCACCATTCAGTTAGATCATGGCTGATCTTTAACTTAATTCCAAGTGCCCGCCTTAGTTCTGTAACCCTTAATACCCTAGCCTAACAAAAATCTATCAATCTCAGTTTTGAAATTTTCAATTGACCCTCAGGCCTCAACAGCTTTTTGGGGGAGAGAGTTCCAGATTTCCACTACCCTTTGTGTGAAGAACTGCTTCCTGACATCACCTCTGAATGGTCTAGCTCCAATTTTAAGGTTATGCCCCCTTGATCTGGACTCCCCCACCCAAGGAAATAGTTTCTCTCTATCTACCCTATCAATTCCTTTAATCATCTTAAATACCTTAATTAGCTAACCCCTTAATCGTCTATCTTCAAGGGAACACAAGCCTAGTCCATGCAACCTGCCCTCAAGTTAACCCTCTTCGCCCCGATTCTGATTTTACATGTTGGCCAATCTTCCTGGTAGGGACCCCCAGCTTCACTCCCTCAAGTCCATGGGTCATAGACTTGAGCGTATGTGGTGCACAACTGGTTTAGCCATTCATCACCAGATCTTGTTGAACAACATCAAGTCATGTTGGCCCTCACTCTCCTCTGCCAAAAACCGCTCATTACTCCAGGATCATCTTGGGGAGCACAAATAACCCCCGGCTTCTTTTCTCCATTATCAACCGTCTCCCTAAACCTCTCTTCCCTGCCCCTTCCACCCTCACCTCCAACAAATGCGAGGAGCTCGTAGACTATTTTGTCACTAAGATTGAGACCATCCATTCAGCTGCCTCTGCTGCTTCCCTCCTTCTCCTAGCCCACCAAACAAAACCTTCTCCCTGCCCTAGCCCTGAATCTGCATCTTTCTCCAGTTTCTCGCCTACCTCCCTTCATGCCCTCTCCTTGCTTACCTTGTCCATGAGATCCATCTCCCTTACCCCATTCCTACTAAATTGCTGACCACCCAGCTTCCCTTGCTGGCCCCTGTGCTCCATTGCCCAACTCAGTGGGACTGCCCTTGCTTGGTATGCTCTCTATGGCTTCAATGTCTTTCCTAAAATGGGACACCCAAAACTGCACACAGTGCTTTGTGGCCTAACCAATGTGTTGTATACATATATCATTACTTCTTCACTCTTGTACTTTATGCCCCGATTTATTTAACCCAAAATGCTGTTTATTTTTTTTATGGCTTTATCTACCTGCATTTGTACTTTCAGGGAATTGTGTATTTAACCCCCTAGCTCTCTCTGTTCATCCAACCGCTTCATCATTTTTCCACTGACTGCTTTCACTAGTTTTTCCTGTATTTATCCATATTTAGTACTGTTTACTTGGATTATTGCCTGACTGAGAATCGGTTTTGCCCACCCCTACTTTACCACTGTTGCCCTTCACCCACAGATGTTTCACAGTGAAGACTATGAATTGCTCGTTCTTCAGCACAACTGCTGCCCATACTGTCGCCGGCCAATAGATGAACCCAGTCCATGATCAACATGGCACAGCCAAAGATTAAGAAGGATCTTTCCAAACCTTTAATATCGGAGTCTCGGCATTGAGAATTTTGCAGGGGGTGTTAATGGTATTTAAGACGGCTCCTGTTGTACCTTGGTCTGCTGCACACTGACCTTCCAGAACAGGCTGCACATGTGGCGTCGCATGTACAGGCTGTCACTATGATTTTAGAAAGCTAAACTCAGAACTTGAAAATGTCTGACAGATTCACTCCCATAATCTAAAATTTGACTGTTTTGCTCGAGTGTTTAGAAAGTTGGAGCAATAAGGTTTGTACATTGGACGTGGATGTTAGCTGAAAGCTCTCATGGATGATAGTGTGACCATTTTTAAAAACACTTCCTGCTGTGGCATTGAGCACAAGTGGTATTTGTTTGGTGGTAGATAATTCCCTACCAGCCACAGGTTCAAATTAATTTGCCTCAGTGTCAGAAATTTGCCCCCACCCCCTCCTCCCCTGAGTCAGATAGACTTTTGACAGATATGGGCTGGCAACAAATGAGGCAGATAGAAGCCTTGTTGGGCCATAACTTGGTAATAACATCTGCAAACAGGTCCCGGGGTCTGCACACTATAAGACCAACTTTACAAGTGTGCACTACTGGTGCAGAGCCTCGCCCATGGGACATGATATTCCATCCATTGATTTGATGTAAAACTGGATTTGAGGCTCCCCCACCTACCCCCAATAGCATACATTTGTAAAATCGACCCCTTTGTGTTTACTGTTGATTTTTTTTTTAAGCAAAAGCAACTGAAGCAAAACCGCAATCCACAAGTGGCAACCGTCCAGTTAGTTTCTCTCTCCTCCTCCCCGCTCTGCCCATCTCCCCCCAAAAAACAAATGTTGCACTTAAAGCAAGAGATATGTGACTTCTCCTATGGGAGCTGCAAGTGTTTCTTCCTCAGATAGTTAATGAAATGGTTGCTATGGGTTTGTGTGATCACCTCCATGCTGTTTCAGTGCAATTTAAATAACTCGTTTTGGCCAGTACCTAGATGGAAAATTAACACACTCCACATAAAGCGAAATGAGGCATAGTCCACCCTAATCAAACACATCTATAAAAGATAAGCATGACTACCAAAATAATTATTAAAAATAAGCTTCAGTTGCCCATTAACTTTCAGAGAAATCCCCAACCCATACAGGGTTCAAAACTGACTGAATGAAAAACATCTTTGCAAACATGTCTGCTGTTTGGAGTGAGGATGGATTTTCTTTTCTCAGTAAGTTCAACTGAATCGTTTGGAGCTTGATTATCACATGATGCCTACTGTGTTTTTCCATTTCACACTATCTAACAGAACTTCTCATTGACGTACAGCATACAGTCTGTGGTAGATGGGCAACTTTGTGTTGTGATATTGTAGCTGTGCCTGAACCAACGTAGGAGCTCATCCAGCAGGTAAAGGTATTCTGCAGCCTCCCTGCGATTTGGGGCAGATTCAGCCCAGACTGATGGGATGAAAGTCTCCTCTCTCTCAGTGCATGAAATGAGTTTCGGGCAAGTCACAACCCACTTACCAGTGAATGCAGGTTTACAGCAAAAAATTGCCACATTTTATTGTTAAAGGGCGAATTTTCCACTTGCACTCTTCTGACTCAGAGCCACGTCTGCTTGGAGAACACAGCATGGGATCACACAATTTATGGATAGAAAATGGGAGGAAAGTTCCGATCTTCTGATAAGTACTCCTTCGCACAGGAGCACCACAATGCAAAGTTTACCTGCCAGTTGTCAATCTTATGCGGGGAGGCCACGAAGTTGGATTCTGCAGGTCATTGAAATTCGTAGACTGGTGCAGTGGGAGATTCGAATTAGGGCATTTTGTTTTGACAGTGCAGAGGGAGCTTTACTCTGTATCTAACCCGTGCTGTACCTGCCCTGGGAGTGTTTGATGGGACAGTGTAGAGGGAGCTTTACTCTGTATCTAACCCGTGCTGTACCTGCCCTGGGAGTGTTTGATGGGACAGTGTAGAGGGAGCTTTACTCTGTATCTAACCCGTGCTGTACCTGCCCTGGGAGTGTTTGATGGGACAGTGTAGCGGGAGCTTTACTCTGTATCTAACCCCGTGCTGGACCTGCCCTGGGAGTGTTTGATGGGACAGTGTAGAGGGAGATTTACTCTGTATCTAACCCGTGCTGTACCTGCCCTGGGAGTGTTTGAAGAGGTAGTGTAGATATGTATCTAGTATGATTTATACCTTATATCTGGAGTGCTTGATTCTGGCACTGGCTGCAATAAGTTTTCAATCGCCAGCACCGACTGACCTCATTTTGATGAATAAAGAATTTGTACCTCCTCCACTAAAGTATTGTGCATTATGTATCCAGCAGTAAGAGGATTATGAGAATTATTTTTTTGACCTTGTATACAAGGAGACTTAGAAGCTGAGTAGATGTCAGCCAGTAATATGTTGATGATCTTTCTGTAGTCACTCTGTAAGATGGCAGTAAGATTTTATTTGGAAATTATTGACACACTTGAAGGAGACTGTGTTTGAAGCACATATTTTGGAACCCTCATGATTTTACAGTGTAATGTGGTAAATACATGAGGCAAACATGTTTAGGTTTTATTGTAGATCCTATGATTTTTACCAGGGCTTTTGGTGTTGATTTAAATTGGATTTAATTCTGAATTGAAAACTCCTCTCATAGTTTGTGTGCTAAAACATTCTTCCAGCTGACACCAATATGGAGCAATAATACACTGAGAAATATCCTGCTGTCTTCTTCCAGCAAAAATGTCTTCTATAAATTGTAGAGACCCTCACTGTATTCTCCACACTGATTGGGCCCCTCCTGTGTATGTAGTTTGTTTAAAACTCTAC